>NC_081419.1:118659995-118995495 GCF_949786415.1 Peromyscus eremicus | reverse complement strand
TAGCATGAAAGAAGTCACAGCCACTGCCAGGGCTATTCCCTAAAGAAGAGTAGGAAGAAAGGGAGGGGATGAGAAAGAGAGGACCTTCCTTTTCCTCAACTCCATACATCATGTTGACCAAATCTACCTAGAAAATGGAAGGCAAGGGTTCTGGGAAGTAAGTTTTTTGCATAGAGTAGTGTGGAGGAGGGGTGAAGGGCACAGCTGAGGGTGCATAGGATATCCTGGGGAATCACTCTTCTAAAACACTCTCATAATAACTGAATGATAATAAGTAACATACCAAATGAAAGGCACAGATTGCTACTGCCTAAATACAATGAAACACCATATGTTTACAATGGATAAATAAATTGTATATAAACCAGGACATGCCCAACTGATTATGGTGTGTTTTCTTCATAGTAGCACAAGTAGTTACTACGAGTAGAGTTGGATGCTCATTAATATGACTGTGTTGTTAAATACCTATATATATATGTATGTATACATGTATGTGTATATTCACTATGTATATACATATGTCATCATTATATTTATATATATATATATATTGTGCATCTTTAATGAAAATAACTTATAGTTTTTTTATTAAATATTTTAATTTGAAAATATCACTTTGAAAAGTAGAAACACAAAGTAGCTCTTCTATGTGTCAGATCCTAACCCTGACAGTGAGACTAGTGCCCTTCCATGTTACTCTTTAGGGGACTTTACACATGGCATTAGGAGCCTTTTGCTTCCACATGTCTATCTTCTCACTGGACTCTGAGCATCTCCAGAACAAGCACTGTGTCTGAGCACTACCACCACAGGATCAGGAATGAGTGGCTCCTACCCTCAAAGTCAGTTGAACTATATTAAATAATGACCAAGCCCTTCCCCCAAAGAAGATGACTACTGGAGTGATGTCAAGAAGACAGGAGCTGAGTCAGGCTATAAAAGAAGGTAGACAATAAATGTTTTCCAGCCTGCTGTTCTGTTAGTACTTTCTGCATGTTGTCATCTGGTCTGTCACCCAATACTTTTATTATCAAATCCCCAGTTATTCCACATGCACCTTGACCCTACAGCTTATGGAATGGGTTGGGCATCAACAGTGTCAGCTAGAGCTGAATGATGGAGGCTTCAAGTACAGGCAACATGGTTCCAGTTTCATGTAATGGGGGAGGAAGGGGCTATGACAGGATATTCAGCATAAGAACCCCCCCTGCCTCCAGCACATCACTGCTTTAGGATGCTGTGTGATATGTCCAACAATCAGGAGGAATGCAATCCGAGACGCAGAGGTGACAAGATCTAGACCTGATGAAAGATAAGGTAAGAGTATACACAAGAAACAGCAGAGAGAGAGAGAGACAGACAGACAGACAGACAGACAGACAGTATGAAGGACAGAGACAAAATCAGAGACCCAGCTTCCAGGGTGTGGTATAGTAAAGACACAGGAATCTAGGATGCTTAGATATTAAACCCAGGTAACCAAACAGGAAAGAAACATAGTTTAAGAGGCTGTCCCAGAAGTTTTTCTTCAGCAATATTCACACTTAGAGATGGAGACACAGCTTATAAGTGAAAACTCAGGTTTACCCTCCACCTTTTAGGGACCCTGAGTCCCTGGCTAGACGTCTGCACAAAGAGGAGGCCAAGCAAATATACAGTACATGTGCAAAGGACAGCCCTTCCTAAATGGCTATAGCTCCAGGCCAGGGTCTCCATCCTGTGGCCACCAAGGCTGGACATCCTGATAATGCATGTTTGTGCCAGGGCATCTTATGGTCCTGATGGAACACTAATGAGCTTTACTAGGTATCAAAGAATATAAGAAATGAGTCAAGTGTTCTATGGGTAAAAAGCACTTAAAGAATGGGAATGTGAACCTCTCAGTGTTTAACTCAGTGTGAGATGTTCACAATAAGGAGAAGGCTATGGTGGCTCTCAAGCTGTCCCAGCATACTTCAGAGGAGTGCCAGTTAGGGCTAGATACACAGACACTTCAACACCTTCCACTGGGGACAGATGATGATAAGGGGTGTGTGTGTGTGTGTGCATACAAGCATCTGTCCATCAATGCACAATGCTTAGTTAACTTTTGCAGAAATGACCAAGGATAGAACTCTAGCCTCTCCTAGGCTCAGACTTGTTTCTCTAAGAACAATTCCCTGTAGGTAGGACTGAAGCTTACATAGGTCTCAGAACCATGCTCCCAACTGGATGGTGTCTATCATAAACATGGGGATTGGGATCAAAACCCAGGAACACATATCAAAATAAATACCACACACATAAATGGCAGACTAGTCATGGCTGTTGTTTTTCCCCCAGGGCCCTGAGAAATACTTGGTCCAGTGCCTCATTTCAGGATGTATCTATGAACCTACAGGTCCCGTGAGGTCAGCAAAGGAGCCATTCCTGGGAAATTACAGATTTGATCCTGTTATTCAAGAAGTTAAAGAGAGAGACTTATTCTCTGTTTTACCTGAAGCAGGTTCACATTTTTTTCTCTCTTGGTATCATTAAGTTCTTAAGAAATTCACAGTTGTTTCTCTAACACAGATGGATCTGACTCATGTTAGTAAGTTTCGTTACTGTGAAAAATTACCTGAGGTAAACCACTTACAAGGAGGAGGAGTTTATTTTAGTCTACGGTTTTAAAGGTTTCACTCCATGACCTTTTGGACCTGATTCTTTGGGCCTGTGGTATCACAGCCTGAATACCTCTAGAGGAGGGCATTCCTCATGGTGGTTGGAAAGCAAAGGGAGAGACCAGAGGGGCCAGTGGTCTCAACATCTCCTTCCTGAGGGTTCCTCCAATGACTTCCCTCTCTTCCAGTAGGTCTGACCACCTAAAGCTTCCAGTCTCCCTAAAGGAACACAGGCCTGGGCTAAACTTTCAAAATATGAACCTCTGCACTACAGTCTAGATCCAAACTATAACAGCCACTCAAAGGAAAAAAAGAAAAACACATGTGCTTATTGGAGTTGGGAGGACAAAGGGCAGCATTCTATTCCCCAGGTTTACCAGCAACACTTCTCACACTTCTCTGATGTGACGTAAGACCATAGAGAACAAAGCTGCCTAGTTCTCCCCAGAGATTCAGCAGGCCAGGGTGGGACCCAAGAACCTACACTAACAAAGCCCCCAGGAGATGCCATCTGCTGTCCTGGGATCTCACTTCAAAAACCACTGAGCAAAAATTTATGACATACAGAAGGAATCCACTGAGCCATACAATCTCAATGGCCCTGTGAAACCAATAGAAGATCACATTTACAAGAGTAATTCTTGTGAAATAAAAATGAAGGATGAATCAGGGCATGCTGGGGGGCAAAGCGTTACTGCTCTGGCTATAAATTCACCCGAGAAGGAGGCTAATGGATTCAAATTGAAGATAGAATTTGAGCAATGCAGTGTTGTGAACACAACAACAGTTGAACACAAAGGTTCACACTTGACAGATGAGGACACCGAGGACAAAAGAGAGCACGTAGAAGACCACTTCCAGAAAGGGGTTAGAACCTCCTGCCTCCCTGCTCTCTGTCAAGTACTTCTGTGCTGGGCAATGTCACTGAATTAATGGGCCAAGTTTCCTGTACCTGGGTGTTTCTGTGAAGATGCAAGAGCAGAATGGTCCCAGCCAGCCCTGTACAATGACAACATAAAAGATTTCATTCCTCAACTCTCCTAAAGGAAGCCTTCCTTCTACGCTGACACTTGGAATGCTCATCAGGAGAGAGCGCCAGGCAAGTGTGCTTCCTGTGTCTTCTCTTCCTCCCCCACCCCATTCACACCCCACTTCCCAAAAGATAAAGTCCAAGGATGGAAAAAGTCACCAAGGGACACTTACAGCACCCAGACCCACATGAGCATCCCGACCCAGCAGGACAAGATGCATCCATTTATGCTTCTCTTGGATCAAGATTAAAAGATAATGTTTTTGCCATCTTAGGCAAAAAGACTGTCCAGATCTGTCCTAGCCTGGACATGCTTCTCCTCCCTCAGCACTGTTGTTTTTAATTCAATTAACACTGCAGGTTTGTACAACCATGGGGAGTCATTATTTCCCCCACCCCAACTTTTCACTGATCTTTGCAAGACTGAGGCAAGGGTTAAAATTGTGTTTCCCTTCAGATTTTGTCATCCCAGAAGCAGTTAGTGCGTGAGGAAGCCAAAGCAGCCTTCAAGAGGAGCAAAGTGGCTACTGAAAAGGGGAAGTATGTCACGTGACACACTGGAAGGAGATGTCTCCGCCTGCTATCAACAAGCCTTCTGCTTTGCTGTCCACACTGGATGTTCATCTTAGCCTTCACTGTGCTCCCTCCTGTCCTGTTCCTATCTCCATCTGTTGGAGAGCTTCTAGAGATGCCTACTCAAGAATAATTCTAGGGAGAAGCATCAGCTGAGGCTGGAGAGACAATACGGGGACACTTGACAATAGGTGTGCAGGAAACTTGCCAGCCATTCAGCAACTCTACAGAGGGTGGTCTAGTGGAGCAAGTTCTGTTCTGTGTGAAAGTCCTGGAACCTGTCAGCACCACCCATCGATAGCTGGACTGGGCTGTGCAGGTCTGTGAAATTACTGCAAAAACAATGGCAAGGTAAGAGATGAAGGGATTCAAACAGAGTCATGAACAAGTGTCTAATAACAGCGGCAACAACAGGCACAATTTCAAGAATCAACCACAGATAATTGTGATGGAGCTACTTAATAGAATGACCAGTCTGCGATGTGGAAATTCTTATTTTCAAGTATTAATCTTATTATTTATTTGTGTAGGGGTATCATTTCTTAAGGAGCTGGTATTCTAGTTGGGGGATAGTAACAACTGAAGAAACAATAAATATATAGCCCTCAAGTAGTTACACAGAGATGGTAACACAAAAGCCCCATGAAATGTGCACATAGTCCCACACGGACTTCTGGTGTCTGCAGTAAGTTACACTGTGGTCAATATTTAATACACAGAGTAGAGGATTTTCCATCACTGCTCTAAGAAGTTATCACAAATCTGGAGCCTTTGAACAGCCTCCGATACTACAGTTCTAGAACACAGAATCCAAAGTAGGTCTCCACATGCCCGACACTGTGTTCTTTCCGGAAGCTACACAACAGAATCCTTTGTGTTCCGCTGCTCCCAGCTGCTGCCTGCCATGCTTGTGGTCCCTTCCATCTTCAAGCCAGGAGTCATACCACTCTGACTTCTGCTTGGGCCATCACATCCCTTTCTCTGACGTAGATTCTCCCTCCTCCCTTTTGCCAAAAAAAAAGCTGTGTAATGACATTAGAGCATCTTGACGATCGTGATAATCTCAGCACTTCAGGATCAACTATCAACCTTAATTCCATCTGGAAACTGACTTCCCCTTAACTGCTGAGCAGCACAACAAAATGACAGTGTCTAGGAACCAGGGCACAGACATCTACGAAGGGCCATTATTGCACCTAACAGGCTAGGTGTAATGGATAATTTTAGTTGTTAATTTGACTTTTTTTTTTTTTTTGAGACAGGGTTTCACCATGCATCCATGGCTACCCTGTGTAGACCAAGCTGGCCTCAAATTAACAAAGATCTGCCTGCTTCTACCTCCCTAATGCAGGGGATAAAGATGTGTACCACCACTACGGCTAGCTATCTTGACTATGTCTTAAATCAGCTACAGTGCAAGCCCTGGACACTCCTGTGAGTTTTCTACATTTGATGGTTTGAAGTGGGAAGACTTACCAGAAAATGGAGACAGTCGAGAAAATAGGGTATGGACAAAGGAAAGCTTTCTTTTTTGCCTACTTACTTTCCCTCTTGCTGGCAAGTTTATCTCTGCTGTGACTGCCACTGATACATTCCTTCACTGATGCTAGAATAAGCTTCTTCGCCTTCCAGTATAGACTAAAGACAGCAATTCTCCAAGAGTCCTCCGGGCTTTCAGCACTGATCAGGACTGGCAAGACACTCAGAACTGTAGACTGGACAACTACTGGGTTCTTGGTCTATCCAGTGTGAGACACTATCATCACACTGCCAGACCATGTAAAAAATTAAAAATATTATAAATAAAATATGTATATATGTACATAGATTTTTTTTATTTATTTTTCCTATCAGTTCTGGAGAACCCTGAATAACACACTGAAATAACCTTTTGTCCAGGTCCCCAGGCAGCAATGTTCAGTGATTTGTCTTCAGAGATACTTAGAATAGGACTGCAGTTCTCAACCTGTGGGCCATGACCCCTTTGGGTTCCATATCAGATATTTACATTACAATTCATGACAGTAGCAAAATTACAGTTATGAAGTAACAATGGAATAATTTTATGGTTAGAGAGTCACCACAACACAAGGAACTGTATTAAAGGGTTGCAGCACTAGGAAAGATGACAACTGCTGGAACAGGGTAAACATTCAAACACCTTTTAATCATTAAGTGTAAATTCAAAATGACTGCTGACGTTAACTCAGATGATGGTAGTGGGGCCTCCCCTGCAGTTCTGCGGAGATAATTTTCTTTCTAATGAGCAGACATTTTCAAGCTGAAGCCTGAAGAAGCATTCTGGATTATAATGTCAGCTAGCTCATAGTGAACAGTTCACATTTCTCCACATTCCCAATGAATGGGATATAGAAAAACATAAAAAGATGCTGAGTGTGAAGGCCCTGAGACATAAAAATGGGATGTGACAGGTGGACCATAGAGAACACACTGACCCCCAGGTGTAAGCTCAGAAAATGCGGGCTTTGCGACTGAAAGGAAATGATTCCAAGGGCACCTCCACCCCTATCAGCAGAGCATTTTAGACTCATCTATTCAGAGACCCCATTTCCTGGAAATGCAAATTAACCAGACAGAAACAGGATGCTGATATATTGCTTTCCAGAGATTAAGAGAAAAGAGGAGGGATGGAGAGCGCCAGGGAGTTGTAAACCAGGGAAGATGCGAAACTTTCATACACTGTTTCTGGTTTAAGAACTAGGAAGAATTATTTCTTGATGAAAATAATAAAGAGAACAAATGTAGCAGGAATCTTAGAGAGTCTGGCCAACTTCTCAGCTGGTCTTGTTTCCTCAGACTGGAAGCCTCTGTGTCCTCATATCCGAATGGCTCTCAGCTGAACTGTGCTGCTAGAAGCCTGAAAGCTTAACCAGCCAAATGCTTCTAGTTTCTGGTCCTCACGCCTTATATACCTTTCTGCTTTCTACCACCACTCCCTGGGATTAAAGGCTCACTTTCTGGGATTAAAGGCGTGTGTCACCATGCCTGGCCATTTCCAATGTGGCCTTGAACTCACAGAGATCCAGAGGGATTTCTACCTCTGGAGTGCTAGGATTAAAGGTGTGAGTGCCACCATTTTCTAGCCTTTGTATCTAGTAGCTGTTCTGTCTCTGACCCCAGATAAGTTTATTTGGGTGCACAATATTTTGGGGAACACAATACCACCACAAACAAAGTCCCAACCACATACTCACAACACTTGGCAAAAGGAACAGACTTCAGAGTAGGGCAGGGATCCTCAAACACTGGACAGTTAGCCAAGCCACACCCACCAACCAGTCCTTCAGCATCACTGATGCTCAAGTAAATGGACTGTTGGAGCCACGTGAGGGTGGAGAAGGACACTGGAGGCACAGGAGAGTTTTTTAAAGTATGATCTGGACTTCCTCAGTCAGAGGACAATGGCCTTGAGTCTCCTGAAAATGCCTTGCATCAAAAAAAAAGGAAAAATAATATTTTCCACAAAGAAGAATGTATTGTATAGAAAAAAAACTTTTAAAGACAACCTAAATGGAGGGAGTCTCAATGCTGTTCAAGAAACAGGAGCTACAAGAAAAAAAAATCAATTACAAAACAGTGAGGCTAAGATTATAATGGAGTTGGCTAACTTAGAGGTGGACGAGGCATAAGATGGATAAAAGAAATGCAACCATAAAGCATAAAGAGAAATGAAAGACAGAAGTCACAGTTATGCTGGAAATCCCATTGCCAAGGAGAAAAATAATGCAGAGCCTCCTAGAACATGAGCAGAGAAAAAACAGAGCCAGGCATGGTGGCCCATGGGAGGTAGAGGCAGGTGAATCTCTGAGAATTTGAGGCCAGCCTGGTCTACATAGTAAGATCCAGGCTAGCCAGGGCTACATAATGAGACCGTCTCAAAAAAAAAAAAAAAAGTAACAGAGAAGATGATTGATATGAAAGACAAACAAATGGTTTTCTGAATTACAAACAGTTCATATTTTTAAAAATTGAAGAAAAGGATAACCATGCTATAATCCACAGACTCAGAGAAACTAAGTCACAAGGAGGACCCAAGGGAGGATGCATGGATCTCCCTAGGAAGGGGAAATAGAAGAGATCTCCTGGGTAGATAGGGCTGGGTGGGGATGGGAACTTGAGTGATCGGGTTGAGGGGGGTGGATGGAGGGGAGAGTACTGAAAAAGATGATTGGAAAGGGGGGCATTTTGGGGTCATGAATCTACAAGGATGACCCCAGCTAAGACTCCTAACAATAATGCCTACATAGCCTGAACTGGCCTTCTCCAGGGATCAATTGGTGACTACCCCAATTATCATTAGAGAATCTTCATCCAGTGACTGATGGAGACAGATGCAGAGACCCAAACATTAGCCCAAGCTCGGGGAATCCTGCTGACGAGGGGGAGGAAGGATTGTAGGAACCGGAGGGTCAAGGTCATCACAAGAAAACCCACAGAAACAACTAACCTGGTTCATAGGAACTCACAGAGTCTGAAACAACAACCAGGGAGCCTGCATGTTACCAACCTAGGCCCCCTACATATATGTGACAGTTGGGTAGCTTGGTCTACTTCTGGGGCTCCTAACAGTGGGAGCAGGGGCTGTCCCTAATGTTTTAGCTGGTTCTTGGGAACCTACTCCTCATACTGGATTGCCTTGCCCAGACTAAATACAAGGAGAGACACTTAGTCTTACCACAACTTGATATGCCATGCTTTGTTGATACCCATGGGACCTGCCCCTTTCTGAACAGAAACAGAGGAGGAATGGATGGGGGCGGGGGCAGAGGGGATGGGGAGGAAATGGAAGAGGAAGAGGGAGGGAAAAATTTCAGTTGGGATGTAAAAATAAATAAATTAAACTTAAAAAAAAAAAAAACTAGGGGACTCTGGGTCCTCACCATGAGGCTGAGTCCCAAGGGGATGGAATTGACTCTGCTGTATCATTTTCAAGTTTGACTTTAAAAATTGTTAACAATGGTCTTATAGTATTAATTAGTACATATTTCTCATACAGATTAAGAACAGCAACAGTTTTCTACTCTGATTTATTTTTAACATATACTGTGTTAATCTGAGGACTTTCTGTTTTTCATTCATTCAACATTTACCCACTGAATAAATTATATTTATGTCTTTATTTTATAATCTATCTATCTAATTCAGCAGCAGCTATCATGAATGTATATATTAAAATAAAAATATTAGAGTGAAGAGTGGGACACATGCTTAATAAAAATAAAAAGTTTTTTTGTTTGTTTGAAAAAAAAAAAGGAATTGAAACAAATGAGAAGCTACAATGGCCATATTCTCCAGACAAAAATGAGATAAAACTAGAGCTTGGAAAAAAATTTTATATATATATACATATATAAATATATATATGTATATATATATTTCACCATGACAACTGAGAAATCAGTCTCTTAAATAATTACAGAGGAAATAAAATGGAAATCATACTACTATTTGCAAAGAGCCAACAATAACTACAAGATACTTAAATTATTTATATTTATATATATACATATATATATATCATAAGTCTGACTACCCACAAAATCAAATGGACCACTAATCAAGACAAATAAAGACAATACTCATAATTCAATATATTAAAAGATAAAGGGATTAAGAGAAGATTTTACAGAAATATGGCAGCTGAAACTGAGTCAGCAATTGGAAAAGCAAAGCTGATCACTATAATCAGTCAATCTTTTTATACAAAATGAATAAAGTCAGTCAAATAGCATGGGATTGAATCAAGGGAAACAGAAAAGCTTACCTCAGTGCTGAGGGAAGATCATACAATGACAACTAAAATAGTAAAGCAAATAAGAATGCATAATTTTGATCATTTTTAAAATCTTAATGAAACTGAGAGTTCTTTGGGAAAATGGAAATTGCCCACATAGGAAAATGCGGATGGAAGAAACTGAAGTTTGTACAAAATTGCTACCAAAGGAGACCCCAGGACAGGCTCGTTCTAACTATCGAGCTCATTTCCATGCTCGACAACATATTCTGTGACATAATCAAACACAGAAGTTGTCAATTCGTTTTATAAAGTTGATGTTATTTTGACACCCAAGTCTAGTCAATAAATATATAAACCCATTAATATAAGAGAGTACATTTTTCAGAGAAGGCCCCAACAAATCAAATTCAAAGGAAAAAAACCTCTATCATGGCCATGTAGTCTTGGCTTACTGTGGAGATGTACTTACATCATGCTGTACTAAACACTTCAATAGGCATTACCCAGGCATTTATTCACATTCAATATCCATGACTGATCATAAACATCAGAGACACTAGAACTGGAAACAAAGCTCCGTAACAGATCAATAAATACTCAGTCGTGAACTGGCCCAAAAGTTCCTTAGCTGATAGCAAATTACCACAAAATTGGATGTTATTGCTTTGCATAAGAAATTTTTTTAATATATTTACACAATTTTTATTGAAATATAATTCCATACAATCTATTTTGACCATGTTTTCCCCTCTCCTAATTCCTCCCAGGTCCTCCTCACCTTCCTATCCACCCAACTTTATGTTCTTATCTCTCTATTTAAACAAACATCAAACTGAAACAACAAATACACACGAAGAAACAAAAAAAACTGCATAAAAACAGAAGTCAGAACAAGCAAAGGACCAATAAAGCAAAAAATACCCAAACAAAGCAAAATGGGATGAAAAGTTTATTAAAATACCGTTTTGTACTGGCCAACTACTCCTCCGCATGCTGCCTTGTCCTGTAGTGTGGTGAATATACCCAATGAAACTTCACTGGAGCATACTAATCTTTCCTTTGCCATTGGGTATCAATTGCACATAGCTTCTTGGTTAGGGATGGGAGTCCATGTCTACTTCTCCCCCTCAGTGCTGGGACCCCCTATGGCTTGAACCTATGCAGACCCACGTGCATCCTGCCACAGTCCCTGTGAGTTCATATGCTCATCAATCCTGTTGTGTATGGAAGACACTGTTGCCTTGGAGTCATCCAATCATCCCTGGTTCTTACAGTCTTTCTGCCTCCTCTTTCCCATAGACCCCTGAGCTCTGAAGGGAGGGCTTTGATGAAGTCATCTCCATTAGGACCGAAGGCTGCCAAGTCTCTTGCTCTCCGTACACAGTTTATTTGTGGGCCTCTGTGTTAGCTTCCATCTACTGCAAGAAGTTTCTCTGATGAGGGGTGGGTGAGGCACTGATATATAGGTATAACAGAATCTCATCAGAAGGCATTTTATTGCTATGTTCCGTTAGCACAGCAGTTCTGAACATTGGAAAACACAGATATTTATATTATAATTAAAAACAGTAACAAAATTACACTTATGAAGTAGCAATGAAAATAAATTTATGGTTGGGGGGGTCACCACAACATGAGGAACTATTTAAAACTGTATTAAAGGGTCACAGCATTAGGAAGGTTGATAGCTACTGCTTTAGTAGAATAATTATATTTACATAATTTTTAAATCTTAAGAATACAATGCAGGGCCTGGAGAGATAGCTTAGTTATTAGGAGTGCATGCTGTTCCTGCAGAGGACATGAGTTCAGTTCCCAGCACTCCCATCAGGCAGCTCACTACCTTCTATGAAGTCTAGATCCAGAGCATAGAATGCTGTCTTCTGGCCTTCACAGGCACTTATACAGAAACACATACACATAAATAAAAGTAAACCTTAAAAAGAATAAAATGTTATGAAGAAATGTTTTAAATGTATACAGAATGAAACAATAGCAATGATAAATTAATACACAGCAGAATAATTTGCACAAACAAATGCAGGAAAGAAATAGGGAAGTAATCATGACTCGCAGCTAACTTCCTTAAAGCCTGATCAAACAAAACAGCGCGGCAGGGGTGAGAGAAATCTGCACTGCAAAATGCCATTTTTCCACACACTATTTATAGATTTGCCCAATCCTAGAGGGATTTCATGGAAATTTCACAGAGATTCTAAAGTTCACTTAGAAAGATAAACGGATGATAACAGCAAATGACTTTTTCCAAAACAAGAGGACAGGAGCCTCACCCTGCCAGATAATTAACATGTTAATAAACTACAGCATTAATTAATGAGGAAGTGGAGTGAAATAGATGTCGTAAAAGCAGCCGGCAGCAGCACAGGGGGAATAAACACAGACCGATGTGATGCGAGAAATGCGTGGGTCAAGATGATTCCACAAATAATACTAGAATTAACAGGCAAGCCTGTGAATGTGTTCACATCTTCAGCTCAACCACGATGAACCCCAAATGAAGTACAGAGTAATTTTTTAAGTTAAACCATACAGGTTGAAAGAAAAAACAGGAAGGATTATGTAGGATAAATATATGATTCAGATCTTGAATCTAAGGATAAAATAAAGATAAATATAAGCAAAAAAGAGAGAGCTTGAACTGGATGAAAATGACACCAGTAAGCCATAAAAACTTCTGAGAGGATAAGATATACAGGATATATTTAAAACTCTTATAGATTATCTTTTAAAAACTATTATCCCCTAAATAGAAATGCAGCCCTGAGTGTGGTGACACAAATATATAATCATGACCTGGAATTAGTTTTCTTAAAAGAAAACAGAAAATTGAGATGACACATAAACAAATCTTTTCCACAAGGAAATAAAATGATATAAATGGATAAAAGATAGAGGAGAAAGGCAAACAAAAGTAGTGAGATTCCATTCTTCCACAGTAAAGTGAATGAGAACTATGTACGTGCTGGGATGTATGTAGCTCAGTGACGGAGCACTTGCCTAGCATCCATAAGAGGCTTTGGGTTTGATTCCCAGTGCTGAAGAAATGCACCACACAATAATTATAATACTCACTTTTGGCAAGTGGACATTGAATCCAAAGCTGTCAAGCATGGTTGTAGGGATTTCAAACCTGTTCACATTCCTGGAAGCTGACAGAGCAGTTACTATGAGCCTCTCCGACAGACATATCTGTTAACGAGGAAATACCGTTTCTAAGATTCTAGTCAAACAAACTGTCAGATACTGGCAAAGATTCTGCACCAGACTCTCACCACAGAGGGCCTATGGAAAATGCCTCATGATGTCAAATAAAGAACCTAAGAAAGTCAGGTGTAGGGGGACACACTTCTAATCCCAACAATCAGAAGGCAGAGGCAGGGACATCTCTATGAGTTTGAGGCCAGCCTGATCTACATAGCAAGTTCCAAAGCAGCCAGGGTTACAGAGTGAGACCCTATCTCAGAAATAAAATGTTGTCAAATAGAAACTCAAATGAATCAGGTATGTCATAGTAAAATCAAAAGAGATTATACCATGTGTGGTATGTGATGTGATTTTGAATCAAACAGGCTGGGTTCTAATCTAAGCTGGTTATATAGAAACATAGTGAGCATCAATAATTTTACTTTAATTTTTTTGGTCTCCTGTTTTCCTTTGGTTGTGAAACAGAAAGAAAATGTTTCCCATTCCATAGGGTTATGGGGGAAGGTAAGGAAGTCAAGACAGAAAAAGTACCTGGAACAATGTCTCTCTCAGGCCTGCTAAGTGCTCCAGAAACACTGGTTTCCATAAAAAGTAGCGTGAGTTTTATGGCAGATGCACACACCTAAAACTCTAGCACTTAGGAGGTTGAGGCTAGAGGACTAACCTGAGCTACATAGCAAGGCTCTCTCTTAAATAAACAAAATGCAATTTTACTACAATTATGCAGACGTTAAAACTGTATCTTAACTTCAATGTCCTGAAGAAATGCTGATGACAGGCTAAAAGGAAGGCTCTGTCAATTCCAATCTTTCCCAGCAGACAGAAGAGCGAGGGGGCGGGGCGGGGCGGGGGGGGGGCAGGGGGGGAGCAGGGTGCATTTCCCAACTCCTGCTGTGGGCCAGTATTACCCTGACGGCAAATCCAGACAAAGACAGTACCAAGAAAGAAAATCGCAGACTATTTTCTCATGCAATCATACCATAAAAGTTCTCACTAAAATTTTAGCAAATCAAATCCAAGAAATATAAACTGCAAACCATTTCTTGAGCTACTGTGGCTTATCCTTGGTGGGCAAGACTGGCTCTGTGTTCAAAGGCCACTCCACACAATCCATTCTGAATAACCATCATATGTTAACTAAGGGGAAAAAACCAGAGAGGCAATTCATTCCTACAGGAAAGGCATTTGAGAAGTTTCAATACCTATGCCTTATTTAAAAAGAAAAAAAAATAGCTTCTCACCAAATGAAAATGAGACACGACATTCCTTCACATTGTAAAATATAACTATGAAAAACTACAGTAAACATCATGCTGGAAGCGACTCAAGTGCCTTACAACAGGTAACGGCATAAACCGTCCAATACCTGCAAACGGAAGGTTACTCAGCCACAAGAAATGGACACGTAAGTGCCCGATTCAGAAGACAACAGGTCAAGTCGCGATATTCAGTAAAAGAAACAAACTGTTAGAGTGTTGGATTCCATTTGCAAAACATGAATTTTTATTTTACTTCTTCTTTTGAGACGGGTCTCCCTGTTTAGCCTCAACTAGCTTCAAACTCATGATCTTTCTGTCTACACTTCCCTGGAGCTAGCATTACAGGTGTGTGTCGTTACATTTGGCTACATTCTTAAAACAATCAAATACTCCGGTGACAGGCAATGAATCAGGGTAGTGAATGAAAGGAGAACGTGCCTACAAAGGGACAATCTGGAGTTCTGCAGGGAGAGTGACGTACTATCTGTGTCCTGACTGTCGATCAGTTTTGCTGTAAGCAATTTTAACTTAAAACATATTAATTTATTTTTAAAATGTAGGGACCAGCAAGATGATTTAGTGAGTATGGGCACTTGTCTCTAAGCCTGATAGCCTAAGTTTGATCTCTAGGACCTGCCCATATGGTAAAAGGAGAAAATTCAAGCTTCCCAGTTATCCTCTGACCTCTCCACCTATGCTGTGGCATGAATTCACATACACACATACATACTGACATATACACACAATAGATAGATAGATATAGATAGGTAGATAGATAGATAGATAGATAGATAGATAGATAGATAGATAGATATGGGTGGGTGGGTAGATGGATGGATGGATGGATGAATAGATAGATAGATAGATAGATAGATAGATAGATAGATAGATAGATAGACAGATAGACAGATAGATATGGGTGGGTAGATGGATGGACAAATGGATGGATGGATGGATGCATGTATCGATAGATATATAGATGATAGATTTTTTTAAATTTAAAGATCTGATGGGTGGCGGTGGCAAATGCCTTTAATCCCAGCATTCGGGAGGCAGAGGTCGGCAGATCTCTGGGTTTGAGGCCAGGCTGGTCTACAGAGCAAGTTCAGGACAGCCAAGGCAAACACAGACAAACCCTGTCTTATAAAACAAACAAACAAACAAACAATTTTAAAGATCTAAGCCATTATATAGGTTCAATCTCAATTTTGACATACTAAAGGGAGGAAATAACATCACAATGTTAGAAAATAATAGGACTGATCTAAATTTGCCTAGCTTTGTTTAAAGTGGGCGCAATGAGTTTACTCTCTCTACACAGCCCTAAACTATCTGATTTTAAACATCAACCTGAAATCCCATTCCAAAGGCTATAGGTTTGATTTTGCTCTCCTTAGGAACTGGTGTTCAGATCAATGTCCAAGGACAAAACGAAGTTGGAAAGTTATAAACTCAAACATTGCTCTGTAGAAAAAGAAAATCCAGGGCGACTCCTTTTCCAAAGAGCCCATTATCCTATTGATTACATCAAGATAGACGGAAGTGAAACAATAACACAAGCTCTCAGAACACTAAACAAGGAGCGCCCTGAGAGCCACCGGTCCATCGTCAGCACATCTCTTTACTTGTTACATGAAGCAGCTCATCCCGTGACTCCCCCTTTCTTTCCCATGAACTGACTTTCCTGAATGTCAAACAGTTTCCCAGGAGATTCCAGCACTTCAGTAACATTTCAGAATGTGAGACAATTCACCAAAAGTTGATCTTCGTTCATTATATTCTTCCCTTAACTGTGCTGTTTTCTTAAGTGGCTTTTATTTTTTCAAGCAAAGAGTGAAATTGGCAATTTTCTTTCATGTCACTTCTAACAAAATCAGATGTTAAGACTCGGTGGCCCCTAAGAGCGCCTCCATGTCTAATATTCCAGAAAACAAACACCAAGGAAAGCAATATGGAAAAACTGCCTGAATGGCCCATCTATCTGAAGAAGCCATTTTCATGCATCCTTCATTCAAAAATATTGTACAAATGACAGAAAATAACTATCCATTAAAGAAGCCCTCAGCAAGCCAAGAACAACCTTCCCCTCACATTCAGTTCAGATTTCCATATGCTAGATTGGTAACTCTGCAAACATAGGAGGCAGTCCACATCTTCAGTTCTCAAATGAAAATGAACTTGGTGATCATTTCTCTGCCCCAATGTATAATCAAAATTTTGTGCAGAATGTAATTGTCTTGGTGGTGATTTTCCTTCATTCTTAAGATCTTGATTTTTAAAGTTGACTTTATTTGAGTGTAGGTGATTATCAATTACTTAATGCCACTGGTCCTTTTGTACTAAAAGGTATGGATGGTGTTGTCATAAGAGGGACCCTTCTCTATTACCTTGACTGTTGGTGGTAGATACACAAACCCACATGAGTTATACAACTGTGCAGAATCCAGTGTGTGTGCACGTGCACGTGCATGCGCACACATGCACACCCACATGAATGCATGCACCTGCATGCACAATAAAGAGAGTCAATCTGAGTAAGAGAGGTGGATTAGTTGGAGGTCACCATCCTCCTGATAATATTATGCCATAATTTTGCAAAGTATAACAGTGAAGCTAACTAGAAAACATGTATGATGGGGTCTCTGTATTTTGTTTTCCACCTACCTGAGACTCTTCAATTCACTCAATAAAAAATTTCTATTAGAAAAGGTTTTCCATTCCTCCTACCTACTACCTTTAGTTTTCTTATGTATAGTAGCTAAAATTGAAAAGGAAGAGGAGGGAGGGCGGGAGGGAGGCAGGCTGACTTAAATAACTTGGAGTAGCCTGGGTTCTGTCATCAAATAAGTTATAGAACCCCTTCACAGTCATGGTTGGGAGGACCTAAGTCCTTGAGTCAGAGAAAGTGCTTCGGCTGAAGAAAACCTCTTCTCTCACTGGTCTCCCCGCTGATGGCAGGACACAGTGATCTTACTGTATAATAAATCCAACTAACCCCTGGACAAAGATGGAAAATGAGACACATAGAGCCTTTCCCAGTGACATGGCCCAGTCAGGTGAGCTTCCATGGAAACAGCTCCACCCACACACAAGGCAGGCTCAGACACCAAAGTTTTCCTGACATTGAAAGACGCCAGTAAGGAAAATGGAACAAAGCAGATGGATAAGAACCACTTATAGAAGAGTCCACAGAGAGAAAGGGAATCTTCAAAACTAATATGTGGATACTTAGAGGTGGGAGAGATGATTCAGATGGATAAAAGAAGAAGGAGCTACTAAAATCATTCCCACAGGAAATACAGCTCTTGGGAATTGAAGCCATTGTAAGAGTTGGAAACATGGACCACAAGATGGTCCAGTGGGTGAAAGCACTTGCCGTGTGAGCCTGATGACCTGAGTGAGATCCTCAGAACCCATTAAAGGTCGAAGCAGAGAACTAATTCCATAAGGTTACCAATGAATCCACATGCATGCTTCCCCACCACACATCATACACGCAGACACACACACAATAGTGAATAATTAAACCAAGATTGTTTAAGCGAGGGGTAAATTCTTGGTTAGGGAAATTTGTGGAGAGGCTAGAGAGATGGTTCAGAGATTAAGAACACTAGATTAAGAACTAGAGATTAAGAACCCAGAGATTAAGAATCTGCCAGGGGACCTGGGTTTGATTCCCAGCACCCATATGACTACTCACAACTTTCCGTAACTCCAGTTCTAGGGGATTCATATTTCTCTTCTGGACTCCTCAGGCACCAGGAACACATGTGATGCACAGACACACATGTAGTCAAAATACCCACATGTGTTAATATAATCAAATAAATAACATTAATAGAAATCAGACCAAAGGGTCAGGGTGATTGCATATGACTGTACACTCAGCACTTGAGAAGCTAAAGCAGAAGGATCATGAGTCCAAGGCCAGTCTAAGCTGTATAACAAAACTATCTCAAAACACAAAGAAAAGCTCAGTCAAAAGGGTGAAAGAAGTAGGGAGGAGCCGGGTGGTAGTGGTGGCGCACGCCTTTAATCCCAGCACTCGGGAGGCAGAGCCAGGCGGATCTCTGTGAGTTAGAGGACAGCCTGGTCTACAGAGCGAGATCCAGAACAGCCTCCAAAGCTACACAGAGAAACCCTGTCTCGGAAAAGAAGGAGGAGGAGGAGGAGGAGGAGGAGGAGGAGGAGGAGGAGGGAAGGAGGGAGGGAGGAAAGGTAGAATAGGAGATGCTTTCAGGAACTCATACATCCAGTAACAGACAACCCAGAAAGGGGGTGAACAAGGATGAGAACATCACTGAAGGGAAGTTCCTAGGCCTGAATGACATGCACATCCAGATTAGAAGAATCTGGTGGAAGACCTAAGGGACTGGACAGACACACACCCATACTAGTCTTCTAACTCACTTACACTTGGAGAAGATAACACAGGAGGAGCCAAGCAAAGGTTTCAGAAAAAGGAAACAGAGTCTAAAAACATTGGAAAATAGGACACCATCAGGCTTCTTAGAGACATCATTGAAGAAAGATAGCCAAGCAACATCTTCAGACCCCAGGGGGAAATGAGGCCCATCCTAAATTATTTTCCTTTTATTTTTAGATTTAAGGCTAGCCTCAAAATCATAACCCTCCTGCTCAGCCCTCCCAAGTTCTAGGATTATAGGTGTGTAACCTAAGTTATGAGCCCAATCCATCTGGCACGCGGGTCAGAAGAAGGATCAAGCATACAAGGAGTCAGTCAAACCTGTGCTTTCCCTGCCTTGGTACAGAGGCCCTTGGCATGTTTGAGATCCAAAAGAACAATTGGGGAAATGATCCAAGAGAGATGCAGGCATGGCTTCTAGGAAGACGACTTCCGGGGCAGAGTCGAGAGATGTGACCGGCAGAGAGCTGAAGGGAGGTGGCAGGATGACATCTGGATGGCAGGGTTACCAAGTCACCTGGCAGACAAGCAACGGCCAGAAGAACCCACGTGCAGATCGCTTCCCAAAGAAACCCTGAAGGAGCATTTAATGTCAGCGTACGTATGAAGATGAGATGAGGCCAGGGGAAGAGAGTTTGGGATGAAATTGTGACAGCGGTTTAGAAAACTAAGCAAAAGAATATTGATTTTCATCCAGAACAGAAAAATGGAGTTCAATATATTTCACAGATCAGCAGCAATGGGCCTTTACACAGTCATAATACAGTGAATGCCGCATATGAACCTACCCCAGCAGGGCTCAGTCTTGGCTATACACTGGCACCAACTGTATCACCCTTTAAAAAAAAAAAACATCCCAATGTCCACACCACACCCTGGAGCATTCCATCAGTATCTCTGGGTAAGATTCAGACACAAGTGAAGCTCAGAGTTTCCCGGTGACACTGCATAGAAGTCTGAAGAACATGAGCTTGCCGAAGAGATAATTCTCACCTTCTGGTATCCTCCTCACAAGTCCTTGTCTGTGGTTGCAGCTGCTAATAATCCCGATTTTCAACTGTCAGCTTCATCGTGTCCCACCAGCTCGCCACCTCAAACTATCCAAAAATGAACACTTCACGTTCCATCTAGAAAGTGGCATTATTGACCTCCTGGTGCGGATGTGTAATGCCAGTCTGGTCGCCAAGGCCTCCCCGCCACCCTTTGTTCTTTCATGTCCTGTGGGGATTCAAATTCTGGTGGCAGACCAGGTCGCTAAAGTAAAAATACCCCTTCCTAAGCCAGAACAAAGTGGACATGTAAAGGGAAAAATGAAAAGGAGCACCGTCAACACTTCAAAAGCCACAGATGGGAAACTCTCCAAACTGGGTAGCAGCTGAGCTGATCTTACTTGCTCACCCTCTGAGGAACACATAACTACTGAAAAGTAAAGAATGGATACTAGATTGCAGGGTTTAAATAAGCAACCAGCACTGGTCTTTCCTGATCCCCAGAGTTCCCTTCTAGTCCTAAACTCCAGACTTTAAAGGGCCACAGCCAACCAGCCCCGTGGGCCACATCTGGGTCGAAGTCCACTAAGTCTGTACCCAGGTTTCAAAAACACATGCAGCTGCTCTAAATCCATAAGCATGTATGTGTTTCAAAAACAACAGCAAATAGCAACTTAGCCACACAGCCTCCACATTGTAGTTAACTACACTTGGATCCATTAATTTTTGCCAGTCCAACTATTAAAAAGAAATGACATCTCATTATTTTTAAATTCCAATTCTCCACTTGATAATTAAGAGTGGAAAACGTTATCTGTGGCTATTGGCCCTCCGCAGTTGCATCTCTGTCTGTTGCCTGCCCACAGTATTTTCTCAGTTTTCTAGGAGTGTTTGTTTTCCTAACTCATTTCTGTTTTTCAGGTCCTAGCACCTCTGAAGCACCACATACTCCTCCAGGGCATGCTGTAGTTGTCATTCATATCACCAACAATTTCTCAAAAATAGCCCCTCTTCTCACAAAGCCCAAAAACTGACATTGGGTGTCAATCTCAGATAGGACTGTCACCCCAACAACTAGCAAAAGGCCTGATTGAAGAAGGCATAGGCAGAGATCCCTGGATCTGATGCCCTTGGGATCTTGGGAAGGGCTCCTTCCAAGGAATCCACTGAGAAGAAGTCCACAAAAAGACAGCTAACGAAGACAGTGATGGGAACAAGGAAGCCACCGAAGAATGGTGGCGCCCAACATGAGCAACAGTGAGGAGCATGGCCAACCCCAAGCCAGAAGCAGACTGAGAGAAGAGCAAGCAGAATGCCGGAAGCCCACAGCCCACCACCCCCTTAGATCACAGCAAACCTTCCTTCACTTGTGTCCTCAAAACTTCCCATTCTCAGATCCTACACAGCAGGACCTCGTTTGAAAGTACTGCAAGCAATGAATAAAAGTGGCTGTCAAATAAACACTACAGGATCAGAAACTGGCAGCCATCAACCAGAAATCCTCAAGTCACTCTCTTGAGATCATAACCCACTCGCAGTATGACTCCAGGGACATTTTTTTTAATCCCCTATACCTCAGTTTCTCCATTCGGACAGTCTATGTAGTATCCTCCCCTCCATTACCCAAACACATACACAAAGATTTTCCTTATGCGCATGGAACACTCCTTATAGAAGCGAGAGTTGCCAAAGTCCTGCACTATCAGCCAGCTTCCACCAGGCCTTGGAATGTTCAGCAAACAGCTAGTTTTGCAATTCTTTTGGCTTTGCCAACCCTCCGGGGTAAAAAAAATCTTCCCACAAGGATTCGAGGCTTCTGAGGAGAGGAACTCTTTGAGAAAAAATCTGGGTTGATGAGCAGCTAAGAAAAGGCAGGAGGAAAGAAACACTTCTATATATGTTTGTGCGGAAAATAGAAAAGGTTGAAAGCAACGTGTTTCTAAAATACTGCTTCTATGAAACCAACCTTCTGTTACTCCTTACTCCTCGGCTGACTGAAAAAGGCAGGGTGAATCCCTGGCTTGTGTTCCTCTCTGCCAGTGCTGAAAATGCAGCCATATGCAGCTCTGACACAGGCATCCCTAGGTTCAAATCCTACCCCTATCCAACTGATAATGGGTACAGCCTGCCACTTTTTGCCAGCTCGGTGCTCTCCAAAGAAAAACAGGCAACAACATCAAATTTACAGGACTAGAAATTAAGAAACTAAGCACATGCCAGAAAGTGGGGCCCTAAAACATGGTGGGTTTTGTTTTGTTTTGTTTTGTTTTGGCTTTTTTATTTTTATCACAGGCATTGAAGTTCAGAAATCAGAAGGACTTTCTATAACAAATACATTTTGAGCTCTTATTATGGGCTGGATGATGGGGGTGACAGATGTCAGACTAGATCACAGGGTCTCTGACCTCCTGGAGCTCAGAATCCAGTGAAGAGGAATGTTACTCGAACACTGACCAAACAGATAGCTGCTGACTTTGATAAGTATAATCAACAGAAAGCAGTGTTTTCAGAGAACACAGTGGGAATCTAATACAGTCCAGAAGATCTTGGCCTTGCAGGAAGATTAAGTAACTGCAGAGTGAAGGATTGGCTAGTTGTGGTGGACACAGCAGTACAGTGGGACCAGCACATGTGAGAAATCTGGGCCCAGAAAGGTCACACCCTTGTGAAGCAACAGAAAAGTCCAAGTGAGATCAGAAAAGAGAAGGCTAAGGGAGGGGACATCACGGGAAGGACTCTGCAGGCTCACCCCAAGCCCTCTGATGAGGGATTCCAGGAAGCAAAGATGGACTCTCAGTTTGCAGTTCAAATCCATACTGTAGCTCCTTCTTCAAAGGTTACCTCCTGTCTTCACCCCACATAAGATTAACGGCAATACTCTCACGACTGGAGGACATTTCAAAGACATTATACATGTGCATGTATATACAGTGTATGTCCACATGGGTGCACATACAAATGTCTACATGCAAATGTATATGTACATACTTCCTTTATTCACAACTGGCCACTTGGGGAAATGCCTTCACTCACTCCTACGTTACGATCCTCCCAGATCTCCAGATTTTTCCAAAATCATATCTCCCATTAAACTGAGAAAATAGTGACTCTATGTCCTCACCTTTTCAACCTGGGTGGCATTTGTTCCTGCCTTGACCAGCAGAAGGCCAGCATGGCAGTAGCACTCTGTGGTTTCTGCTAGAGCATAAAATTGCCAGGCACTTCCATCTTGCTGTTAGGGGTGCTATCTCTGGGAACCCAGCTGCCATGCTCTGAGGAAGTTCAAACTGAGCCCCATGGAAAGGTCATGTGTTGGTCTAGGTCAACATCCATATCAACCCCTATAAATGGGAGCGATGTTGTCTCAGATGATTCCAGAGCCAAGTGTCAAGGTGCTCAGTCTTGCACTCTTCCCAGCCATGGCCTATGACATAATGAAGTAGAGAAAAGCCATCCCAAACATGCCCATCCAAACCCCTGAACCAAAGTATGCATGGGAAAAAAAGTTAAACAGCTGTTGTTATCAACTTTGGGGCTAATTTGTTAAATAGCAAGAGTAACTGAACTACAAAATATATAGCCATATATGTCTCTCATATATATATGTGTGTGTGTGTGTGTGTGTGTGTGTATACCTATATACACTTACGCACAAATGTGTGTATGTGTGTGTGCAAATGTTTATTTTTTTTTCTTAGTTACACCCTGAGAACTTTCTAGACAAGATGTATATAATTGCTCCTGAGTTAGAACCCCTACTTCTGGAGAAAGATGGCCATGTAGTTTATATCAAGAAAAGTGAAACACTTCCAAGCTATTCGATATATACAAACATAATCCATTCTCATGGCAAGAATAAGTGAAAACCCTCATTAGCAAATCTAACACCTTATTTAAATTGGCTTTGAACACAGAGATCAAAAAGGAGATCTTCATCAGTAACAACTAAACAGGGCACCTGGGGCCTGTGTCTCCTCTGCTGAAGGCTCACAGGACTGAAGACAGTATTTGCAGATGAGGTAAATGCACATAAAGTATGCTTGGCACAGTGCCTGGCGTTTGAGATGCCCAAACTGTAGTTATTATTATTGCTTTTGTTGTAGTTAGAATTAAGAATTCCCTTCATTCCAGCACTAACTCTTCCTGACCTAAATTAAACAATCCTCATGTCCTAGCTACACAGGAAAAAAAAAAAAGAACCAGTATAGATTATTTGCTATACTTCTTCTAACCAAATACTGAGCACCAAAAACCTTTGCAAAATAGAACCAAACGTTTCAGTATATAACCCAATCTGCATTTACTTAGAAATCAAGAAAGAGAACTCAAATTCCATGATTAGAAATGTTAGACATTATGTAACATAACTTCCACACACCTCTATTTGAACTTTCTTATAAAAAGAACTAACTGCCCTTTTTATTAAGAAAGAAAAAGAACAAGAATAGGGGAGATCCTTGGGGAACAAGCCTCTGGAGGGTTATCTTGTTATCTTTAATAATTACCTTTAATAATTGCCTTTAAAGGTAAAATATTACCTTTGGTCATTAGGACCATACCCCCACATGACCATATAAACATCACACTGCTGTACCCCAAAGCAAGGAACGCAACTGGGAACAAAGAGCAGGTCACCTCAAGTTGGTTTGTCCCTCCATTTCTCAACTCCTATATGACTTTACTCAATCACCCTTTGTGAGTCCCAGTGTCTTTAAAGTGGGGCAAAATTACGAACCTTTTGCCCATGCTGAAAGGACATTATGTAGAATGGTCCTGATGTTTTGGGGGTAAGAGTCACTACTCAGATGTTTATAATCCTCAATGGCATATCCCAAGCAAAATATCATTGGAAGAGTCCTATGCAGTAATTAATCTGTTTAAAATTATCCTGAAAGAAAACTATGCCTTGCTGCTGCATCACGGCTGTGCCTCCCCTATTGAAAACTGCAGCATCTAATGGAAGAGAAGGTGATTAGAGAAAGAATTAGGATCAGCAAGCCATGGAGCTGGGGGTGGAGGGGATAAGCAGAGCCTGGATAGCAGGGTCCTTAGAACTGGTGGGTTTCTCCCAACTAAGTCTTTCAAGGGCTGGGAATCAAGGGTCCCTAAACTAGATATTGACAGGGGGTTAGAGAGAAAGTGACAGTGAGAAAGAGAATATGAAAGATTAATAAAAAAAAGGATAGAGATGGAGGTATGCTATAGAATAAAATCTGAGTCAGTAGCACCCGGACAGAAATGTCATTGTCAGGGAAACTACTTCAAAATGAAAGTCTAGTCATCAGGTTCCAAGTTTACAATGCGTGCTACCCTATCAGCCCAGCCATTCCAGCTCCTGGTGGTCGTAAGGAACTGAAGCCCCCTGCAATGGATCCACTTCACTGTGTGGGTCACATTCACCATCCAGGAAAAAAAAAAAAAAAAAAAAAAAAAAAAAAAAAAAAAAACAATGTCTTTTATGTCCTGGAAAGTGCTAAGAAGCCTGTCACTCACAAGGGCCCCAACCTGTAGGGAAACGGCCACCAAGTAATTGACTTGGAATAGCTCTTGCCAAGGGAGGCATAAACTATCTGCTGGCGTTCACTCAGAAAAACTACCAAGCCTCTTGGTGACAGTCAGTGGACACTGCTTAGCAGGTCTGAATCTGCCCTTGGAGAGAAGTCTCAATTCATTCCAACAACACAGCCCCCGCTCCCCGGTATCAGCACCCAGGGCCAGAAAATCTGAGACTCCAAAGCAATGGAGAGACTCGTCAAGTCTACAGGCTTCGCCGAAAACCAGGGCTGCCTCTCTCCTATTACCATATATGATGAAGTCTGTAGAGAGAACTTCTAAGTCTAGAATGACCCTCGAGTTTCACCAGGAAACACACACCAGCCAATGTGAGGGGAATCCCTGTCTTGATTGATGGCATCTTTTAAAATGTCACCACCACTATCAAAATGCCTTTATTGTGTGCTTATCAGATCGGTGTCTATCTCAACAGTACAGCACATATCTGTAACTGTTTTATTCCACCCACAACCATTTATTTGCTTCCCCACAAACCCTGACACTTGAAAAGCCAGGATACAAAATCATTTTACAACCGTTTTTTTTTTCTCCCAAGTCTTTCCTTTCCGTGGTGTTATTTTGTTCTTTTACACAGCTGCATCCCAGAGTCCAAATTGTTTCCAATAGACAACTGTTTTGAGCACATTTCTCCTCGATATCTATTTTAGCTCCAGAAAAGCCAAGGGCAAAGATAAGACCGAAGTCTCGTGTGTGTGTGTGTGTGTGTGTGTGTGTGTGTGTGTGTGTGTGTGTGTATCACCAGCCAAGGCACCAGGAAAAAGTGGACAGCATAGAGTGGTCCATCCCCAGCATCAAGTCCGGGGAAGGAAGCCAGCCTTGAGAAATGAATCCATGTGTTCCTGTTGAGCGACCCTCTAAGAGAACATGCCCTTTCCTAAACCCCAGCTGGTAGCTATCACTTTCTCCTGTCCGAAGTTCCCAGCACCTGTTCTCGGACTGAAACGGTGGCAAGGAGCATTCTCTGCTGTCCACCCCACCTGTTCTCTGTGGAGAACACGTGGAGAACCGGGTGCGAGCCGGTCAGCCAGCCCTGCAAGCCCTCAGCAAGCCAGAAGTACAGGTGGTTGGTTACCTGCACAGGTATCGACTGCTGCCAGAACAACTTTATTACTGGCCTTGGTGGTGACAGGGTTTTTGCTTGGGGTGAGACTCCCTGTCACCACCGCCACCACCAGTCTTCAGGTTGTGGGAAAGGGGCAGAAGGCAAGAGTCACAAGTAAAGGTCTTCAGGATGCCCAAGGAGGTCGGCCGCTCCTCCACCGCAGCAGTCCTAGCGCCCAGACCCCTTCCTCCCCAGCCCTACGAGGGACCTGGGTGTCCTCGTGCTTGTTCGGTGTGACCGGAGCCGAGCGCAGCCGCCCAGCGCTGAGCCCGGGGAGCCCGAGCCGCTGGAGCCGCAGCGCCCACTCGGGGCAGGCGGCGGAGCACTCACCCTTCTGCTCTCGCAGGCTCGACAGCGACCAGAGCAGCAGCGCCACTGAGGCCAGGAAGCAGAGCTGGCTCAGCAGAAGGTCCCTCCGGCGGCGGCGGCGGCGGCGGCGCGCGCGGTCCTGGTCGCCCGGCGGCGGCATCCTCGGGCGGCCGGGCGGCGTCCCCGGCGGGCGGCGTCCGCTCGGGTCGCGGGCGGCCGCGGCGGGGACGGCGGCGGGAGGCAGCCCTGCGCGCAGCAGCCGCGCGTCCTCGCTGCGTTCCCACCCGGCCGCCGCCTCCTGCTCTCCCTCCTCCCGGCCGCTGCCCGTCTCCACGCCGTCGCCCTCGTCGCTATCGCTCAGTCCCTCCTCCCCCGCCGCCGCCTCCTCCTCCTCCTCCTCCTCCTCCTCTTCTTCGCTCGCCCGCGCCGCCGCCTCCTTGCGCTCAGGGTCCCTCTCCTGCTCGCGCACCATGGCTCCCACGCTCCGCGCCCGCGCTCGGCCTGGGGCGGCGGCGGCGGGGGCGGCCGGGAGGCGGGGGTGGCGGGGGCCGGGGAGGAGGAGCGGGGAAGGACCGGCGAGAGGAGGGCCAGCCGCTGGCCACCCTGAGCAGGCCCTGGCCTCGAGCTTCGGGAGCGCGTCGCGGGGCCGCCCCCTTACTCCACGGTCCACGCGCGGGGGACTCGGAGCCGGAGAGCGTCAGCGGCACCGGCGAGAGCAGCTTCCCCTAGCCCCCCAGCGGGTCGACGGCAGGGGGGGTGGGGGGGATTCACGGGGTTGGGTGGGGGGCAGCGCCCGGGATGCTACGGGTCTCTGGCCAGCACTGCGAGGAGGGGGCGCAGGGAGGAGACTGGGCTGCGGAGGGAGCCCAGTGCACAGCCCTTCAACCCTTTGGTGCCCAGAGAAAGCAGTGGTGCCGGAGGCCTGCAAGGCGAGATTCGGGTAGACAGATCTCTACCAAGAAGGATTCGCCTGAAACTTTCAGAGAAAAGGAGGGTTTCCTTGGCCCTCTTCCATCCGCTGCCTTCAGCTAGAGCGTGAGAGTGTGCTAGGTGGCCAGTGCTAACCACTGGGTCCTGCCTCCTCCCGCGGGCCTCCGGGGTTCCCCTCTGCCCCCTGGTGGGGATCCCCGTGAGCCAGGCTCAAGTTCTAAAACTGGTCTCCTGGGGGCTTTTGGCTTATTAGGGGTGTCCTGGCTCCCCCCTCTGGCTCAGGCTCACATTTCGCTCTCTGAGGAACTGAAGCAAGTCCAGTGTATGGTTGAAGATAAGGGGGCCCTGGCAAGATCCCCGGGAAGGAGGCTCCTGGCCTTCTACAAGGATCATCAGCCTATCTCACAAGATTAAGCCCTAGGCCCCCATTCCCCTCATTCGGGTTCTTCTACCCCTGCCTATTTAAGATGTGGAGGCTGACGTCTCCGCCTCCATCTACAACAGGTGACCATTGCACAGGACACCTAGTGATCCCAGGCACAGCTCACTCTCCATGCTTGGACTTCCCTTGCCTCCTCCCAGGTGCCTGCAGACTGAAAGACGCACAACCCCGGAAGAAAGGAGGAAGAGGAGATGTGTTCACGTGGTGCTGAAAACCTAAGTCTTATTCTAAAAAGGATGGCCCTAGAAACCAGATGCATAGCTTGGATGGCGGTGTGGAAGCTCCTGGGACTGAGCAGTCTAGCCCTGGGAGGTTGGAAGGGAGGAGGGAACCTGTGAACAGGTTTCTCCATGCCTAGGTCCCGAAGGACCCACAGAATCAGCAGTCGGTGACCTTCTACCCCACATACTGTCAGAACCCTCTCTGATAACATCTGGGGAAATGGGGAGTGGTCATAGTTGGTCTCTTTTCCACAGAAGGGCCATTTTACACACACACACACACACACACACACACACACACACACACACACCAAGAGCAGAAGATTTAATTTCCTATTCTGTAGTTTATTCCCTCCTATTCTCTGCTGGCTGCCCCATGTCCAGCACACCTTCCCTGAAATGCCTGGGCGAGCCTACCTTTGCTTAAGTTGCCAGGGACCAAAGGAGGAATTCAAACTATTCAGGTCCATCCAAAGTTGGAATGTGATGGAGAATTCTCTAGTTAGGCCACCTCCGTCAAGCATTCTGAGACCCTTGAGTTCAACGTGCTAGGAAAGTCACTCTTGTGGTGTCTGTATGAAAAGCAGGGGGGGGGGGGCGACCTGGAATTTACTGAGTCAGGGAATGAACACTAACTCATCTTGGGGCAGAAAATACCATAGGCAGGAGGAATTGTGTGATCTGGGCATGGGTAGGGGGTGTGAGGGAGGAAGGGAGAAGGACTAGGAACTGATGTGTCCCTGGAATAGAGGGAAGACTCTTGTGGCCCACAGAGAGGGCTTGGCTAGTTGATACTTGTTCTAAGAAATCTCAGCGTAAAAGGAGGTGGGGAGGCTAAGCACATTGAAAGATAGCTTCTGGAGCTGCCAATCATCGCTGGGAGCGAAAGGTGGAGATCTCTGGTCTTCCTCCTGACAGTGCCTTAGCTCAGAGAGGCCCCCTAATTCCTAGGGTGAGAGCATCTGTGCAGGAATTCACCTTGGGAAACAGAAGTTTGGAAGGAGTGGGACTCAGAATAAAGAATGTATTTGTGGTCTTTCATGATCAGGAAGCTCAAGGATCCCAATGTGGCTGCTTCCTTTTTATTCCCCAGTCTGTTCCACACTTGGTCTCACATCTTATGTTTCAAGATGAAAATCCCACACTTACAGTTCCATCCCAGAATGAGCTTGCTTGGAAAAAGAAGCTTGGAGGCGCTGGTCCATTTTCCCTTCCGAGAATGAAGCAGGTGTATTTACAGAGTATCTCCATGTTGGCTGGAGGCAGGGCTCAATCTCCTTGCCCCAGTTTTTACTTCCATAAGCCCTTCGCGTGCAGTTGCGTGCAGTGTTGATGTAGGGAATAGAAGCCATTCACTGTTTTCACAGCCCCGCCATTGCACTACCAACAACAACAAAAATCAAAAGCCTTCCCAGAAAACTGAGCATGCTGACACACTTCTGTGATCCCAGCCCCTAAAAAGAGATGGAGACAGAAGGACCACAAATCTGAAGTCTGTTTGGGCTATAAACATAGTTCCAGGCCAGCCTGAGCTACACCGTGAAACTCCATCTGAAACAAAACAGCAACAACAATAAACAACAGTAACAGACCACAGTCCCTCCTATGATAACACTGGCTTGGTATCATTCATCAGCCAGTGAGGTGGGGCCTCCACTGTTCCAAGACAAGGCAGATTGTTCTGGGCTCTTTGCAGTCTTGCCACGCTCTCTGATTTCCCCTCACCCACAGTGCCCAGACCTGATGGAGCAGTCTCCACAACAAAGTGAGGTTGTGTCTCCATAACACCAAACATTGCCAGTGGTGTTAAACAGACAAGCCAGGATTTAGAAGAGAGGGGAGGAGAAAAAAGAAAAGCAGCCACCTGCATGAAGAAGTGACTCCTCCCTGTGCTGCTCAGTAACACAGAGGCCTGGCTGGAGCAAGGGAAGCTCACGAGCTGTCCACAGGGGTTATTTTTGCTCAACGAACCAGTGTAGGGAGAAGAAGGAGAAAAAGAAAAAAAAAAAAAAACTTTCTGCGACAGACCTTGGATGTAGGACCTTCTATGGGTCTTGGGAATTAAGGATATGTGGTTTCTATGTATATTGTATGGGTAGGACTGACCAGTTACCCTTCACTTGTGGGTCACATGTGTTCTTCATATTGCCCATCACACAGATTTCCTCACTTTTACTGAGGAAGACACTGTACTTTCCTTGCCCTCTGCCTTTATTTATAAAAAAAAAAAAAAGCTGTACAGCAGCATTTTTTAAGTACAAAAACTCCTCTGTGGAGTGTGGATATCGAGAACGCCATGTCCACAGCATGGACTCCTCCTGTATTAGGTGTTCAGCTTACTACTGGAGTCAAAAGAGACCTCTTATTTTATCATTAATTTAAGTGTTAATTTTTTTCATTCTTTCTCCAATTGTATGAATTTGTTTGGTGAATTTTGACTCACCACATGGATGACTATAGTTTTCTTCCCTTGGCTCATGGCCTAACCCACAGCTTTCTTCTTTATAAAAAGGACTTTAATGAGGTATTATATATATATATATATATATATATATATATATATATATATATATATATATATCTGATGTATATATATATATATATATATCAGAATGTGCACAGCTTAAGTGTTTACTCCACAAAGTCAGATACGTACATGCACCCTGCTAAATAAGTACCGAAATAGGGCCCGGGGCATTTTTCCCCACCATCTCTTTTGAAAGCAATAATCCTTCCATATGACAACCTTCCTCCCTATTCCTGTCACTTTAGGTCACTGTTACCTGTCCTTGAACTTCAGTCACTCTGCTTTGTTTCCATGAAATCTGTCCACACTGGTGGCACGCATTTGTTTGTTCTTTCTCATGCTCTGTAGGTATGGAGGATTTCTTTTTCTTTTTTCTTTTTCCTTTTTTTTTTTTTTTTTTTTTTTTCCTACCTGATGCTTCAGTTCCCTTCCAAGTTCAGTTTGAGCCAAGAATAATCAAACCACCGCCTCTGGACCAGAGACAAATGACCTCCCGGGCTAGCTAGTTTTGCAAGGAACTTTAGCTAAAATTGAAAGCAGTCACTGGCTGCTTCTCAAACCTGTTGTACCACATGAGGATTGGCAAAAGGGTCACTTCAGTGACACATGTCAACAGATGGGTTGGCGGATAACGGGGTGCCATACTTTTAAAGATGAATATGGAGGAATTCTCAAGAAATACATCGATGTTAGAAATTGCTTTTCATGGGGAAAGTCTGTACAATCATTTCCCCTGTGTGTTTTATTCTAAGAGAGAGAGAGATGGGGGAGGAGAGGAAAATAGAACAGATGCCTTCAGGAAAAATGCACACTCCGTCCCTCATAATCATAGACCTTCCTTGTAATCCAATGTTAGCTGGTGTTACAGGTCCATGTGAGTATGTCAGAGATGTCCTCACCCAGCCACCCTGGGCAGTGGGGTACAGGCCTGCCTAGTCAGCTGTATTATTCTCATGTTTCCTGGGACTCTTCGGAAGGTGAGACCTGCTGCTGGGAGGAAGCCACAGTTAGGTGGGCACTTTGCGTGGGTCCTGGAAGAAAATCTAAAAAGAAAAGATCTATTACCTAGCTCCTCCTTGTCAATATTTTCAATTGACTTGTTTGGAGTGTTTTGAAGAACTAAAGACCACACACCAGCACACTCTATGGAGATGTCTGCATCCCTTGTTTCACCTGAATATGAAAAATCAGCTCCATAAAATAATCCAGAATCATGGAAATAAGAGATTGAAATGCTCAGTCCTCAGAAGGAAAAAATTAAGCATTCACAATTTGAGCCCTTTGAACACTCTTAAGATCATTTGGTTTTCAACCTGTGGGTGGCAACTCCTCTGGGGGTCATGTGACCCATTCACAGGGGTTACATAAGACCACCTGAAAACACAGATATCTACATTACAATGCATAACAGCAGCAAAATCATAATTATGAAATAGTAATAAAAATAATCTTATGGTTGGGGGTCGCCACAGCATGAGGAACAGTATTAAAGGGTCACAGCATTAAGAAGGTTGAGAACCACTGATTTAGAAGGGAAACACATCAATGTTTCTTTATTTTGTCTATGTAAGCTCAAGCAGACATGAGGTTATGTGTGTAGAGAAGACCAGGGTGGGCCTCAAAGCATACTGCTGTCCTCAGAACACTGGATTTAGGAGTCCCTTGGGATTTCTGTTTCTGTTTTCAGACACTCTTTTACATAGCCCTGGCCAGTCTCAAACCTGCAACCCCCCTGATTTGCTCCCTAAGTGCTGTGGCTGCAGGTGTGGCCATTGTGCCCAGCTAAGAATCTCATGCTTTTAATCAAGATATTTTTTCAATATCTCGTCCTGACAGGTTATGATATATATAAGTGAAAATCAGAAGCCATAGTATGAGTTGCATAATCCCATTCCTTTAAAGTTCAGCAAAAGCACTTCTCTCCCTATATATGTGAGTTTATATATTTGTGTATCTAAAAACATTCCTGACATAATGAACAAATTGATCAAATTGTACCTACTTATTTTCTGTTCTCTGAAAGTTTAAAAACACATATCTATAATGTATATATGTACACATGTGGGTATATATGTATATAAAATGCAATATATATCGTGTGTATATTGTATATGAATATACATGATGTATATTAGGTGTTTATTGGTGGAGTACAGGGTTTGGATGAGAACTGAAGAACGCAAAGGGACTTTTCACTTTTGTCTCTATATGCTCCTGTAGTTTGGTAATTCTTCTCCCATCGATATGTCCTAGTTTTTAGTTTACAAAATAATTAAAATTATCGGTTCACAGGCAGCAGTTAAGGCAGATAACTTAAACTATACAACCAACATGGCTTCAGTTTGGTAGGACAGCAGGAGGCTCGGTGGGACCTTCTAGCCAGCCTTCCAAAGCCAGTGATTCTCTCAGCCTTAACTGGCTTGCTCTGTGGCTGGAAACTCCCATTCGAAGGAGCCCTGGGGTGTCAAGCAGCTAGGCAGCCCACCTAGGTGGTCAGCCAGGCTGCCTAGTGAGGAAGCTGAACTTCTGGTTCGAATCCAGGTTCAGATCTAAGGCCTGGGTCACTTCTTCACCGTGTGCCTCAGTTTCCCTGCTGATAATTAGACCACCATGACCCTTCCTCAGTAAAACATTTCACAGCCAGCAGTGAAGCATTTTGGAAACGTAAAACTTTCAAAGCAGGGGAGCACCCAAGTCAATCGCCTCTGGCACAGCTCTAGGTTATTTTAAGGAGAATAATCACTGGAAAGTGCTCTTAACTGAGTTTTCAATCCACCTTTGGAATTTGCTTTAACAAACAAGACAAGCACAGCTGTCGGGTGTCTGAGAGTTGTAAATATGCAACTTACCTAAAGTCTTCATTATTAGAGATACCTGAAGACAATGGGATGGCTTCACATTATCCAGTGCTGTGCTGTATCGGTTTTGTTTGTTTGGTTGGTTGGTTTTTTTTAAATCCCGTGTCGTTCACATGTTAGTAGTCTCTCAGATTGACTCAAACCAGATGCTGCAGGCCTGGAAATGCTATGGTGGTGCGCCCCCTGGTGGCAGTGGCAACCATCCTCCGCCGGGATCTGCATTCCTAGAAGGTGTTCCCTACTCCGGGGTATCTGCCCTAAACTGGCTTAGGCTAAACTGGGGTGAAATCCAGGCTCCTTGGTTCTCATGCTGCCTTTAAGGCAAGGTTAAAATGACACAACGTCACAAGCAGCCTTTCAGGACTCCAGAGTCCGCTTCATTGGCAACATTTCCTCGGATGTTTATGATCAAGCCATACTGCCCGTAGGTACCTAATATTCCCCCTATTTAAAATGAAATTCCTTTCTTTCAAGACACAATCACAGAACTAACAAGGACCAACAACAGTTAGAGGCAGCATCACCTGAGAGACTGTTCGAAATGGCTCTTGGGTTCACCATCTTCATTTTTAACAAAACTTACAGTGGGTTCTTTTACACACCAAAGATTGAGACTCATGGATTAGGTTTATATGCCCCCATAGGTTAGATGAATGATCCTTTGTAAGTTTTTTTAGTTCATTCGGCATTGCTACAACATAAATGCCAGAGGCTAAGAAAGTTATAGTTTGTTTGGTTTGTAAGTATGTGGCTGGAGGTTCAAACAGATGTATCAGTGTCCTGACGAGGTCCCTGACTGTGTGGCAACATGGTGGAGAGGCAAAATGAGAACCAATCAGGTGAAGACAAGGTCAACTGTGCAGGATGACTTCCTTTTATGAACACTTACTCTCATGCCACTACTCCAATCCCACAAGAGCCAGCACAACCCATTACAAGGTTGGCGCCACCATGGCCTCCACTGAAACATCCTGTCATCTCAGCTTCATCAAAGAGACCACGTTTCTAGCATGTGTCCCCCAAGCTTTGGGGGAAACAGATTCAAAAGGCAGCCAAACCATACCAATGTTCGTGGCTCATTCAAGATTACATGGACCATTCTGTTGTTCCAACTTTCTACATCTCATTTGTATCCAAACACCTCTTCAATATGGAAAATCAACAAAATGAAATCTCCAGAGTTTAAGATCTTAAAGTGAACTCTAGGCAATAGATTCAGAAGTCCCCAAGGAAGAATTCCAGCTACAGCATCAAATGTGTAGGGGTAAATAGCAAGGCTTCTATTCTACACAGCATTGAGAAGGAAAAAAAGTATCCTAGCGAAATCCCACATCCATTGTAAACCATGTTAGTTTGACAGCAACATCACATCGGTGTATAATGCATTTCAAACACAAAGCAGGATGTAACCTAGCCTTTGAAAAAATCATGAGAATCAGAGAATACAATCCTGCCTCCACGTTATCCTTAGTTTCTCAATGTGCTCCAACCCTTAGTCTACACCAGTCATATTTTCATTGAATTAAGTTCAAAAATATCAGTTTTTGAGTTTATAATGACAAGAAATACTAAAAGAATAAAAGTCCATTGAATTGGTAAAAATGAGTGCAGCCACTTATTGTTCAGTTTTGGGAGTTTTTTTTTAAGATAATTTGAGACTTCCAGAAGAAAGTGGCAGGAGTTATACAGAGATTTGCTGACAGCTGCTCATCAGTGTTCATAGAATGATACTACCTTGTGTATCTTCAGCATCATAATCAAAGCAATTAAACAGGCATAGATAGAACAGTACTTAACAAACTTTTATGTAATGTTCTCCCATCCATTTTTCTGATTCAGAATCCTGCCCAGGACCCCACGTTTCATTTAGTTCTAATTCTCCTTAATTTCCTCCATTCTGTGACAGTTCTTCAGTCTTTTCTCCGTGACTTTGACACATTTGATGAACACTGAGAATTTGTTTTGTAGACTTGGTTTAAGTTTCTCTGCTATATTCCCATGATGTGACTGATGCTATGCATTTGGGGCAATGGAAAGATGGCATGTCCTTCCAAGTGCACCCTACAGAGTGATTTCTGATGCCACTACTATGTCTATTATTGGTGATATCAATCTTGATCACTAGAACTAAATATTTGAGGGTACTTCGAAACTATATACCTCTTGATTCTCATAAAAATTCCACCTAATAATTTTAGTAGCATTGGTGGATTTTTTTCTACAAGAATGACTAATGTAAGATTCACCTATTTGGTGAAGTTACTTGCCATGTTCCTGAACTGGGGAATGACTAACAGAGGGTGTGTGTGTGTGTGTGTGTGTGTGTGTGTGTGTCGAGGCTGGGGATTTGAGGAAGTAAGTAGGCTGTGTTCAAGCAATAAGCAGTGAGCAGTGTAGAAAGGAGGGCAGATGCCCCATCTGCAGGAAATTGCATGTTTAAGTGCATTGTTCAACTTCAGAACTTTCTTATTTCCAGTGGAGATTTCCAATCCATAAACATAAATCTACCAGACAAGGCCTCAAGGATTATAAGACTTTAAGTTGTATCTGTGAGTAACCTTAGTTGCCATTCAGAGTAGAAAACCACACAGCAATCCATGTGCCAATCCTACTGTTAGCAAAATACATAAATCAAGCAGAGCCGGTTATCTGTAATCAAATAGATTTGCATCTGTAACCTTTTAAATCACCATATCCTATAAACATAACAGAGTCTTTTGGTATGCAGTATGTTTCTCTTGACTCGAGGGGCTCCATGAAGACATCCTTAGATATCTTGAGTATCATGATACTGATGGAGTGCAGTTTCAAAAATGTCATAGTGCTCAAGTGTTTTGTTTTGTTCTTAAAGCATGAATTCTGCTCTCTGTATATTTAAGAGAAACTTCTGAGGCACTGAAATTATGAGGACTGTGTGCTCACAACAGCAAGCTCTCCGAGTCCCCACTAAGCAGTAGCCAGAACTGTGAGAGGCTGATTATCAGATGCCCACTGCACCTCAAAGCCTCATGTGAACCAGCTTTCACCTCTTGTTCCAAGTTTCATTAGCTTCTACCAAGAATAAAGTGAGTCTGCCCTAAAATATCTCCCTCCATAGCAACAGGGGGAACTTAGAGAGACAGAATCTACTTCGATGTGCTTCTGAGAAACCAATCGAAGATTTCCATCAATACATGGAGCATTTAGTCAAGAAAAAGTGGCTTGAACAGGGAAAGAACAATTTGTTTAGCAGGATTTTTAGCTTGCCCCCTTCATACTCACACTTTCCACCTCCATGGAAGCCTTTGACAACCAATAGCCTGCGACCAAGTGCCATGTAAAACTGGCAGCCACAGGAAGAGGCAGACAACCATCACGGCACACATTCTCAGAAAAAATCCTCTTCGTTTTAACCTGACTCAGAGCTCAACCAATACAGATTGCCCTTTGCTTGTGGGAATTTGTTGGAACTAATCAACAGCAATTGTTTAACATCATGCCCAAGGCAGTGAATAACAAATGGAACAAAGTAGGCTAACCAAAAATTTAAAAATAAGATCTAGACAAAGAGATGTCCATAAGGGGTTTTGAAAACACCAACATTCATGGGAATATAGAAAGCCACATGCATGTGCAGAGCTGTGTGTATGTTCAAGGCTCTGTTCATGATGAGTAAAGAATGGAGACAACCCCAAGCTTTAAGAACAACACAGTAGGTAGAGTTGAAAGATAGAGAAAGATGGTCCATGTAAACAGTAACCTAAAGCAAGCCAGGAATGACTATATATATCAGATATGATATACTTTAAGCTTTTACAAGAGAGAAAGAAGGCCAGGATTTATGATAAAGAGGTTAATCATCCAGAGGATTTAATAGTTGTAAATACAGATGCAAACAATATCTGAGTGCCTAAATATGCAAATATTAATCAACATGAAGAAAGAAAAATAGCAATTCAACAAAGGGACTTTAATATCTCATTTTGAACAGTGGGTAGTTTAACAAAATAGGAATAAGGAAGAAAACATTGGGCTAAAGATGTACTTTAGACAGACAAAATGAACCTAAGCCCTTTCATGACTGATTGACTTGACTGCATAAATATAAAGGAAAAGTCAGCTGGGATGACTGCTCTGAGTAGCCATAGTATTGACTTCCTGGGAAGGTCTACTTCAGTTCTAGAACAAAGGAGTGGTCATTATTATCATGAAAGCATATTGAGTTATGAAACTCACTAGTTGGAGTAAATCCACAGTCAAATTCTGATTCAGAATAGACATTGACTATGATGGTATTGTGTAAATCTTTAGAATTTCTGGTCAAAATCAACTGTACACAGTGCTGTGTAGACAGAAGTTTCTGTCCTGCCTAATCCTTCAGCTGTTCAGTCCCAAATAAACACAGAGGCTTATATTAATTACAAACTATTTGGTCTATGGCTCAGGCTTCTTGCTAGCTAGCTCTTTCATCTTAAATTAACTCATTTTTATTAGTTATAATATATAGTTTATTTGTATTTGGCAAAATTAAAGAAAATATTCTATCATATATCTTATATTTGTGAGTCTAAAGTTTCATACCTAATTTACTTCTTATAACCAAAGAAAACTATAATTATAACTATCTAGTCTTCAGCTCCATCAAAGACCCCAGAAGGGTATTATCTGAGTAAACAGGAAGTGTATTGCAAACAACTTTCAAAATTCTAGAAATGACAGAGAAATCTGGCTGCCTGGACAGTCACCCAAAGTTCCTCTGTAATGTTGGGACATCTATCTTCAATCCACAGGCCTAGAGTCTCTGGCATACTTTTCAGTGAAGCAGGAAATTTGAAGGACTGTTTTGCCTATTTTGGCAAAGTTTGCCAATCACTTTTCTCTGTGTCCTGCAGAATGTCTGACAGTTTCTTCTGTGAAGCAGGAACCTGAAGGACCCTCTCACCCTGTTTTGGCAAAGTTCAATGGTCATTTTCCCATGGGTCCTGCATGTCTAGTTTATACAACACATTGTCACACAGTTCAATTTCTTGCCCAAATGGCTAGCCTTTTCCACATTGTAAGCAAACTCCATAATGAGTTTCTTCAATGCCCATCATCTCCTTTGAAATAATTGGTGCTGCCAGGAGCATCTGCACTCACTGTCCAGAAAGGTCTAAGTTCTTAAAACATTTTAAATGCCATATTCTGTCAGTCTTTGAAGTGTTTGAAGATTACCAACCTAATTAAAATATATCTTTATGTACCTAGAAAATTAACTAACATAAGTTTGATTATCATAGATGACTAATTATTAATCTGTATTTCTTAATTATACATTACAATTTTAAATGAGTTGCATAAACATAATACCTTAAACAAGAGTAGAAATATACATACAGTATACCAAATTAACTTTAAATTTGTATCAATAAATCAAATCTATATCAATGTAAAATATTTTGAGATTAACAGCTGTTTTTTGAATCAAAGTAGATTCAATAATCTATCTTTTTTATAATTTCTATATCATATCCCTATTTTTTCTTTTAGAAAGAGATTGATTATGACCAATAGCAATTTGTAACCAAATCCCCTAAACAAAGACAAATATCCATAATCCATTTTTTGAGAATGTAGGCATAGTTTTCTAGGCTACTTCCTGCTGATTGGGAGCACTGGTAATCTTTAGGGGAACCTAAAAAAATTTAGGATTATGGTCAAGTCCTGACTGGAGGAGTCTGTGAGGCTGGATCATCTCAGCCAGCTGCCTTGAAGCCTTTCTGGATGCAGAACTCAGAGGAAACTGCAACAGAGACACTCTGAAACATTGGATCATCTGGGCCATCTATTCCCATTGGAGATTTTTCAGGAGGGTCTTACTCAATCAAATCTGATTTTTCTTAACACACAATGAATCACAGCTTCTCATTTCCTGTGGAAATAAAAACAGAACCTTTTTTTCCAAAGCAGTATATCCTTAGACCCAAATTTTGAAGTCAAGATACCTTTAAAAATATATATGTTGGTTTAACTTAGCAGCCTTTACAATCAAATGTCTTTCTGCAGTTAGCTCATTAATAGTCAAAAAATTTAAAGAAAACACAATAATATGCATAATCCAGACTCTCTGTGTATTTTACATCTTTACATGGCTATTTTTTATATTACTTTTACTGTCACTTTAAAGACTTTACTTTTTAAAACTATTTATTTCTTTGTATAATGCCTATACTCCTTTCCCTCTCTTTCCTAAGCCTATATACATTTTTACACATACTGTAAACTGTTTAGAGGTTTTTTCCATCTGAACCTGTGCTATTGTGTATCTATAATTCTTTTTTGACTAGAAGAGTTTTTAAACTCTTAAGCTTCAAGGCTAGGACCGAGTCTGTGGCTTTGGTTGCTGGCTTTACCCAGTTCAGCTTCCAAACATGGCAGAGGTATGTTTTCCACCAGCTCCAGGAGCTACGCTCACCACCAACTCTAGGAAGCAGCAGGGCTATGCCTCCACCAAGCAGTGTGGAGCCCAGAAACCTTACAGCAAAAGCTAAATCTGCCACACAGCATGCTGCACGGCTTGGAGATGCCTCTGAGTACCCTGACGGGAATCTGTCATGTTGTGCTCAAGCTTGAATGTCACAGCGTCTCTGTATCATGGTGTCTCTGGACCACAGCTTGCATGAAAGACATGAACTAAGAAGCTGTATTAGCTGTGTTCTAGAATCTCTTCTTAAATTCTCTCAGGTTTTAAGTGGAAACTCTTGTCTGTGCGCCAATTGTAGATGGAAGTTTTCCTGTGTCCCACAGCCACTAGGTCCCAAATAAACACACTGAAGCTTATATTAATTACAAACTGTATGGCCTATGGCAAGGCAGAATAGGGCCAGGCAGGAAATCCAAGCAAAGATACAGGGAGAAAGAAGGTAGAGTCAGAGGAGACACTGAGCACTGCCAGGGGAACAAGATGTAATGGAGCACAGGTAACTCCATGAAGCCATGTGGCAAGAAATAGATTAATAGGGATGGGTTAAATTAAATTGTAAGAGCTAGTAAATGATAAGCCTGAGCCATAGGCCAAACAGTTTGTAATTAATATAAGCCTCAGTGTGTCTATTTGGGACCTAGCAGCTGCGGGACACAGAAAAACTTCCAGCTACAGTACTAGAAAATATATAACTTGTGGCACTAAAAAGTACAAATCTTAGAGTGGGGTAATAAACAGCTAAAGTGTGTATCTGAATGTGAGTGAAATTACTTTGCAATCAATTTAAAATACTCTGAAATAACTATAATAACTACATTATTAATGCAAGCTCCATGATAACCACAAGATGCAAATCCATAATACATAGGTAAATGAGAAATTGAAAAGAATCCAAGTTTAGCACTGCAGAAATTGCCAAGTCATACAAGTAGACAAGAAAGGAATAAAGGAATGAAGGTTCAACAAACAACTAGCAAACAATTAACAAGGTAGTAGTAGAAGTAGGTCTTTGCCTGTCTGCAAACCTGAATGTAAATGAATTAAATGCTCCAATTTAAAGACACAGAACTAATAATGAGAAACAAAGTCCAACTAAATGTTGCCAACAGTAGACACACTTTAAGAACAACACAGTAGGTAGAGTTGAAAGATAGAGAAAAATGGTCCATGTAAACAGTAACCTAAAGCAAGCCAGGAATGACTATATACATATCAGATAAGATATACTTTAAGCTTTTACAAGAGAGAAAGAAGGCCAGGATTTATGATAAAGAGGTTAATCATCCAGAGGATGTATAGTTGTAAATACAGATGCAAACAGTATATCACTACCTAAATATACAAATATTAACCAACATGAAGGAAAAAATAATAAAATGATTCAACAAAGGGACTTTAATAACTCGTCTTGAACAGTGGGTATTTTAAAAGGTAGGAATAAGAAAGGAAACATTGGCCTAGAGATGTTTTTTAGACAGACAAAATGAATCTAAAAACATGTATAGTGTCTTATATTCATCACTAGCAGAATACATACTCTTTTCAAGCACGTGTGCAATGTCCTTCAGGATAAACTATATGTTAGGCCACAAAACATGCCTAAGGCAAATTCAAAATTGACTCATGTCGAGAATTAGTTCCAACTCCAATAATAAGAGAAATAATAGTAATAATAATAATAATAAGAGGAATATCAGGGTAAAGTTAAATATATAAAAATTAAACATGTTCCTCAAAAACAAATGGAGAAAGAAAAAGTGAAAAAATTCAAATTATATTTAGATAAATAATAATGGGAACACAATAGTCAGATCTGTACTAGGCAGCAAAAGCCATTCCCAGAGGCCAAGCTCATGGTGGTTAATGCCTCCATTAACAGGAAAAGCTTCCAAATAAATAGTCTAACACTGCGCCTCCAGGTGCTAGAAGAAGGCAAGCAAGCCAAAGCAAACATTAGCAGAAGGAGGGAGCTAATAAACATAAGAATGGAAATAAATCAAGAACAGAAGAACCATTAAGAAGTCAAAGAAACCAAGAGCACATCTTTGAAGTTGCAGAACAAACCCACAATGAGACCAGGATGAGAAGAGCCAAAGCCCACACACCTAAAATCCTAAGTGGAAACACACGAAGACACTTGGAAAATGGAAAGAATCATGAGGGGCTGTTGTGAACAATGACTGGCCAGAAAATGGATAACTGAGGATAAATGTTTTGCTTCCTTTTTTTTTCTCCAGAAAAACATAGTCTACCAAGATTGGATCAAGAAAAAGTAAAATTTTAGATAGAATAGTAGCAAATAAAGAGATTGAAGAAGTAACTGAAGTCTTCCAATAAAGAAAAGCCAAGGTTGGCAAGAATTTATCTCTACATTTGATCAAGCATCCAAAAGGGAATTATTAAACCTTCCAAAAACAGAGCAAAAGGGAATGTTTCCCCGTGTATTTTATATGTGCACTATCACCTGACATCTGATCCAGACAGAGACATCACAAGCAAGGAAAATACAGGCCAGTATTTCTGATGCAAAAAAAAAAAATCCTTAATAAAATATTAGCAATAGAACTCTATAATACATTGAAAGTACTCACTGTAGGGGTACAAATTAATACAGCCATTATGGAAAACAATTTGGAGGCTCCTCAAAAAATTAAAAATAGAACTGCCATCTGACCCAGCTACTTTTGGACATACATCCAGAAAACTCTGTGCCCTGTCATAGAGATATTTGCAGCCCCATGCTTGCTGCTTCAAGGAAATAGAACCAAACTATTTGTCCATCAAGAGGAGGACAGGTAATGAGAATCTGGTATGCATAGATGATGGAATATCACTCAGCTCACGATATTTGCAGGAAATTGGACAGACTTAGAATGCATTATATTTAGTGAGATCATTCAATCACACACACACACACACACACACACACACACACACACACACACACACAAATCCCACATGTTCTCCCTCGTAAGCAGACCATAGCCTATAATGTATTCATGTACAAATATAGTCAGATGTATGACCAGGTATAAAATAGCATGTTGAAAAGAGAATAAGAAAGGGTGGTGAGGAAAAACAGGACACAGGTGGAGGACACTTGAACTGTGAAGAAGAAAAAAAAAGGATATAAAACTAACTCTTTCTGGTTTTAACTCTGCAAAGGATTTTTTTTTTCCTTTTTGTGGTGAATAGTGCATTAAAATGAAATTGATATTGAGAACATAAAACCCAGAGCAAAGCTCCACGGCTTCAGAATCATTCTTCTAACTATATATAAGTTCATTGACGTATACAGGCTTTGGGTGTGGGCAAGCACTTTTTTAAAAGGCTATGTTATCTAGCTCTGTGATATTTTGCAAGTTCTTTACAATGAAGTGATTTTTATTGAACACATATACGTTATGAGATTTCTCCTGGCCATGTGTGGCTCACCAACATAAGTAAATCAGTCAATGTGAACACATAATATTAGCAGAACTATTTAAAAACCATATGACTACCTCAGTGAACACAGTAAAAGCAATTGTCAAAAAGTCCAAGTAAAGTTCCTCAACATGAGGAAACGTGTCTACTAAAAGAAGTGTCTACTAAAAGTCTTCAAGTAACATCTAATCAGACAAGAAAAAGAAACAAGAGGCATCCAAACTGCAAAGGAAAAATTAAAATTGTTTATATGTGCAGATGGAAGGATCCTATGCAAAGAAATCTCCAAACACACATACATGTACACACACATGCACACACACATATGTACTCATACACATGCACACACATGTCCTAATACACACACATGTGTCCACATACATGCACATGTATCCATTCTCACCTAGTTACAACTAGTAAATGAACCAGGAAGACGCATAGGACATAAAATAGCCTACAAAACAGTAATATCTTTTATACACAAACAACAACCTAGTTAAAAGACAAATTTTAAAATTAGTTTACTCTTGCTTTTGTAGATTTAAACTAGACAATATTTTTGAGACCTTGACAAAAGTTTTAGTCTATAAAAGAAAAAAAAAGACTAAAAGTTCTAAGTGGAAAAAAAAGGCTGCATGAAATTAAAAATGTCTTCACATAAAAAAAAAAAACAAACACTATGAGTAGACAACCTCCCAACTGGGAGAAATATTTACAAGCCACATATGCAATAAATGGTTAATATCCAAAATTTATATTTTAAAAAAACTTTATAATTTGTCAGGGAAAATTTGTTTTTGGGTGGTTTCTGCAAACTTTTTTTTTCTTTTTACAAAATAGTCATAAAACTGGTTAGTAGGTTCAACATTATTAATCATCAGGAAAATGCAATTGCAACTCAAAACCATTGTGAACTATGCCCTCACTCCTTACACCTTATGCATGTTATGGCAGTGTTTAGCTGGACCACATAGTTGGGATGGTGGCTGTTAACAAAGATAAGAGATAATGAACTGTAGCTACATCTGTGTGTGTGTGTGTGTGTGTGTGTGTGTGAGAGAGAGAGAGAGAGAGAGAGAGAGACAGAGAGAGAGACAGAGAGAGAGACAGAGAGACTCAGTATATACATACAACCTACTCAGTTCATATAATGTTACTTGTATGTATGTACTTCCAGGCCTGATCATTTGCTATTACAGAATAATCGATTGGTGTGCTGTTCCCTGGAGGACACTAATTCTCCTGCTCTCAGCAACAAGTGGGAGTGTACAGGAGGGTTTGGGGGTAGAAATTGTGTAATTATATTATAATCTCAAAAGGTAAGAGATAATGAACTGACAGAAAAAGGGATCCTAGCAGGTAGTTGGTGGGAATGTAAATAGGTATACCCATTATAGAAAAACAGTACTGAGTTTCCCACAGAATAACAGAATGAGTAATGAATCAGCTATCAGTCGTCTTACTATATACTCAAAGAAAATGAAATTATCACCTCAAAAAGACATCTGTATGTCCATATGATTATGTCTGGCATCATTGTGGCTTTATTCACAAGAACCAAGATGTGTAAACAACCCTACTATCTATAAATGGATGAAGGAATTAATAGACCATTAAACAATATTGTGTTTTTATATTTGGTTTCACTTTGTGCAGGTTATATAATTAACCAGTCTGACAATATTGAATGGAAACTTTTAGAAATTTTTTTTGTCTGAATTGTGTGCTATACTAAGTAGATGATGGAATTTTAAAACATCCTTCTGTCTAGCAGGGAAGACAACTCACCTTGCTGTCCAAAATGTCTATGCACTGCACACTATCTTCCTATTAGCCACTTAGTGGCCATCTCCATCACCAGTATGGAGTCCTACATACAACAGTTATACAGTGTATACATATAGTCTATGAACTATTATGAACTATTACACATAGTGCTCAGCACTATTGTGTTTTCAGGTACTGAAGGTGGTATTGGAATGTATCCTTTACTGATGAGGGGTGGGGAAATGTATGTATGTGTGTGTACCTCTATGAATATGACTTGGACCTGGGGGATATTATGCAGAATAAAAGAAGGCAGATGCCAAAAAGAAAATGCCATATGCTCTTAGTATGTTTATATGCAGAATTTCAAAACCAAGGTGTAAATGCATAGAGATATAAAATTAAAGAATGGCTGCCAGAGATGGAAGGTGAGAAGGAAGTGGGAGATGTGTAGGAACGACAAATACAGAGGACTCCTGGTAGCCAGATATCTGAACAGGTGTAGTGTGTTCAGGATTTCATTTAAAAAAGAGACATTAGCTGTCCTTGTCACACAGAAAAGAACTGTGATAGATAGAATGTCAGTTCTTTTTGACTAGATCTAATTTTGCAAATCAAGTCCAATTTAAATCTAGATAGTTATTTTGTGGCTATAAAGGAACTAAGTCTCAAAGTATTTTGAAAGGTTAAGGTCCAGAATAACCAACCAAATATTGAAGGGCTATAAAGTCAAGGAACCCACAATACCTGACATGAAGATCTGAAATAATCATACAATAATCCTCACGACATGGTGCTGGCAAAGGAATAGAGAACTCACTGGAATGTAACAAAGAAACCATAAATAGATCCACATAAATGTACTCAACTGATCTCCGAGGAAAGGACAAAGGCAGACCAGTGGAGAAAGGAGGGTGTTTTCAATAAACGGTATTTAAATAGCAGGATATCCGAGTGAAAAGAGGTGAATCTGAACAGAGGCCTCAGCCTTCTCACAGAAATGAAGTCCAACATGATTATTAGCATTTCTGCCGCTGTGTCTGAATAGCGAAGACTGAATAAATTATAAACCATGGAAGTGTCTTTAGTGTGCTGTTCTGGAAAGCTGAGAAGCCTGACAACATGTCACTGTGATCTGCGGAGGGTCTTTGTACTGAGTCAGCCTTGGCAGTGAAGAAGTGAGAAGAAATGGGAGCGCGTTCTTATCAGGAAGCCCCTCCCACTGGCAGTGAGATCCATTCGTTAGGGCAAAGCCCTCAGACCAGTTCACCACGTAAAGACTCTGCCTCTTAGCCCCATTAGATGGGCCATGAAATTTCAGTATGAATTTTAGAGGATATCCAAAGCAGGGCAATGCCCTAAATGTAGACTACATAACTATAAATGCTTGGAAAGTAACACAGGAAAAAGTCTATGTGACCCAGGGAATAGTGACCACTGCTCACACATAATATCAAAAGTATGATTCAGGAAAGAAATAGTTGATGAGTTGAACTTTATCAAAATGGAAAACTTCTGCTCTGTGAGAGACACTGTCAAGAGAATGAGATAACAAGTCACATTTGGGGAGGACATAGCTGATAAAGAAGTGTGGTCTAGCCCCATGTTGTGGTACACATATGTAATTGCAGTATTCAGACTGAGGGTCATGAGTTTGAGGCCACACAGCAAGTCCCCGTCCCAAAAGGAAGAGGAAAAGGAGGAAGCTCTAAAGGGGAGAGGGAGGAAGAGGAGAAACAAGAAGAGGAAAAGAAACAGGAGGGGGAGGAGGAAAATCGCTGTCTGAAATATGCCAACTCTTAAAACTTAACAGTAAGAAATAACATTTTTAAAATGGGCAATAAACCTGAACAGGCCCCTCACCAAAGATACGCAGATGTAAATTACACATAGAAAATGTGTTGGCTATCATTTGTCATTATAAAATTGCAAATTAAAACAACCAGATACTACTATCAGCTGTTAGAATGGCTCAAATAAAAAAATCCCAAAGTCGATTCTAAACACCAATGATGACGGGAACCATTAGTTCTCTTCCATTAATGGTGTGAATACAAAATGGTATGGCCTCATTGGGAGACCGATGAGCAGGTGCAAGCAAAACTGAACATATTCATTCCATACATTTCAGAAATTGTACACTCTTTTTTTTTTGTTTTGTTTTTGTTTTTGTTTTTTGAGACAGGGTTTCTCTGTGTTGTTTTGGTGCCTGTCCTGGATCTCGCTCTGTAGATCGGACTGGCCTGTAACTCACAGAGATCCGCCTGGCTCGAACTGCGCCACCACCGCCTGGCAGAAATTGTACACTCTTGTTAGCTACTTGTCACTGTAACACAGACCCCTGGCAGAGACAACTTATGGGAGAAAAGGGCTTGTTTGGGCCCCTATTTTAAGAGAGCACAATGTATCATTGTAGGGCAGGAATGGCAGAGTAGACGTGTGCCAGTAGGCATGTGCGGCCACTGCTTCTCACATCATTGCTGACCATGGCGCAGAGAGAAGTACACCAGAATCAGAGTGAGAGACAACCTTCAAAGGCCTGACCCAGTGGCCGGCATGCACCAGCTAGGCCCCATTTCCCACTGGCTCTGCAGCCTTCCCAAACCACCAGCTGGGAAGCTGTTGTTTAAACACAGGAGCTCCCGGGGTGTACTTCACATTCAAACCACAACCACCCTATCTAATGTGTCTGCCTAAATGTGTTGTGGAATATTAATTTAAAAAATGTGTTACATTTGATTATGCCGTGAATTATTTTTCTCGTGGTACAAGACGTGTTAAACTTGTTTGATGAAGTAAAATTAACCTGGGGTCAGAAGGCTGAGTCAGCAAGTAGCTGACAGAAAGTGGTAGAGAGAACCTAGGTGTAGTTAGGGTCCTTAAGTGGGGGCTGAGCAGAAGGATGCTCTGTTTATTAGAGAGCCGTGAGCTAGGAAAGAAGGTTAGCTTCTTGCTATTCAGCCTCTCAAAGCAATCAGAATTTCACCTCAACCTTTGAATCTTGAGTTCTGTAGAGGGATAGAGATCTAAATAAAGTTCCCTCCAGCAGCTGTGATAGAGCTGGTTTCTGAGGGAACAGAATTCCCGCCTGGCTATGGCCAGTGTGGCCAATCTGCTTCTGGTAGCTGTGGATTTGCAATTGCCAATTAGGACAGCAGTTGCTTAAGGGGCAGCTACCGAATGTAATAAAAAACAGCATAAGTGGTGTAAGTGAGTCAAACACTGATGCCCTCACCATATCTACGTAGGAAGGTTTGATGGCAGCTTTATTCAAAACTGTCAAAACTTGGAAGCAACCAAGGAATCTTCTGTCCCCGTAAAGAGCATAAATAAGCTGCGGCACATCCAGACGGTGGAACATTATTCAGTACATAAAGCAATTAAGCGATCAAATAACAAGATGACATACAGGAAAACTTAAATATGTTCCCAAGTGAAAGCAGACCATCTGAAGAAGCCACACATGACAACTCTTGAAAAGGCAGAACTACATAGACAGTAAAAAGATTAGTGGTTGTCAGTGGTAGCAAGTGACACATGGAAGAATTTCAGGGCAGAGAATCTACTTTGCTTGATGCAATAGTAGTGATTCATGTCATTACATATTTGTCCAAATCCATGGGATGTACAGCACTGAGAGTGAACCCAAATATAATAAACACTAGGCTGCATTATGATGTGTCAACATAGGTTCATCAAATGCAGCAAATGTACTCTTCTGGTATGGGACTTCTACGTGAGGGAGGATTCACATATCACAGTGAAAGGGCTATATGGGGATGCTCTTTGCCTTCTGCTCCATTTTTCTCCAGTCTAAGCAGCTCTGAAAATTAAGGTCTACCAAAGAAGTAATGACCTGCTAACATGGAAGGGGGAAATCTCATTAGGCCCCACCCACAGACAAGGAATTTGCTGAGAGTAGAAGAAATAGTCTTCCCCAGAGATGAGTCTCGTCATTGGTTATCCAGTACCAAATGGTCTGCCCTAAAATCATAGACATACAAGTAACACTAAGCAGACCAATAAATATTTAAGCATATAACAATTAAAGAAAAAGAGGCCAGGGTTTTGAGAGTGAGCAAGGAGGTGGTATACAGAAGACATTGGAGGGAGAAAAGGGAAGGAGAAATGGTGTAAATATATTTTAAATTAATAAAAATAAAATAAGGTTTACTATTTTAAAATTGTGTGGTTGTGAGATGGACTGAACTAGCCAAAATCAACATGAAAAATAAAAAGTTGGAGAACTCACACTTCTTAATTTGAAAACTTACTACAAAGCTACAGTAATCCACACTGTGTGGCATTGACAAAACTGTAACATGCAGATCAACAGGATATAATTGAAAGTCTAAATAAACTCACACAAAATTATCAAATATCCAGTGACTAAAGAGGAGCCTTTGTAACAGATGGTACTGGAATGGTTGTATACCGAAAGCAGGTGACTGAAGCCAGATTTCACATCAGATGCAATAACTAACTCAAAATTAATCACACTTGAATAAAAGAGGTAAGAAGATAAAACTCTTAGAAAAAAATATAATTACAAATCTTTCAGACTTGGGAGGAGAGTTAATCTGGCTTATCCTTCCTGATCAAAATCTACCACCATGGAAAGTTGGGACAGCAACTCCAGGCAGGAACTGTGGAGGAACTCTGCTTGTTGGCTCCCTCTGCAGCTTATTCTCAGGCTCATGATTAGCTAGTTTCCCCAGAACCCCCTTTCCAAGAATGATAGTGCTCACAGTGGTCTAGTTCCTCCTACATCAATTATCAATTGAAAGAGTGGCCACAGATTCACCCACAGGCAATTCTTCAATTGAGGTTTTTCCTTAGATGTCTCTAGACTGTGCCAAGTTGACAATCAAGGCTAACCAGGGCAACACCAAAGCACAGCAACATAAAGATGGTAAACTGTACTTTATCAAAGTGGAAAAATAACTCTTTTTCAAAGGATACTATCAAGACAACCTTACAGAATGGGAAAATATTTCTAAGTTCTATCACTAAGAAGGAACTAGTATCCCTAATACATAAAAATTTCTTACTGTTCAGTCTTTAAAAGGCAAAATTTAAAACTAGATATTTTAAAAAATACATTTAATGGTCAAAGTACAGAGAAAAGGAGACCGTGGAGCGCTCAGCCTCAAATGGGACCATATCACATCCCCTCCCCCCAAAGCTCAGACATCGTTGCGTAAGAGTGACAACAAGATTGTAAGAGCCAGAGGTGGCAGAAGACTGTGGTAAACAAATGTTTTCCAGACATGCTAGCACAGTTCACACATGAACTCACAGCCTGAGTTTGCTGGCTAAAATGGGATCCAGGGGTTTGTAGAGTACATGAAGTTGGAAGGGAGAAGTAGTAATGGTGAGGAATGGGTATCAGAGGAGCCAGAGGAAAAGGAGCAGGGGCAGATTTGATCAGAACATTTTATTTATGTATGAAATTTTAAAGAATTACTGAAATTCAAGCCGGGCGGTAGTGGTACACGCCTTTAATCCCAGCACTCGGGAGGCAGAGGCAGGTGGATCTCTGTGGGTTCGAGGCCAGCCTGGTCTACAGAGTGAGTTCCAGGAAAGGCACAAAGATACACAGAGAAATCCTGTCTCAAAAAAACAAAAAACAAAAAACAAACAGAAAAAAAAGAATTACTGAAATTCCTTGGGGCGCACTGGAGGTGCGCCCCTTTAATCCCAGCACTTGGGAGGCAGAGGCAGGTGGATCTCTGAGTTTGAGGCTAACTTGGTCACCAGAGTGAGTTCCAGGACAGGCTCCAAAGCTGCATAGAGAAACCCTGTCTCAAAACATCAAACCCCCCTCCCCCAAAAAAGAAATTAAAGAATTATTTAAATTATAATGGAAAATAAACAAAAGAAAAATTAAATACCTTCAGCTGCTAGGAAATCACAACTTGAAGTCATAAACGTGATAAGATTTCTCAACCACTGGGGTGGCTATGATCAAGGAGGCAGAGGAATTGGAACCCTCTTGTATCACTGGTGGCAATGTTAAAGGAGAAAAGTTTGGCCTTCTCTCCATATGCAGGGAGATCCTGTGCCAGAGGACTTTCAATCCTAAATACATCTAAGATATTGTATGAAAATTCATCTGAATGGACAATTCATGGTTACTGAAGAAGTAAAAAATAACCTAATTTTATACAAACTGATGCATGAATAAAGAAAATATAGTATATCCATCCCGTGGAAAACTAATCAGCAGTAAAGAGTAGTATGTGTTTATAATGCTAGGTAAACCTTGAAAACAGAGAAATTCATATATCATATGGTTTAATTTTCATGAAACAGTCACATAGCTAGAGTTTTCCTGCCTGGCCCATAGTCAGGACAAATCTCTCTCACATGCCAGTCCCACAGCCTCTCAGACACAACCAAGTAAACACAGAGACTTATATTGCTTACAAATTGTATGGCCGTACCAGGCTTCTTGCTAACTGTTCTTACATCTTAAATTAATCCATTTCTATAAATCTATACCTTGCCAGTGGCTCGTGGCTTACCGGCATCTTCACATGCTTTTTGTCATCGTGGTGGCTGGCAGTGTCTCTGACTCAGCCTTCCACTTCCCAGCTTTATTCTCTTCCTTGTCCTGCCTATACTTCCTCCTGCCTGACTACTGGCCAATCAGTGTTTTATTTACTAACCAATTAGAGCAACACATTTGCCATACAGAACATCCCACAGCACAGTCAGAAAATGGGACTCTACACAGAAACAGAGATCTGCAGTTGACAGAGGCTTACTGGATAGATGATGGACAGTGAATGCTAAAGACAGGCTTTCCATAGGGGATAATGACATGTTCCAGAATTAAGTAGAGGAAATATTGCCATATCCTTGTGAATCTGCTAGAAACCACTCAATCATACTTTAATTTTTAAAACAGTGTGTGTCTGAATGTGTGTATACATGGGTTAGGAGGCTTTTCCCTGTGTGTGTCCTAATGGAGACCAGGGATTGGTATGGAGTATCTCCTCCTACCACCTACCACCTTTTTTTTTTGAGACAGGATCCCTCACTAGACCTGGAGCGCACCAATTTGGCTAGACTGGCTGAACAGTGCACCCCCAAGACCCTCCTGTCTACCCTGCAAGTGTTGGGGTTATAGGTAGGTGCTGCCATAATCAGCTTTTAGGTGGGTTCTGGGGATCTGAATAATCAGGTCCTCATGGTTATACACCAAGCCATCCCCTCTGTCCCACACTTTTGACTGAATTAAAATTTATGATGCATGAATTATATCTTGATTTTAAAATTGACTGAAAAATATAAATTGAGAGAACAAGAGTCCCATATGATCAGGATCCACTCAGACTACACAATAGTTGTTGATGTTCTTTTCCACAAGGCCACAACAAAGCACCTTCTAACTGTTGTCTTCTCACATTTGGGTACCTGCAGTTCAGGGATGGAGGGTCCCAGGTGGATAGTACTCTAGGTATGGAGCCACCACATTGCTGTGCTGACCCTTGGATAACTTAGTCTGGCTGGTCCTCACTATCCAAGATCAGGTGATTCTTCCTAAAGTGGAGACTATTTCATAGCAAAGAATGAAAAGAAAGATCTTATTTTTACTTTGTCCTAAGGATATAATATGAAACTGTGCTTAACTACTATCTACCTATTTTCAGATCTGCATCTGTTCTATATATTTCTACATGTATACATGTATATATATATATATATATATATATATATATATATATATATTACATGAAAATGTATTGTTACATGAGAAGTGATAGAGTGATCGCAAAGCAGTCTAGAGCCTGCCTGCCTGCCTGTGGTAGTTAAACATAATTGGCCCCCATAAACTCATAGAGAGTGACACTATTAGGAAGTGTGGCTTTGTTGGAGTTTGTATGGCATTGATGGAGCAAATGTGTCATTGTAGGGGTGGGCTTTGAGGTTTTATATATGCTCAAGCCACACCCAGTGTCTCATAATACTTCCTGTTTTCTGCAAGTCAAGATATAGGTCCTTCTCTACTCTCAGCTCCTTCTCTATCAGCATGTCTGCATGCATGCTGCCATGTCCCACCATGATGATAATGGACTAAACCTCTGAAACCATAAGCCACCTAATTAAATGTTTTCCTTTATAAGAGTTGCCATGGTCATGGTGTCTCTTCACAGCAATAGAAACCCTAAGACAGAAGTTGGTACTAGGAGTTGGGTATTGCTATGATAACCTTGACCATTGGAGGAGTTTGGACTTTGGTACTTTGGATTAGGAAAGCAGTGGAATGTTTTAAGCATACCTTAATGGGCCATACTAGAAGGAACATGGAAGACAATGGTGCTAAGAATTGTTTGAACTGTGGGGGATGGCTCAAGAGGTTTCAGAGGAGAAGAATATTAATATGTAGCCTAGAGATCATTCCTGATCATTGGAAATAATGTGGATCCTTTTTACCTTTGTCTGAAGAGTCTGCCTGAGGCTAAAGTATGAAGAGATTTGGATTAATTCTGTTGTCAGAGGAAATCTCAAAACAGTCTAATATTGACTCTGTTGTGTGGTTGTTACCGATCATTCTTTTTGGGGGGCTTTTTTCAAGACAGGGTTTCTCTGTGTAGTTTTGATGCCTGTCCTGAATCTCGCTCTGTAGACCAGGCTAGCCTCAAACTTACAGAGATCCACCTGGCTCTGCTTCCCTAGTGCTGGGATTAAAGGCATGCACCACCACTGCCCAGCATTACTGATCACTCTTATACAGATTTATAATGAAAAGGAGCAAGTTGAGCAAGTGAAAAACAAAATGTACAGATTGAGGAGAAAAGAGACACCAGGAAGTGGAATGGAGCTAAGTCCTATGTTCAATGAGATAAAAAGATTAAGAAATGGAGTAAAGGGAGTGGTGACCTCAGGGCAAGATCCCACCCAGCTAAGTTTCCAATTTGTGGAAATGAATTAAGGAAAAACTTAGAGCTGGGTGTGGCTCACACCTTTAATCCCATCACTCCAAAGGCAGAACTTGGCAGATCTCTGAGTCTGAGACCAGCTTTGTCTACAGATCCAGTTTCAGGACAGACAAGCTTAGGCAGTGAAGGATGCTGTTGTTTGTTTTCTGGCTCTGTTAGGAGGCCCACCATCAAGCTCCCAAATAAATCACTCATGGAGGCTTATTCTTAATTATAAATGTCTGGCCTTGCTTGGCTTGTTTCCTGCCAGCTTTCCTTAACTTAAATTATCCCATCTACCTTTTGCCTCTGGGTTTTCCCCTTTTCTCTTCCTATATACCTTTGTTTCTTACTCCTTGACTGGCTGTGTAGCTGGGTGGCTGGCCCCTAGAGTCCTCTTCTTTCTCTGGCTGCTTCTTCTTTTCTCCTAGTTTTCTCCTTCTACAAATTCTCTCTGCCTACCAGCCCTGCCTATCCTTTCTCCTGCCTTGCTATTGGTTGTTCAGTTCTTTATTAGACCAGTCAGGTGTTTTAGACAGGCACAGTAACACAGCTTCACAGAGTTAAACAAATGCAACATAAACAAAAACACACCTTAAAATAATATTAAAACAATAGAAGGAAACCATCAAAAACAGAAAGCTGATGAAAATGTAATTGAACAAGGGGGCCATGTTCCAGCCCTAGTAAACAGAACTTGGCAGCTTCGGCCATGTGGTCATGGCTTTAGAGTTAAGGATAGAAAAAAGAGGTTATGGAATTTGCCTCTGTAGGAAAGCTGCTGAGGCCAGGCATGTGTCCCTGAATAGAGGTCTAGAGAGGCCATTGTGTGAACCTGTGAAGGTGAAGCCTGGATTGCCTTAGGGGGCCCTGAGATGTTGGAGATGCCAGAGCCATGGGATACCGGCTCAAGAAGCTGATAACAAAGAGTGGATCCAGCCCAAGAGAAAGAAGTATCTTGTAGTCAACAAAGATGAAAAGAGCTAGAGATCTGAAGAGCATTTTGACACAGTCTTGTTTTGGTCCAGTGTTTCCTTAATATTCTCCCTTCCCTATGTTTTGGTACAGTAATGTATATCCTGTGCCATTTTATGTTGGAAGATTGCGATTTTGTTTTTGTTTTGTTTTGTTTGTTTGTTTTATAAGGGATTACAGTTAAGAGATTGCATGAATCTCAGAAAAGACTTTGAACTTTGGACTTTAAAACACTGTTGAGACTGTGATAGACTATGGGGACTTTTGAAGTTGGACTAAATGCATTTTGCATTATGATATTGTTACAAGCTGATGGGGACCAGGGAGTGGTATGTGGTAGTCTGAATGTAATTGACCCCCATAAGCTCATGAGGAGTGGCACTATTAGGAGGTATAGCTTTGTTTGAGTTTGTATGGCCTTTTTGGAAAAAGTGTGTCACTATGAGGATGGGCTTTGAGGTCTCATATATGCTCAAGTCATGCCCAATATCTCAGACCATTGCCTGCAAGTCGAGATATAGCTCCTTCTCCATTCTCAGCTCCTTCTTAAGCACCATGTCTGCTTATATGCCACCATGTTCTGCCATGATGGTAATGGACTAAACCTCTACAACTGTAAGCCAGCCCCAATTAAATGTCTTCTTTATATGAGTTGCCATGGTCATGGTGTCTCTTCATAGCAACAGAAATACTGCTAAGACACTGCCTGACCACAACTCCACTACATATCTAGTAGTATAACTCTGAGCAAATCTTTGACATTCAGGAGCCAACAGTTTCCATATCTGAATAATGAGATAATATTACCTACTGATGGAATTGTAAAAATTAAATAAGATATATGAAATGTTTCTAACTGAGCCTGGCACATGGGGACTTGAGTTCATACTACCAGAACCCTCATAAAAAGTCAGGTGAAGTGGCATGCACCTGCAATCCTAGCTGGGCAGGAAGAGACAGATGAATCCCTGGAGCTCACTGGCCTAACAGTTTACCTGAATCCATGAGCCCTGGGTTCACTGAAGATCTCATCTCAAAAAATAAGGTGGAGAATGATAAAGGACACCTGATATAGACATTTAGCCATCTACATGTGCACCCACACATGTGCGTGCTCGTACACACACACACACACACACACACACACACACACTTGCACTAAAACTATACATCACACACACACACACAAATGGTATAAAAGTATTAAAACATTTCAGTTAATTATAACAACACATGGTTTTAAAATAGATAATGAACATGTTGATTGCTTAGTTGTACATTTTTCAATAGAATTCTGCTATAATATCCTTAATTGACCAGTTTAATCACTCACTAGCTGTGTGACTTTGGGAGAGTGGCTTAAGCCTTTCTTCAACTTAGTTCACTCATGTATGAAATGAGAACAGTTAGAGCCCTTACTTCAAAGAGTTGTGAGCAAAGTTAGATTAATGCTTAAAAAAATACTTAAGGTAGTGTCTGCCACATGATAAATATTGAATACATAGTCTACATTATTAATAATTATATTTATACAATGTTTATAATCATAATAAGAAGAGATTTTAATAAATATATCACAATATATCACAGCTTCATCAGTTCTTTGAGAGCCTTTTTCCTTCCCATGAGACTGAGACCATTCTTTATCAAGGTGTGCCTCCTGCCGTCTGCCTGGCTGTTTTCTCATTCCTGGCTGTGAGCTTGACACAGTCTGCCAGGTCTTCATTTTCCAAGTCTTGTGAATACCCCACCCACGCCCTACTACTGCTTCCCTTAACCTCTTACAGGCATGCATACTTTACTATGTCTGCAGTTTCACTTAGCAAATGAATTGCACTGGATGCACATCCGACTCTTAGGAGTTCACACACGAGTCAGTCACCCAGGACCTAAGCAGACTGAGAACTTAGTTGGATGGGCATAGGTGAATGCTAACTTTCAGTGGTTAGGGGTGCTTCTGGGGCAGTTTTCTGCTTAAGCAGTTTTGTCTGTCATGTGTTGTTTTTATATTTTTGTTTTGAAATGATTCCTTCTGTTCCAGCTAAAACCAAACCCCCAATGATATTGATATTGAACATGATGATAGTCAGGGTTTATTTTATCTCTTCACTTATTTTCTCATCCTTTCAAGGTGTATTGGAGGGAGAACATCAAACATTACATGTGGCCAAATTCAACAGACTAGATGCTAAGTCAGTCTTTCAATCAAGGCAAACAAAGATCACAGAATTTTAAACAAACTTTTGTCACAGACAAATAAATCAGAAACACTGACCCAAAAAATTCAGTCATCAGTATAATTGTTGTTGGTTAGAATTTTGATACCACCTTTTTAAAAGCTTGTTGGAATGGTGATGGGCTATCAGCTGCCAGTTTCTTATATTCATTATACTGCACATAGTGATAGTAAACAGATTTCTTCTGTTAACTGAAAAGTACAAACACCTGGCTGGACTTGGTAATGCATGTGACAGCACCACCAGGTTAGTTAATTGATTTATTTATTTTTAGAAACCATATTTAAATATAAAGACTCATGTAGGCTAAAAGTAAAGGGATAGAAAAAGACAATTAACATTAACACAATCAAGGAAATAAAGGTAATCGTTAATTTCAAACATTTTTCTTTAGGGCAATGAAAATTATTCAGTATTGTAAAGACATTTATATAATTATATACGTGATATAAATAATTTATATTATATAATTATGTTATATTATTTATTTATTTAACCCAGTTATCAAAACAATCTAACAAACTTAAAACTTTCTCTGCTGTAAAGAGAATAAATATTTTCCGAGACAGGTAACATGGTGATATTTATGCAGATAGAGGCAAAGATGGAGAAATTGTCAGAGTTGGTTCTACACGAAATATCTGTATTGCAAAAATACTAGAAAAAAAGTCTTTTTCCATCATGACTATGGAAACAGTAGGGGAGACGCAACCAGCTTCCCACAGCACAAAGTGATCTCTGGATTTCCACTGGCCTCTTCTACTTCAATGCTTCTCTTGAGCTACTAAAGAAACTTACATTTTAAGATAAATCATTTGATCCCTTTTCTAGCAACTTCCACCAATTTTCTCTGAAAGTAACCATGGCTCTTATTGATTGGATCCATTAACATGCGGCAAAACCCAGAGGTGAAGCAGGAAGGGTTTTGGCTTGCGTTTTGTTTCTTTCGGAGCAGCCTTTTAAGCATGTCACTGCTGCTGACGTGAATGTCTGTTATCAGTGTCTGACAAGGCCCTCCTTGAGCTGCTCGTGTATCTTGTAGTCTGATGGTGGCTGAAGAATGCTGACTATATTAAGGCTGGATCAGGCAACCAGTAGGAGGAAAAGGGTCCCCAAAGTCAGAAATAGCCCCTGCTCCCTCTGTTAGGAGTCCCACAAAACAATGAGCTACACAACCATAGCATATATGATCAGACCCACGCAGGCTCCCTGGTTGTCAGTTCAGACACAGTGAGCCCCTATGAATCCAGGTTTGTCGATTCTGTGGTGGTTTTGTGGTGTCTTTAACCCTTCGGGCTCCTCCAATCCTTCCCTTCCTTCTTCTGGGAGGTGCCTAATCTTATTGCAACTTGATATGCCATGTTTGGTTGATATCTCTGGGAGGCCTGCCCTTTTCTGAAGGGAAACAGAGGAGGAGGAGTGGATGGGGAGTGGGGATGGGAAGGAGGGACTGGGAGAAGAGGAAGGAGGGGAAACTGTGGTTGGGGTGTAATAATGAGAGAACAAATTAATTAAAAAGAAAGGAAGGAAGGAAGGAAAGAAGGGAAGAAAGAAAGAAAGGAAAGAAGGAAGGAAAGGAAAACTAAGCAAATGATGTAAGCAGGCCAGTAAGCAGTATTCCACCATGGTCTCCTGCTTCAGTTCCCGCCTCAAGATTCCTGCTTGACTTCCAGACACCTTCTTGGTGTCCCTAAGTAATGGACTATAAACTTTAAGCTGAAAGAAGCACCTCTCCCCCACCAACCCCCAAAAGAATGCTGACTATAGCTCTACTCCTTCTAGCTAGTGATGTCCCTCCATTGCCCTCTGCTTTATTCATTTTTGAACACAAAACTGGAAGATGGACCTAGAATCTGGCGTGCTAATGAGAGGTGAAGATATGCAGTTAGCCTACCTGCTTCCTTGGCCTAGCATCCTATTTGAAAAATCATAATTACTCTGCCCTGAGGATTTATAACCAGTTAACAGGTAGGACGAGGGAGACATTTTCTTCAGTGGTGTAGCTACTGGTAAAAGGCTCAAGCTCCTGTCAATGGGTCCCACAAAAAATGGCTCACACAAAAGTAGAAATGGAGCTTCTTGACAAACAAGGTTATTTGCAAGAGTGGGAAAGAGGCAAAAGAGGACTAATAGAGGGATGAGACTATGACCCAAATACATTATAAACACCCATGAAAATAGCACAAAACCCATTATTGTGTGTGATTAATATACACTAATAAAAATATTAAAAATCATAATAATTAACTGCAACATCTTACTCTCATAATAATTAATATGCATCTGTACTTTAATGGAATTTCATCATGTACATACTTTTTACCCTAAGTTATCACTAGCACATGTATCTGTATTTGGAAATAGAAATTCAGATAATAAGAAGAAATCTAAACAGCATGCTTTCCTTTAATTGGTGCCATTGTGTGGTGATATATTGTGTACCCTAATAAACTTGCCTGAGGATCAGAGGACAGAGCCAGCTACTAGATTAGACATAGAGGTCAGGCAGTGGTGGCACACACCCTTAATCCTATCACTCCAGAGGCAGAGATCTGTCTGAGTTTCTTTGAGTTTAAGGCCACACTGGAAACAGAGCCAGGCAGTGGTAGCACACAACTTTCATCCCAGTACTGGGAAGCACACACACCTTTAATTCCAGGAAGTAACATGGCTGGGCAGAGAAAGGTATATAAGATGTGAGGAGATAGGAAAAAGGCAATTCAGCTGAGACCCTTTTAGGTGAGGACTTAGAGGCTTTCAGTCTGAGAATTTGTGGAAACAGGATCAGCTGAGGAGTTGGTGAGGCAAGGTTAGCTATGGCTTGCTCTGCTTCTCTGATCTTTCAGTTTTCACCTCAATATCTGGCTCCGGGTTTGTTTGTTGTTGTTTTTTTTTTATTAATAAGACTATTTAAGATTCAAGCAGCACCATTGTTTCCAATGAGATATAAGGGTTATTTATGTAATCATATGTTTGTGGTAAACTGGTTACTGGACTTTGTAAAACAGAGTGATAAGACAGGGAACAGACTTCATTTCCAAAGACTGAGATCCAGCAAAGCCAAATAATAGGTCAGAATACAACACTGAGGCCAAAGCTGAAATTTAATGGACCCTGAAATTTTGTGCCAACACTTTATGTTAAATCAGCTTGGACTGAGGCTTTAGCTCAGTGGTAGGGTACTTATGGATCATGCACAAGGCTTTAGAGTTGATCCCCTGTTCTTGTACACACACACACACACACACACACACACACACACACACACACACACAACTCCTCAGGCAAGCAGACAAAAGCCCCAATTAAATTAAACAAATATATGAACCAGGGGCTCAGAAATTACCAAGAAATGTAATATCATTTTAAAGTAATCTTAATTTATGTTCTGAAATTTTTTACAGCTTTATAGAAATCTTTCTGTAATTGATTTCTAACTTGATTCCTAAGCATATTTTATGTGATTTCTATTCCTTTTCATTTACTAAGAAATGTTTTATGGTCAGTGTGGTAAAAATGTCATATGAGCCAGAGGGAAAAATGTATATTCTGCTATTATTTGATGGAATATTCTATAAATATCGGGTTGACTGATGACCCTACTAAGATCAGTCATATCCTGTCTGGTTTCTGTGTACTCTGTGATTTTCTCTATTTCCCTTTTAGTTCTAAAAGTTTTACCTTATGTTTTAATTTATTCTTCTCTCATATACTATATCCCGACTGATGCTTTTTTTTTAGGTAAATAAAAACTTAATTCTTAGAGAATTTACCCACTTATCATTTTGAAATGTCTTTACAATATCTAATAATTTTTTTGCCCTAAAGAAAAATATGTTTGAGATTAACAGTTACCTTTGTTTCCTTGCTTATGTTAATATGAATTATCTTTTTCCATCCCTTTACTTTTAGACTATATGAGCCTTCATATTTAAATATGTTTTCTGGTAGACAGTGCATATTTGGGTTAAGTTTTTTAAGCCAACTTAATTAATTTAGTAAATTTAGTGTATTCACATGTCCTGATTATTGATATAGTTACATTATTATATACTGAGAACATAAATATTTTTATTGCTAGTATCTATGGTATATATTGCTAGGTTTCACAAGGATCTGTTCATACAAGCACATGACATGCTTTAGCCATATTATTCACCTCTATTTTCCTTTCCTTTCTCATTCCACGAGTACCCCTCCTCTCCCTGGGGTCCTACACATTTTTTTCATGTCATAGATACATCAAACTTTGCATATGTGTATAAAATATAGGATTTACAAATGAGAGAAAATATGCAGTTTGTCAGTTTTGTTCTGCCTTTATTTGCTTATCATAATAATTCTTAGTTGCATGCGTTTTCCTCCAAACAACTTAATTTCATTCTTTTTTAATGGATAAGAAATTCCATTATATACTGTGGTATTGTATTCCCCCAAATATTGTGCATGCTAATAAACTTATCTGGGGTCAGAGAACAAAAAAGACACAATATTAAACATAAAGGATAGGCAGTGGTAGCACACACCTTTAATCCTAGCATTCCAGAGGCAGAAATCCATGTGTTCAAGGATACAGACAGGCATGGTGACTTATCACGCCTTTAATCCCAGAAAGTAAGCCTTTAATCCCTGGGAGTTGTGGTAGAAAGCAGAAAGGTATGTATATAAGGTGTGAGGACCAGAAACTAGAGGCATTTGGCTGGTTAAGCATTTGGCTGGTTAAGCTTTCAGGCTTCTAGCAGCAGTTCAGCTGAGAGCCATTGGGATGAGGACACAGAAGCATCCAGTCTGAGGAAACAAGACCAGCAGAGGAATTGGTGAGGTGAGATAGCTGTGGCTTGTTCTGTCTCTCTGATCTACCAGCATTGACCCCAATAACTGGCCTCAGGTTTGAATTTATTAATAAGACTCTCTAAGATTCCTGCTACAATATACTACATTTTTATCCATTTCATTCTTGAAAGACATCTGGGCTGATTCTATAACTTAGCTGTCAAGAACGATGCTACAGGCCGGGCGGTGGTGGCGCACGCCTTTAATCCCAGCACTCGGGAGGCAGAGGCAGGCGGATCTTTGTGAGTTCGAGGCCAGCCTGGACTACCAAGTGAGTTCCAGGAAAGGCGCAAAGCTACACAGAGAAACCCTGTCTCGAAAAACCAAAAAAAAAAAAAAAAAAAAAAAAAGAACGATGCTACAATATATATCAAAGTTCCAGTGCTGTTGTGATATGCTCACTTAGAGTCCTCTGGGTAAGTGACCAGGAATATATCTGGGTGACATAGTAAATAAGGTTTTAGGTTTCAGGAAATCACTGCAATGACTTCATAGAGGGTAAACGAATTTGCATCCTCATCATCACTTAAAGGGCTCCCTCCCTCCTCCCTGAACCCTTCCTTGTCAGCCTTTGTTCTGACTGGTTTTCATAATGGCTGTGATTCAGACTGAGATGGAATTTGCATTTATTCGTTGGCTGTTGATGTTGGATTTTTTTCATATGTTTATTGGACATTATTACCATACTTTTGAACACTGTCTGCTCATTTTATCAGCCTCATTCTTGTTGGAGGTATTTGATTCATTGCTTTGTAGTGTTGTGAGTTTCTGGTGCATTCTAGAGAATATCAACCCTCTGTCAGGTATACAGTTAGCACAGGCTCTCTCCCACTGCATAGTTTTTCTCTGCATTCAGTGGTTTCCTTTGCTGTACAGAAATGTTTTTGCTTTAATGCCATCTAATTTCTCAGTTGTGGGGATTGTTTCCAGAATCCTTTTTTGAAACTCCTTACCTGTGGCTATGTTTTGAAATGTTTTCCCAACAGTAACAGAGTTTCAGGTTTTACCGGAAGGATTTTGATTGTTTGGAGTTGATTTTTGTACGCGGTGAGAGATGTAGATCTAGTTTCATTGTTCTATTTGTGGATAACCAAGTACTATTTCCCTACTATTGTTTACTGAAGGGGCTGTCTTTCTCCAATGTGTATTTTTGGAATCTTAGTCACTAGCCAAGCAGATGTAGCCATGTGGGCTTGTATACATGTCCTTTATACTATTGTTCTGTATTTCTATTGTCATTACTCTGGCTCTGGTGTATGATTTGAAAGCAGAAGTGGTGATACCTCCTGCTTTGTTTTTTTTGCTTTGGTTTTGAATACCTTGGTACTTTTGTGCTTCCATGTGAATTTTAGAGTTGTTTTCTCTATTTCTGTGAAGAATATCATGAATTTGCGTGGGGATAATTGCACTGACTCTGTAGATTGCTTTTGGTGATGCAGCCATTTTCATATTATTGATTCTGCTGACTCTTGACTCATTGGAATGTCTTTCCAATTCCAACTGCCTTTTTCAATTTCTTCAATATTTTTAATATATTTAACATATATTGAATAATATATTTATTTCTATTAATAATATATTTATACTCTATTTATATATTATGTTATATATTTAATAACAGAGGTATTTTCTTTCCTTTATTGGGTTTATTGTAAGGTGTTTTTGAGGATATTATGAATGACATTTTTTTCTTGATTTCTTTTTAATATGTTTGTTACTGCCTGCTATCTAGCAAGGCTACTGGGTGGTCTCTTTATGTTGATTATTGTATCCTGTCAAATTTCTGGAAATGTATGTCAGTTCTAAGAGTCCTGTGGTAGAACGTTAGAGTTTCTTAGGTACAAGGTCATATCATTTACAAGGAGGGATACTTTGACATCTTCCTCTCTTTTTTGTATCCTTTTTATTTATTCTTTCTCTTGTTTTATTGTTGTAAGTCTTCAAGGACTACTTTGAATAAAGGTGAAGAGCATGGGTACCCTTGTCTTATTCTTAAGTTGGAAAAGCATTGAGATTTTCCCTAATTTGGTATAATGTTGACTGGAGGTTTGTTGTATATGGTCTTTGTTATTTGAGCTTTATTTTTTCCAATTCTGTTTTCTTTAAAGCTTTTATTACAAAGTGACATTGGATTTTTGTCAAAAGCCTTTTCTGCATTTATTATAATGATTGTATGATTTCTGAAATGAAGCCAATTTGATCGTGGTGAATGGTATTTTTGATGGCGTGTTAAATTTGATTTGCAAATAGTCAGTTGAGAAACTGCATTTATGTTCATCAGGGATATTGGCCTATAATTTTCTTTTTTGCCTTTATCTGGTGTCTGTAGCAGATAAAGGCAAAAAAAAAAGTTCTTAGTGGAAGGTGTGCCTTAATTCCTACCGTTTATTGATTTTATAAATGTTTAGAATCTTTCTGCTTCTCATTTTTTTAATTAGTATTCTAATGAAATTCCTTGTTTATGATAGCCTCAGAGTCACATTTAGATATATTATATTGCTCTCAGAAAAAAAAGTTTTAGACTGAAATGTAATAATCTAAAACATGCCACAACCTCAAATTTACTGTTTTAACTATTATCCATTCCCAAACTGTCCAATTTTACTATACCTTTTCCTATAATTATTACACTAAGTTACAAAGCACTGATGAGAAGATTTGAAGGAGACAACCTTGACTGACATACAACAAGATAACAGAGATACCAACACTTATTTAAGTAACTTTAACACTTTATTTTAAACACTTATTTAAGTAACCATGTTGAAAAGAAATGAACAAAAAGGCCAATTTTAAAAGCTCGTTAAAAGAAGGTACTATTAAATGAGATAGAAATAACTATGAAAGAATGAAAATGCATAAATTTTTAAGCAGAGACATAGTCAAGACAATCATTTGGGCCAGAAGTACGTGTTTTAAAAAAATTAAAAAAAAAAATTGACAAAATTGTCAAGCTCTGGAAAGACCGATCAGGGAGAAAAGAGGACAGAGGGAGACAGGGAGAGAGGTGAGGGAAGGAGGAAGGTGGGTCAGGGAACACGGCTTTTATAGGGGATGAACACAGGTTGCCTCCTGTTAACCCGACCCAACATCAAAACAATGAGAAGGAACTGGGCTCACTGCATTCATGTGTTTTGTTACTCAAGAGGTAAGTTTAGGTAGAGTTTGTGTTTCCACTTTATCGAACTTTTAAACTTTTAAATACAGGTGTTTGACTTCTAACACCTGTATTTGTAGTCTTCAGTGTAAGAGTGTTATATACACTCTGTCTTATCGAAAGTTTTTATGTTTATTCACACATGTGTAAGGGGTAGGGTGATAATTTGACATGTGCACAATGTGTAGATCATACCAGGTGACCGCATTTCCATCTGCTTGGACATTTATGGCTTGTTTGTGTGGAGAACTTTCAAACTCTTTCAGTTATCTATAAAATTCTTAATAAAGTATTATAAACTGCAAAGAGAATCCCTTGGATAGTGTGATCCTCACCCGATTCTTTGTCCCCATTATTACAAGCTGCTCTTTCCTCTCTCTGTGTTTGTTTCTGCTTCTTATGATGACATCAAGGCTTGGGGATTTAACTCAGTGGTAGAGTGCTCATCTAGCAAGCCTTTGATACAGTCCCCTGGGGGGGAGGGGGGACAGAAAACAAAGCAGGGACAAAGGACATCTTTGAAATTGCTGCATCACCAGATCAGGACTCAGCCTAGCCAATGTGACCTCATTGTGATTCATAACTTCTGCAAGCCCCAATTCCAAATAAGGTCATGTTTTGAGGTTCTGAGTGAACCTGAATTTTAGGGAGATATTGTTTACTACAGACAAACACCCATTAGGATTATTGAAATTAATTATGGTGTGATTCTCTCAAAGAATTCTGCCTTTATCTTAAGCCAACTTGCTTAAATTATAGCTAGACTTGAGAGCACCACCTTTCTTTCCCAAGGAACCCCAAAAAGGTGATGCAAAGTTCTCAGGCACACTACAACTTACATGAAACACTCTTGATTTTACTTACAAGTGAAACTTGATGTAAATTAGTATTAGTATATAAATTAGTAAAAATAAGTCCTATTCTTGGGTAGTATTACTGTTAATTTGAGTGTGGACATTAGAAGTGGGCTGTCACATATTCTTTCATGAGTATAAAATTGCCTTACATTTTCTGCTGATATTTTGTTTTGTTTTTGTTTTCGTTTTGATACAAAGTCTTGCTAAGTAGCCTAAACTGATTTTGAACTCATAATCCTCCTCTGTGAGCCTTCCTTGTGCCAGGAATACAGATAAGTACCACCATGGCTAGTTTGGTATGTTCTAGCAAGCTTTGCCTGTAAGTCCTATTGCTTAAATGAAATGCGTGACCCCAGTATGGATTAATCTGACTCATATTATTGTTTGTACTTACAGAATTGTGTATGGCTTCCTCTGGGTAGGCAAGGAGGATTTGCCAGGGGGCGTGAATATGTGTGATGATTTAAATTGATTGTTAATTTGAGTAGCTAGCACCACTTTGGAGACAAATCTCTGGGCATGAATGTGAGAGGTTATCTAGATTAGATCACTGAGGTGAGAAGACTCATCCTAAATGTGGTACTGCTCCGTGGGTTGTGGTCCCAGATTAAATAAATAGAAGATGCTGAGCACACACATTCATTATTCTCTGCTTCCTGACTATGGATACAATGTAACCAACCACCTCCTGCAGCTGCCAGTTATCTCCCCATCATGTTAGACTGTAGACGAATTGCTAAATGGTCTTATTAAATAAAAACCCAGAGCCAGATATAGGGGTAAAAACCTGAGAGATCAGAGGAATAGGAAAGCCACAAGCCAACCTCACTTCACTGACCGTCTCCAAAGAGACCTACTTCCTGTATACCCACACCTATATGCCTTTCTGTTCTGCTATCTCATTTGCTCTCCTGTCCAGCTGCATCACTTCCTCTTCCTGCCCAGCTGTGTCACTTACTGTCTGTCTGTACAGAGCTCCAGACCTCCATGGTTAACTAGTATTAGAATTTAAGGCATGTGCCATCACACCTGGCTCTGTTCTCAGTGTGGCATAGAGATCCCTGCCTCCCGAGTGATAGGATTAAAGGTGTGTGCTACCATTGCCTGACTTCTATGTTTAATATAGTGGCTGGCTTTTTCTCTGATTCTCAGATAAACTTTATTGGGTTGCACAAATAAAATATCACCACATTAGACTGTCTCCCCTGAACTGTGAGACAAAATAACCCTTTCTTTCTCAAGTTGCTTTTACCAGGCATTCTGTCACATCAAGGAAGAAAGTACCAATACAGCCTCTTTGTATCTCACACTAAGGGAAGAAATGAAAATTAAGTGCTCCAGGGAAACAAACATATCCTGGATAGCCTGTCTATCACTTCATGTTAAAAAGGATGAGCCAGTGTCCAGAGATCAGTCTACTTTCTCCCACTGTAATTGTCCATGGGTTGCAGGCAGAAGCTCATACTTCCTCGGGCAGAGTTGCTGTTTTATCTGGGAAGTTCTCACAAACTAAACTACTAAAAAGAGATTTACATTAGATGGAATTTATTATCTGTGAAGATGGGCCTTACACTGGGATTAATAGAAGAATTTTTTTTGGGGGGGTCTTGTGACTGTAACCAAATGTCCATAAGACTAAAGTCCATTCTCATTATGGAGAAATGAGTGGGCCCCTTAAGTGGTAGCAGATGGCAAACACCCATCAGAATGCCCAAAGGATGGACACGCACCTGAGTTGGATGTCTCTAAGCACAAACACAGGGGAGGCAATTCTGTAACTGTACTCTCCCCTGTCCCTCTGAATGCTCATCGTATCTGTCATTATTCAGTCAGGAGACAAAACACAAACTAGTTCCCTTCACAAAGATAACGAACTATAAAGAATGATTAATCACACACTGAAGATGCAACGGGACCGAAACAGGACACCAAAGTGTCTTGTCATGAAGCAGAGCAACAGGAAGCAGAGACAATGCCATTAGGACCATAGGAACATGGAAAAGAGGCTGGGATGACAGAAACATAAAGGACTAAGGAAGGGATCCCTACTGTAGTACTGGGGGGCAGGCATTGGAAATCAGTGTTGGTGCCTCTGAGATCAGAGCGGGTCACCCTGGTTCTGGACTCTGATGGACTCTGAAGGGACCACTGACTGGCTGGGGGTGCTGCCTGGGGTGGTTGTATAACTGTTGGGGAAACTGCAAAATACACCCAGCTGTTGCTATATAGGAACAAACAGTTCTGCCAGCATGGAGATGCAAGGCTAGAGCAAGAAGCAAACAAGAAAGAGCAGACCCTTCTACTCCAGTTCTATGTTTTCTGCTCATGCTCCACTGATGAAGAGTACCAGAGAGCAGTCAGTGGGGTAGTTCTGATGCCAGGTCCCATCCACACAGCTGAGTATGGAAGGGTGGGAGACAGCAGCTTGTAACTAGTACAGCCCACATCTTCTCAGTCTAACATCTGCACAGATCCTCTTACACATCCTATACTTGGACTTGGGACTCTGTAAATATACCCTAGAAGCCACCGCCATACTCCCCAGACACCTGACTTTCTCCAAAGATAAGGAGCACTGAGCCCAAAGTATCACTGTGTCCCTCTCTGAGAGGTCTGAAACCAGAACCCTGACAGGCCAGGCCACATTGCTCAAAACTCCCTGGGAGACAGAGTGGTGACATTTGCCAAGGGGCCATTTTATCTTGAGAACTTTTTATATACAATTCTAATGTTCTTCTTGGCAATTCTCCATCTGCTTTTTACTAAATTCAGGGATCAGTGAGGAATACTTTAATTTATACCTGTGGGAAAAAATCTCATTGCCTATATCTCCTGGTGAAGAAAAATGTTGGGCTGGAATGCCCAACTGTGAATTCACCTCTCTTTTGGCAAAATTTTGAATAATTAACTGATTCTTTTCTAAGGTAATCTGAGGTACCGGTGTCTGCTGAGCCCCCTTGGAACTTCAGAGTGGCTCATGAAAGGAAAATGGGAAAGAAGTCATTCTCCAACAGCAAATATTTTTAAAAATTATTTCTACGTAATGTACATTTAACATTTCAAAGGATCAGCTGTTAAAGTGAGACTACAAACTGGAAGCCTGCTTCCTGGCATTTTTGTTTGCTGAGTATAATGCCTGCCTTCCTGGCTCCTGCCCTCCCTTCCTTTTTCCTTCCTTCCCTTCCTCCCTCATTCCCTCCCTCCTCTGTATGTGTGTGTGTGTGTGTGTGTGTGTGTGTGTGTGTGTGTGTGTGTGTGTGTGTTGTGTATCTTTGCACGTGTGTGCACATGTGTAGAATTTAGAAGTCGATCTCTTGTGTCATTCTCCAGTGGTTGTCTACCTTGTTTTTTGAGACTGGTCCCTGGACTCTGCAGCTTGACAGTTAGTCCAGGCTGACTGGTTAGTGGATAATGGGATCCGACTGTCTGCCTCCCCTGTTCTGAATTTACAAGCCACACTTGACTTTTTATGTGAAGGGGGGAATCTAACCCAGATCTTCACATTTGCATGGTAAGCTCTTTCCCAACTGAATTATCTCTCATCACTATTTAAAAAAAAAATGTTCAAATGTCCCTGTTGGACATGTGGCCTTCAGTTTCTAGTCACCACAAGGCCCTAATGTCCCATTCAGCCAGTGCACACTATCTACCTGTGTGTTATTTCCATGCAGGTTTTTCAGCTAAATTAATATTGATCAGCACTCTTTTTTCTTTTAAAGGCAAGCTATTGCCAAATATAGATTCATGAAATTAGAAGACATATAGCCCTCCGACCTTCAAATAGAATGCAATTTATGTCTCTCAACAAAGCACAGATATAAAGGTGCTCTCTCTCCTGAAGTCATCATATCAGAACTTCAGACAAGAACAGCTCAATGGATGTGGATGACAGGCACATCGAGAGGAGTCCCAAGACTTAGTTCTTATGGATTTTCAGCTCACCTAAACAAATTATCTAATTCATTTCATGATTGACCAGGTAAAGCATAGATTTCTTATCAATAATAACAAATTTAACCTCCCCAGGGACTTGACATATCTCCACTCCAAGAGGTAAATGAAAAACATCCTTGATGATGAGCATTCTATTAATTTGGCCTTCAGTGTTCTCCTTTATTTTATTTTTAATTATAGTTATTAATATGCATTAGCTATATAAAGTAATAGACCTCACTCCCATATTTTCGTATATGACTATATTGATATTTGTACATATACCTGCATGTTCAATTATTTGACATTGTCCTTTCAGATAAAAAAGTATCTCTAGTGGGCATCTTTGCTTATGTCTACATTTGCTGAATCTGTAGGACCTGAAGGGTTTCCATGCTTACCTGACTCCATCTCAGCTCGTGCTGGTTCCACACAAGATCCCTGGCTCTGTAAGAAGCAGATTCCACTTCTTTGACTCAGCATCCACACACATAACTCATTCATAAACTGAACAGCTCTAAGTCTCCACCTTCAAAGAAGCAACTGCTTTTCCTACAACTAAGATAGTCAGCCACAGCCTTGCTAGGTGTTCACTAACCATTCCATTTACCTTCAGCAAAGCCTGCATTTCCCAGTGTTCTTTGCATCCAGATCTGTGACTAGTTCTGATCTAAGAAACTTGGACACAGTGATGTTTGCCTCTTATGGAACTGACTCTCGAGCTCCTGCCATGGTAACTCACTCCCACAGTCAACTCTTCACCACCATTAGCTTCCACAAACTATGAGACTTCACCTTCACTTCAGTGCCACAGGGAAGAAGAGGGGAGCCTAGGGGATAGACCTGAACTCTCTTTTTGTCTAAATCTGTTCAAATGTCTTCGGTGTTGATCCAGCTACCTCCTGTGAAGCAGCCCCTTCCATATCTCCCAAGGGAAATTGGTAAGTGCCTCTCCATCTTCAGCCTTGCCTTCAAACCAAAGCCAGAGAACATAGGTCAGGATACTCACATCTCATCACTTGTTTTCCCACTAAAAATTTTTAGTTGACTCAGTGTGCCCCAAGTGAATGCTTATTCTTCTGCTTCACTAATCTGTCTCAGTGTCTCATGATATTTAAGGTGGGAGTTCGTTGCTGATGAGAGAGAGAACATCTCCAGTCCATGCACATAGATCCAGGTGAGGCAGCTGAGCATAGGGAATATTTTATTAACCTCGGACTTCACTTGGTCTGGACTATATGCACTCCTATCTGCTAATAGTAATGCACTTGGAAGCCTAGATCCCTTGCCTGCATGTACTACACACACACACACCACACACACTGAACAATGCATCTCTTGCAGTGTGTTAGCAACCTAGGACCTTCACTTGTATCAGCCTACATATACACTCTTCTCTAACAATGAAATCGATGTTTTCTTTCCTTAGAAAGTACATAACTTCAACAGATTTTATTCAGCTGTACCGTGCTTGTGTCCAAGTAGGAGAAAATAAAGGCCAGTGCAGTCTAAATTAGTTTTGGATGCATTTACAGTAAGGGATAACTTGATCCTCAAGCGAGCTTTTAAGGCAAATCCCCATTTGCTATCTTATGCCAATGCATAATCCAGTGTGCATATGATTAAAATCAGATGCATTATGGGAAGGTATACGGGCAATGGGAAAATAAGTATATGATCTAATCTATCATTCAAAATAGAGAACCTTAGTTACCAGCCTCCCTTCCTTTATTCCCCATAAAAAGGCCCACCTGGGGACCATGAACATCTTCACTCCTGTGGCCTTCTGCTCTCCTGAGGTGCATTCCAATCTAGTCTATCTTTTTGACTTAAATGAAGTTTTCTCAATACGTTGCAGTCTGTGTGAGTTTTTATTTAATTTTTTTTTAAATAAGAGGCTAATAACCTGAAAAGACCTAGCCCAGACTCCAAGCCCTGGTAACATGGGTACTGCTGTATCTCTCCTGGCCTCTCTAGGAAACCTCTAGTCCATCTGTTCTCAAGGCTATCTATTTCCTTTGGTGGCTGCAGTGGATGGTGAAGCCATGGTCCATTTTCTTGAACCCATTAGAGCCTGAGGTCTCATTTTCTCATTTTGGCCTCTTAACCCAATACTTTCTGGTGCAGAATCCAGTCCAAGTTGTTGGGTGACTTTCTCTGTAACTGTTGGCTACAAGTCACTATGATTTAATATGGAAATTCTGTCGTTTCTCAGGACTTTCTCACTGACTTTCCATCCTGTGGGTCCAAAGAGTCCATCTGTATGATTATCGAGCTACATAGGAACAGTAAGATTATAGAAGAGAAAAATTAGATTCTCTTCTCCCTCTTTGCCCAATCAGAGCAACTAAAACTCAAAGTGGAACACATGGCCAGTGTCCTTCTGCCTCTGTTTTTCCCTGACCAGGGCCAGGAAAATCAGGATGCACAGTCAACGAGTCCCCCATTATTCAGCCTTCTTCTTTCTTATTTCTATGGTGCCTTTATTCTGTCTCTGTCAGTCGGGACTTGCTTCAAACCCACTTTCTTAAGTTGCATTTCCATCTTTCTTCAGTTGGCTAGTTTTGAAAGATGGCTACTGGTGAATATTGGGGGACAGAAATGAAAAGTTAAAAATAGAGGTGTTTCAAGTTTCGACACATTCCTTCAGAAGTATTTAGGTTACATTGATTCTTGGATGAAGAAACACAACCATCATATCACACGGACAGACTATGTATCCTCAGTATTCCACTTGGCAATTTAACACACCATAGCAAGTCTCCACATGCTCTCACTCACCCCTAAGACATTTGCACTCCTCTCAACCATACACTGCTATAGGAGAGGTCTGTGCTGATAATGCAGGTGGTCCTGCCTTCCTCAGCAGCTGGGCTGTCTCCACCTGCTCCCAGTCCTCAGAAAGACTGGCAGAAAGCCGAGAGGTAGTCAGGCCAGACATGTCCACAGCATGACAGTTAATCCAGGTAACCAGGAGAGCCCGCAGAAGAGTATATTGAGCTTTTAAATGCATCTACCAGGTGTTCCTAGAGCCTGGGGCTTCTCCAGGCTCTAAAGAACATTGTTCTGTGACTGTAGTTACATCAGCCAGATGCTTTACTACAGCCTTTTCCATTTTGTCACGGGGTGGTGCAGAAAAGAAGGCCATCTCTCAGTAATTCTCAACTTCCAGCTCTCCTTGTTTGACCTCTGTTCTGTTTTCCCAGGCTACATTTTATTAAAAAGAATTTTTTTTTGGAAGACTAGGACAGAATAAAATACCCCCCCAACCCCCACTTCATCATCCTCCTGGCCGTTTGTCCTTGTACGGCACTCTAGGCAGCCCCGCTTTTGCATAGCTGTACTTCTCACACTGCCCGCTGTAGAAGTAGCCCCCGTGCAAATCTAGGTTCAGTCATTTATCTCTCTTCCCACACAGGCTGCTTGTGCCCTGAGGGTATCTGCTTTTCATTGTAATTATAATAAAATGTATGGAGTTAGAGACTTCTGATCTGCAATTTCCTTCTTCTTAACCTCAAGGGTTTATTTATAACTTTTTCTAAAACATGAGGGTAGAAAGCAAGTGGCCTACGGAGCAAGGCAACACCGAGTTCATACTCTGGCTTCCCTCTCGACAGGTTTGGAACCTTGGACAGGTCGTTTACCTTCTGCTGGTCTCAGGTTTGCAGGCTGTGAGCAATGGGCTGGGGAAACTAAACAGAGGAGACAGGATCTGACTGAGTCTAGGGCTTCCACCTGGATAAAGGGGGACTACAAGTAGCAGCGGTAGAGTCAGGCTGACATATGTGAGGCTCAGCAAAGAGAGTGCACTGGAGACATGGTTGAGTGGCAGAGAAAGCATGTGTGAAGCCCAGGTTCCATTCCCAGCAGTGAGGAAATAAAATGCCAATTAACACTTTGCACACTCATGCTGGTATGCTGGTGAGAGGGGAGAGCTGAAATCTCCTGAGGGAAGGATCTAGACTAATGTAAGGATGGTGAGGTTGACTGAAGGAAGAGGTGGAGTGGGAGAGAGGCTGGCTTTCTGAGTAGCCCTTTTCTGAAGGCTGAATCTGCAAGGTCTTGTACAGGACACACTGAAAGAGGAATGAAGTATTTTCTCTTCCAAACCAACATGAGGTAGGTATTTAAATGCAGTAGGGCAGGGAGGAAGAAAAGCTATGTAGAACATTGTAGTCTACAGAAAGACTCATGCATGAATGTTCATAGCAGCTTTATTCATGAAAGCTCCAAACTGTATATGACCCCAATGTCCATTAACAGAAGGAAGAACGTAGAAGCTGTAGTCTGTTTGTGCAGTAAAATGCTACTTTACAGCAAGAATGTTGATTATCACTATGAAGAAAGATGTGGCAGAGTTTTACAAATATAACGTTGAAGGAAAAAGTATAGACACAGAGGAAGTAAATGATGTCGGTTTCATAAAGTTCTAGAGCAGGAAAATGTCAACAGTGCTAATGTACCTGAGAGAGCAGTCATCTGTGGTACTGGAGAGGTTGGAATTAAGTGGAAATGGGTACAAGGACACGTTCATGATGATGGGAACATTCACTATCTTCGTGGGGGTATGTTGGGCTGAATACAAATGATGTCTCAATATATTAAAATCTAAGCTGGAAGGTAGCAGAATCCTATTAAAAACTTGGCTTCTCACCACACTGGCTTCCTGTCAAATCTTCCTGTTCATTGTTAGTTTCATTAAAACCAAAACATACTCTCAAGTACTTCCAAGTCTTGGCATACAGACAGAACTGTCCAGAGGCCTAGGGCAGTCTTCCACCAGAGAAGTGAGGTACTAGTTGTTGTAAACACACACTGGGTGTGGATATGTGTGGTCATGAGACCCTGGAGAGATGCTAATAATAGCATCTGATTTCATTTCTATCTCAAATATCAACTGCCACCAGCACTTTACTCTATAGGTCTGCTATAAGATTCTGCCCATTGACACAAAGCACTTACCAGATGGCAGATATTCTAGAAGTTATGTCATCTGGGTTGATTTTATATACAGAAATCCTTAATGGGCAATAAAAAAGAAGGATGAGAAGAAAGAAGAAAAAGAAAAGAGAAGAAGCAGAAGAGAGAGGAGGGGAGGGAAAGAGAAGGAAAGGAAGCGAAGAGGAAAACAGGGAAGAGATAAACTAAACAAGATGTCTGAAAATGTAAAAGACAAAAATTCACAACTGGAAGCCGATAGTATCCACACTTGGCACAGACCTCAACAAAAACACATACTTCATTTGGAGACAAGCAACATGCACATACACACACATGTTCACATGTTTGCAAGCATAGCTTAAGCCTGTTCCTTTCTGAATGGAGATGGAGGAGGAGTGGATAGGGAGGGGGTAGATGGCAAATGGCCTCTCTGGCTATAGGATAGATCCAGTTTCTTCTTCCTTTGAAGGCATCCACCACCATCCTCACTGCCCCAGGCAGAAGTACAGAGCTTGAGTTGGGGAAGGTAATTGATGTACTACAAGGGAGTCAATGTGGGACAGAACATAACACGCTGATGTGATAAAAATAAAGACCACTGGCCTCTCTCCACCTGAGTTTCAGGAGTTACATCAGCAAGCAGGAGATTATCCTCTTCCTTTTCCACCTTCTACCTGAGTTCCTTAAACAAAGGAACATGTGTACTCACCAGTAGAAAATAAAGGGTCCCCATGCCTTCAGCATGCTTTTCCATCTTAAATTAAACAATACATGTACAAAGTGCTTTTATATAGCTCTTCTGAGCACAGGACTCTGTCTTCAGGCTCTGCTGTTAAAGCTTGCCTTTCTTGGCTAGCAGGTAGCCTTAGCATGTTTTAGATATGCCTTAGCCAGCATTCTTCATTAATCCTCTAAATGGCCACTTGCCCTTTCTTTCTCTGAACATCCACTCTCTTAAAAATTAAACCTGACCACAGAGTGGTTTCATTACACATATCATTTAATTTATCCTCAAAATTGCCCCCATAGAGGAGGCAGATAGCCTGGTTTGAGAACTGGAGTGGGCTGGCTCTATGACACAGCAAAACTTTATTTTAAGAACCCATAATGATTTGTTCTAGCTAATTGGAATTGTCTTTAAGTAATTAATTGTCCTTGCTTTTCTGAAAGAATACAATAAATTTAAAAGGCCCAGGAAAGCTAAAGAGCTTGAGAACTCCTCCAATCACATCATGGTCAATGAAAGAGATTCCATGGAGTCTGACCACAGGAGTCTGAGCTGATGATTAGCATGAATCACTGAATCATTTACCACCCAACCAGGAAAAGACACCAGTCAACATTCACATAGGCTACTTCATTGGAAGAAATGGCAGAGTTTCACCCTGAACTAGATGGATGACATGGGACTGTCTTCTGAATTGTAAAATGAAAACTTACATCTTACAATTGGGATTCTCCTTCTGAAAGACTTTGTTTCTACTAAACCTAAAATACAGACTTCTGCTGCTACTAGCATGGCACCAATAAATAAATATTTATGTGTCCTGCTAACAAACAATGGTTACAGGTCTCCGAGAAGTTAGTAATCCTATTTTGGGGAAGATAATCCTTGGCTGAGACATCAAAAAGAAAAGACAAATTATCAACAAATAACTTAGCCTGAAGTATGTCAAACACACCATAAAATGAGTTGTGAAGGATTTTATAGACTTGTTGGGCTGATAAAATTCTGCCTTATATGTAGAAGAGTTCAAATGCTCCATAAAAATAAAAAGACCTTGCCAAATGCATAAATAAACATCTCTCAGTTCTGCCATCATGTGTTCGTGGTGCATTTTTCAGTTTCACTGGCCAGGATTTTACACCTTTGCTTGGGATGTTCCCAGAATCATCATGGGGGGTTGTTTAAGTCTTCAACAACAGAGTTATACCAAGCCCAGGTACTGTATTACAGGGTTCTCTGATCAAAAATGGTCTCCACCTTTATCAAGTCGGCTGCTTATAAAAAACAGTCATGAGCTGACCTGTTGACAATTGATGCCTCCAAGAAGGAAGGGATAGAGAGGGTCATTGGACCCTCACCTGGGATTCCAGCCATTAATATGCATTTTGACCTAACACCAGGTGTCCTCAGGGGCTCTGGAGGTGGTAAAGTATATAAACTGGTAACAGTTAAGTAGAGCTGTGACCTCCTTCTATGTGACTATGGAGAAGCCATGATCTGTGAGGAGGGAAGATTTTAAAACATGGATGTTTGGGGGGCATCCACATTTCTGTAAGCAACCCTTCACTCATGTTCTGTCAGTATGAAATGACTAAGGTAACACCATCATGTTCTGACTCCATTTTTGTGTTTGCTTAGACAGTTCTCATCCCTCTACCTCCCTCCCAACCAATGGTCATATCTGCCTTAACAACACATTTGAGATTTTCATAGTCTTGGCCAAGGTCCAGATGTATTAACCAAAATAATTGGTAAGTTATATCTAAAATAACTACTATGCTCAGCAAGGAATGAACATTTCTAGATTACTCTGACCTTCATATAACTTTGATATAGATTGTGGTCTTTGTGGCTTTTGCCTTTAAAAACTTCATATCCCTGAACTTGAGCACCAAGACACTTTCAGAGGCACAAGCTCACTCTTGGTCTGGCCATCAATAAAATGGATTTAAAACTTTTAATTGGCTTAAGTGGTTGTCAATAACAATATCACATGGACCATTACAAGTAAACCCAATAATCTCAGTTCTATACCTATCAAGAAAAACTGTGGGTAAAATTTGGTAGGAAGGTGCTTATCAAGAAGGCAGAGTACTTTTGGGAGTGGTGCTGGATGCCTGTAATCCCAGCACTCAAGAGATAAAAGCAGCACAATTGTCACAAGTTTGAGGCCAGCCTGGTCTACATGATGAGTTCTAGGACATCTATGACTAAATAGGGAGACCCTGTCTCAAAGGTAAGGTGGAGGTGGGGTGGACAGAATGGTCAGGCATGGTGGTATCCAACTGTAATTATAAAAGGCTCCTTCAGGAGAATTGTGAGTTCTAAGCCAGCCTTGGGTGCATAGCAGGACCCAAAAATTAAGGAAGAGGCAGAGCGCAATGGCAGCGGATGTTGGTGATACCTGCCATATCCTCTCAAAATTCATAATTCCTATGCATACTGGTGCTTTCCAATTGCAAAGACAAAGGCCCTATCTGGTCTCCAGAACTGCTATGCCTGGGCATATGGAGACTGGAAGGACTGTAGAGTCAACACCACTTTGGAACAGCCTTAAACCAATATAGATGGAAACAGACAAATAGCCCAGCTCCTGCACTCTGGATGCCCCTATGAGAGAAGTCCCAGTTGCCCCAAAGTGTGGTAAGCAGCATACACACTGGTGGCTTTCTTCTATTCTCTGTCTTATTTCCCTTTTCTCTTTTTTGAGACCACTTCTCAACTAAACTACTACTTCTTACAGGGTTGGACCCAAGAAAGCCATTCAGTACAATGCAATCACTTCACTCATGCTCACAGACACAGACACAGGCGCCTGTGAACTTACCCAAAACTTTCCACATAAGATTTAAGGGGACCCACAATTATTTTCTAAGCCTTTTGTACATACTTAGTGTGGCAGACTCTTTAAAAACTGTAGTTTATCCTTAAATAAATTTCAGCTTTATATCTGATGCTTATTGTTGAAAATATAAGAATTAAAGCTCAGCAAACAGAATAAAATTTTTATCACCAGTAATCTTACCACCTGGAGTTGGAAAGACAGATCAGTGGATAAAATACTTGTCCTACAAGTCTGGATCCCTAGCAACCATGCAAAAGCTAAGCAGGTGTGGCAGCCAGCCGGTAATCCCAGCTGTTGGGAGGTGAATACATGTGACCCAGCAAGCTGGATAGCTATAGCTCGGGTTTGTTGAGAGACCCTGCCTCAGTAAATAAGGAGAGTGATCCAGGAAGACACCCTACAGCAATCTCTGTTTTCCACATGCACATATACACTCATACACCCACACAAAAGAATACACACACACACACACACACACACACACACACACACAAACACTCACTCGCGCACACGCTTGCACACCACACAGACAAAATAGTAATAATCTTAGCATCTACGTTGTACTGTTGGTGGTATATAGTGAGCATCTTCCCAAATATGAAGACTCTGTGTGTGTGTGTGTGTGTGTGTGTGTGTGTGTGTGTGTGTGTGTGTGTGTGTGTGTGTTCACATATACATGTGTACTCACAGGCAGAATAATAATGTGTGAACCATTTAGAATTCACTTTTTCCATTTAACAGTGTTTTAAACATCTTGCCACATAAATATTTTACTGAAACCACACTTTATTGGTGGGATGGTGTTCCTCTCCACAGCTCTGGCATGATTTAACTGAATCAAATGTCCTTCATGAAACGTTCAGATTGAGATTTCATATTTAAAGCAACACCATAGACACTGATCCCTTTGATCTCTTCAAGCAGCCATTGTTGGAGAAGGCAGGTCAAACAGGGACTGTTTGAGAGATAGGCTGACAGGGATCCATCTCAGAAAGGAGATGAGATTCAGACATAGATGGTATCACAAGAATGATTAAATTTTAAGCTCTGTAGGGCTGAACTTAAGTTGTATTAAAAAGGTCAATTTCTTCTCCACCCTGAACACATTTTTTCATGCACCCTAGAAGGATGGGCATCAATCACACTTTATCAATATTTCGTGTCACAGTTGATTGATCCTTGGTGGATACCAGCTTAAGGGTTTTGTACCTGTTTCAAAAAACCCAGCCTTCTTACCCCAGAACTGAGAAGTATGTATTTGATCCATTATATGGGCCAGTGGGCATGATGAGTTGAAGAGAGGGCCTCCCCACTGAGACCATTTTGCATACAGAAATTATGAGTAAGTAAACTCTGGAGAGTGCTTGTTGGAAAACAATTACTGAATAGAAACAACAGGGAGGAAAGAAAAGGAAGAAAAAGGGGAGGAGGAGGTGAGGGAGAGGGAAAAGGAGGAATAAGATGAGGGACAGGGAGAAGCAGAGAACTAGTTGGATATACATTCTGTACCAGCCCCATTCTTAGAACTAACTAGCTTATCCCCATTTCTGAAGCCTAGTTCTTCAGCCATTTTGAGACCTTTCTGTATTCTTGAGTACATTTCCCTTATTCTACCCTCACTTCATTTTTCTTTATATATACTCACATGACTGTGAGAATCTATTTCTTTTTATACATAAATGGAAAGATCATGAAACTATAGAGACAGGGTAATCAGTTGCCTTTCTCTTCATTGTGATAGAACATCTAATAGAAGCAACCCAAGAAAGGTGGCATTCATTTTGACTTGGAGTTTGAGGGAATGTAAGTCCATCATGGTAGGAAAGGTATGTGGTGGGTGGTCTCACAGACTATCTGTGAGAGCAGGAACATGGGCTCCTCCCTCACATCTTGATAGATCCAGAAGCAAATCTATCAGAGATCCACATCATCCAGCTAGTCTCTACCTTTCAACGGTTCCATACACTCCCACATACAGCACTACTAACTGAGGAATACATGTTCAAACACATGAACCTGTGGGGGACATTTTACATCCAAACCAAACATGTAGAATATCCAATGTTGCTTACGATTCAGAAGAATGAGACCAGAAGCACCCAGATCTTAGAAGATGCCTGGTACTTGAATGAAAGTGGCGAGAAGATGATGGACTGAGCTTGGCATGTCTGAGAGAAGATCCCTGTGAGTTCCTCTATCATATTTCTATCCCAAGAGAAAGAAATAGTGATGGTCGGGGAAAGAAAACTCTAAGAAGAATAAAGGGGATTTCCACTTCACCACATGATCTCTAAATAGTAGTCACAGAAAATGAAGACATGAAAGTCCTAAGAAGCAGTCCATCAGTATCCTGCCAGTATATCAACAATATACCATCCGTATACCAACAGTATACCACCAGAACACCATCAGTACACCAACAGTATACCCATCATTATACCAACAATATATCATCAGTATACCATCAATATACCAACAATATGCCATCATTATATTAACAATACATCATTAGTATACCATCAATACACCATCAGCATAACGACAGTATACCAGCAGTCCCCTGGGGCTGATGGCTAAGGCCTGTGCAGAGCTGCTATCTTTATAGTTTAAAACAGCTGGAGAAGTGAAACACAATTAATTCATGAACATATGAGGATGTCTGGATTTCTGCTGCTATCACACCCTCCTCCCACTTGCCTCAGTTTCCCCATCCACTAAACAGAGCATGGTTACTTCCCTTTGACCATCCACAGGCCAAGTGAAGTCTCCCCCACTGCTTCCACATCAGGACTGTTAAAACCTCATCCTAGTGCCAAGAAAAGACGTCCCAGGAGGGATCAAAGGAGATCAAAGAGGAAAGCTCCACTTTGTCCTCGGAAGCATTAGCATGCCAAGGACTCAAAATTTTCTGAGGGGCAACAATGCCACAATGGAAAATTCCCAGCATGCAGGCAAGAGAGTTTGTAATTCTCATGGGCAGGCATTGCTAGGGAGAAAGGGATGATTTCTTCAAATCCCTCCAATGTGGGTATCATTAAATATCTAGAAATGTAAGCATCACTCCCTCAGAAATTGAAAATGTATGCCTTCATCCACTGCCAAGCAATCAATCAAAAATTAGACATGGTTTCCCATTCAGCTCTGCCATGATCAACATAATGTCATACAACACTTCAGCACAGCAGAACACACACAGTTCTCTTCCCTCGGGGTGGAGGTAGAAGTGAGATGGTGAAAAACCCTCAGGACTAACACTGAGGTATCCCTAATCAACCCCTGAGCACTGTACTGGGATCTGAGGTAATGAAAAAAAAAAAGCAAATTAAAATTGTTGAAGAAACCCAGTTTCACATTCCCCTTGTTCCTGTGAGGACCTACCGTCACTCAACCACAGCAAGTAGCAGAGTGAGAAGCCATTGATCATGGTCTTTCCCTTCTTTCTCCTCTCCAATGGCTCTATATCAATGCAGCAGGTATGAGTCACTTCTACCGCCAAGTTCTATCCAACTCTAAGGCTCCTATGACCCAGCCCTCAGGGCTGTCTGTCTCGCCATTTCTTTTCTGTCCTTTTTGCTGTTCAGGTGCCACAGTTCCTCAGACAATATGCTTGTTTCTGCCTCTAAGACAATGTACCTGTGGCTCTAAGATCCCCCAGGATCTTAAAGTCAGATCTTCTATAGTATGGCCTATGTGTTCCTAAATCACCCTGCTATGCAGAATCATGCAAAACAAAAACCCATGGGGAGTGCTGCAAAAAGTTCGGTAAGGGTACAGCATTCAAAAGCATCTGCATCATTAGTAACACACTTGAAATAAGTTAAAAGCCAATAAAAAATGGCAGATTTGGTGGAACAAACCTGTCTTCACAGAACTGAGGAGGCCGAGGCAGGAAGATCAAGAGTTTAAGTACAGCCCGGATATATAGATATATATATAGATATATAGATATATATAGATATAGATATAGATATATAGATATATAGATATATATAGATATAGATATAGATATAGATATAGATATAGATATATTACATGCAAATATAAAAATAAATATAATAAATAATAAAAATAAATATAAACATACACACATATATATATATATATATAGGTATATATATACATATTTAGAGGCCAGACTTCACTGTATAAGATGTTGTCTTTTAAAAAATGGGAATATATATATATATATATATATATGTGTGTGTGTGTGTATGTGTGTGTGTGTGTGTGTGTGTGTGTACATGTGTACATATATGCATGTGACAACCATTAATGAAAAAAGAAGTCATGAATTTGGAAAAGATTAAGGAGGGTATATAGGAGGGTTTGCAAGGAGGAAAGGGAAGGAGGAATTGATATAATCTCAAAAAACAAAAAAAATAATTAAAAATAAATTTAGTTTTAAAAACGGTAGCAGAATTTTAGTCAGAAAAGAAATAAACATGACAAAACTGTGCCCGGGTCTGAAAATGGCCTGAAGTCTGCTTGTAGAAACACATCGAGAACTGTCCTTCGCAAATTGCCATGCCTGAAATTTGAGTTCTTTGCTCGCAGACCTGGATGGGCATGTGTGCCTCTCACACCTCCTGTGAACTGATGGTGGTGGCTGGTGGGTTTTGGAGACCTGTGTGCCTTTTGTACATGTCTAAGCAAGCTGATGAAGGTTAACCTTGGTTGTTAACGTCATTGACTTGAGAAATACTCAGAATATTAGCCATCACATCTTTTTGTGTCTATGAGGACATTCCCAGAGATAATTAGATTACAAGGGCTCTGGTTTAATGAAGGGCTCATAACTTAATCTAATTATGAATTTAAGCTTGACTGCTGGGAGGTGGTGGACTGTGCAAAGCGGGACCTACTTAGAGGAAGTCGGTCACTTAGGGCATGCCCTTGGGCCTGTATCATGCCCTGGCCTCTCCTTGCTATGGTTTGGTCCTGCCTCCTGTCTTCTTCGAAGTAAATGGCCTCTGCCACATACTCCTGGCACAAAAATGTTCTTCTTCAACACTAACTTAGAAACACAGAGCCAAGCGATGACAGACTGAGCCCTCTGAAAGCATGAACCGGAAGAGACCATTCTTCCTTCAGTTATTTCTTTTACAGTGGTGAGAGTAGCTAACATACCACCCTACACCAGCTCTTCACTCCATAAAAGGGCAATGAGAAAATGGTGATTTCACTCTACACCAGCTCTTCACTCCATAAAAGGGCAATGAGAAAATGGTGATTTCACTCTACACCAGCTCTTCACTCCATAAAAGGGCAATGAGAAAATGGTGATTTCATTCTATACCAGCTCTTCACTCCACAGAGGGGCAATGAGAAAATGGTGATTTCATTCTATACCAGCTCTTCACTCCACAGAGGGCCAATGAGAAAATGGTGATTTCACTCTACCTCTACTTGTCCTGGTGATTATTGCTGCATAATAAACTATATCCTAACATAGAGACTGCGACAATCATATTATTACAGTTCTCTACTCATGTATCAGGAACTGATCAGGGAAGGGTACAGCAGGAATTGCCTCTTTCTCCTCTCCTTTCTAGGACCTCAACTGGGAATGTCTCTGAGTGAGGGACAGATTTATCTAAGGCTAGTCACTCCTGGGCCTAGAACCTAATCTGAGCTGAGCCATAATTGAGGGCTGTCAGGCAGTCATATATATATATATATGTGGATTGCCTCCTCACTTCATGGAGTAGTAGACCTCATGTATGGCAGGCCACAGATACACATAATAATGTGAGCTCAGAAAAAGATAGAACATCTGTTATGATGTAGGTTTAGAAACCACACTGGTTCATTCCTGCCAGATTCTTCAGTCAGTCTGTCACAAGCTGTGATAAAGCTTCTCAGATGACATCTCAAAGTTGTCCCACCTTAATGAAAACCAAGAGTATGCTTAAGCTCTGTTCTCTGGCACAGGTGACCTTAAGATGGGGGTATTGTCCAAATGGGCATGATATAATCCCATGAGCTCTAATGTTCCAGATGATGGAAGAAGAGGGAGAATCTGGAAACCTGAAGAATGAAAGGACCCAGTGTACCTCTTCTCCTTAAAGGTGGCAGGAGCCTCATGGAAAGGCTTGGAGGTGGCCTTTAGTAGCAGGGGGAGTCCCCTAGTTCATTGAGGAAACGGGGACTCAGTCCTATCATCACAAAGAACTGAATTCTGTCAACAGCTGGAAGGATCTTGAAAGCAGTTTCCAGATAATACACTCTGCTGGTCAATGTCAGGGTTAACTTTAGGATGTACTCGGAGAACATGGAGGGTGGGGCTGGGCTTCCGACCGACAGAGTGAAGAAACAAGTGTGGTTCTACAAGGCTAAGTGGATGGAAACTTATTACATAGCAATAAAAACATGGGAACCCACGAGATCCAAGGAGAAGAACGAGGTTCATATCCCTTAGTAGAAGCAGTCACAGTGAACTGAAAAACTCTCTCTTTTTTTTTTCAAAATCACCACAAATCATTTTCAGAGGTCTCTGCCTTATCTTTTGATCTGCTCATATGATAAAAGCAGTCAAGTGACTCAGAAAAAACAGGTCTGAACTCGGCTATTTCTATCAGCAAATCCAGGCCCTGGCTCTCCTTCCACGCTCATTGCATGTCCAACCCGGCTGAACACTGCACCTGTTTGGCACCTATTGCCAGCCCTGGGCATGCACAGCCAACTGGCAAGACTTACTATGGTCATTTATATAAAATTAAACACCAGGCTGTGCAGATTCATCCAACACCTCGAAACTGGCTGGAGGGCGTATTCTATGACAAAATGGAAACAGGGATGCTAAAATGATGATTCCTGCTAAAGCAATGAAAGTGCCAAGGCCACAATGGAGCTTCAGAGGACCATTGTGTTACAGAGCCAAAGGGAATAGCCAAGTAAGAAAGCTTACAATCCATAAAAATATGGATTTATTAGAAGAGGATTAGTAAGAGCCCGAAGCCAGGACTTCAAGAGCTTCTTTCCACTCCTCAACATTGGCAAACGTGTTATGTGTAGTGGAGACTGGTGTTCTTCATGTGATAAATATTCCCTAGCTCTACTGTCTGGCATGGTAACCACTGGATATTGGATGCTGTTTTGGTTTTCTATGAATCTAAATAATCAACTGAGCCTAGTATCCATAGCATTTGATAACATACATGGAGACTTTTTCAGTGTAATATTTTACGGAGGAAATGCAACTCTGGATGTAGTGAGTAAGAGGAATATGGACTAATGAGGCAGAATGACCTATTGTTGCCCTTAGGGAGAACCCTTGTATCAGCTTACCCGAAGGACAAAGAGGCCTGAAGATGGACTACAGCAGCCTCTTGGAGCACACAGTGATGGTTTAGGCTTGCAATCCCATTCTTAGGGGATATGGTTGGCTTTCCAAAGGATAGCAGGATAGAAGCTCTCTAAAGTTACTGTGGGCAATGGCTGTTGTTTCTTTGTTTTAAACCCACCATATAAAACCTAGACTGGGGCTTGTCTGGAAGATGTATTAACTTGAGCCACTGAAGCAATAGAGTGAGTGAACTTGACCAGGACTCACAACAGTTTATCTAAAATTTGTTTCTGTCTCCAGTGACAAATGTTTAACCATTGTCTGACTTCCCTTCTATACAATAATGACTTCATTTTTCTACTTCAGTTGCCTTATCAATTTTTTCCTACACTTACTTAGTGCATGTATGTGTGTTTTTTTTTTTTTTGTGTGTGTGTGTGTGTGTGTGTGTGTGTGTATACACAGGCCCACATGTGTCAGTATGTGTGTAGAGATAGGAGATAACTTGTTGGTTTTCTCCTTCCACTGTGTGGGTTCCGGGAATTGAACCCAGGTTATTAGCCTTGGAGCAAGTGTCTTTATCTGATGAACCATCTTGCTGATTACCATCATATAAATTTTTAACACAACTGAAGTATCTTCCAAAATGTCAGTATCTCAATCTGAAAAATAAAGATAAAACAAGTACCCATGATCATGTGGCTGGAAGAGATATCTTCCTATGTTTGTGATAAATTTGTGGACCAGTCCCTAGCTCAAGAAAATTCTATTCATGTATAGTACATATATCAGTGACCATTTAAAAAAAAAGTCCTGAACTGGGCTGCATATAAGCTGTGATTCACATGGTTGTCCAATATGAAAGGAATTCTCACAGAAGCAAGTGCCAAGAAGCCTAATAGTTTAATTTTGTCTCACCATCCCTGAAGACTTAAAATGGAAGGTCTCAGAAAACATCTGTTCAAAGTTGCCTTCTTTCCTTCCTCCCTGCCATACACACATGCATATACACTGCACATGAATGCCATACCACACATACCATGCATGGTTAAAGTATCCATGTGCATATACATAGATGGAGACTATTTTTAGGCCACACAGGAGACTTTGTGGGATTATGAGCCTCCGGGATCACATTTCCAATCAAGCAGCCCTCAAGGCTCTCTTTACTTCTCATCAAGGAGTGAAGCTGAAGAAGATGCAACCTGGCAACTATCTCAAACTATGCCTCCAGGGAGCTCCAGCTAGACCAGACATTTGGCAGTCAAATAAAATAATAGGACCTGCAGAAAAGAAGGTAAGGTAGATCATCTCATTTTTTTGAAGTTTCTCTTAGAAATGTCATTTGGCTCTACAGTTCTACCCTCCTGAATATACCCAGAAGTTAAGCCAGGTCAGGCCTGGTTAGCAATTGGATGGGAGAAATGCCTGTGGGGTAAGAATGTGGCTTGGTGATGGAGTGCTAGTCTAGAGATGTTCCTTTAACTTTTAATATATGTCCTTTGTTTGCACCAAAGTGTGAAAATCTAACCAACTTCATGCCATTTCAGCATCTTCCTCCATATTTCAGCATGTGAGCTACAAAGCCTGGACCAGGTTCTTGGTGTTATTTCCCTTGACAAGACTGAGAACCAGAGAACTGGCATTAAACATAAGGCCCATTCATCACGCACTTACTTAACAGTCGATTGAAAAGTGGACCAGTTCATTACAGTGGGCACATCATGCAATACCTTCAATTGCCTATTATCATCATTTTGAACAATTATGAGTCTCTGCATTAACACCACCTACTGCAAAAAGGAGCTTCTCTGAAAAAGTTGAGAGTAGAACAGATTTATGGGTGTAAATATAAATATTTAGAAAGCAGTTTGACAACATGACCATTTAAGTGTCCTCTAGTCGTTTGGCTAGGTTTACAGTACTAAGGAACAATTGCCTCCTACAGAGCAGGACTCAGATCCAACAAGAAAGCAATTGATGACCCTCATAACATTTATGCCAGTGTTGTACCAGTGGGCACATCTTGCATGGAAGCTCTGTATTGTGGTACAGCAGGTCTGGCACTGTGTAAGACCATTGATGCCTTTTCTCCTCAGTGACCTGCATAGCATTCAGCACTATGAGTGTTAGCCAGCAGGAAGGAAGTTTCCAGGTCACTTCAAGATTGATTTTTCTATGTCTTGCAACAAAAATGTGTGATGTTTTCAGGAATAGAGCCTTGTCATCTAGTTATGATGGACAGCTAAGAGCAGTGGTGATAGCCTGTTTTGTTTTGGAGGCCGTTAGGGCTCTCAGGCCAAAAAAAACCAAATGCCACAGGATCTCTCTTATATGTGGATCCTGGCTTTGGAACCTTTGTGTGTTTAGCTTGGAATACATGTGGAAGCCAGGACACTATGCAGGAGAGTAGAATACAGATTAAACAAGTAGGGAGGGGGAGTTTTAGCAAGGAGAATTGGGGAGATGCAGAAAACGACAGAGTGGAGGTTTAACTGAACTGAAGGGTGTATGAAAAAACATGTGGAAACCTATTGCCTTGCAACCCAATTTAAGAGCGTCATTGGAAGGGAGAGTGGTATGTGTGATACAGAAGAAGAGGTAGGGGATCCTAGAGATTAAAGGTTTAAGTGAGGTTGGGAGAGAGAAGGGGTTTACAGGGTGTGCCAACATAAACTAAGGATGTATGGGGAGAGACTGCGGAAACTCACTAGTTTGTAAGCCAATTCCAAAATATAATTTTATAAATTATTTATTTTGTTTTGAGAATTTCATATATAGTATTACATTTATCCTTCCTCCCTTTCCTCTCTCAACTGCTCTTACTTCTCTCTATACACTGATTTCTCTAAAATGCATGCCCTCTTTTTCTTTAGTAATTATTGTTATGCACACATATATATATATATATAATACATACACATATGTAACACACATATAACAGTGTGTGTGTGTGTGTGTGTGTGTGTGTGTGTGTGTGTGTGTGTGTATTTGAGTGGGGGTACCCTGCATGGGTAGACAATACAGCTTCCAGAACTGGATTTTATTTCTAGAATTGCCACATTAAAATACGATTTGCCTCAATTACTTAATATTTTAGCTCCTCTTTTTTAATTCTGTGCTGAACATGAGTGTCCTACACACCCTGACACAGCCTCAGCCCTGCTAGAGAGAGCAAAGATGGAGCAATAATCAAAGATACCATACCCAAGCATTTCTAGAACTCATGTAGAGAGTCAACAAAAAAAAAAAATCCAGACAGGATCATTGGAAGAAAATCATGTACATGGTAAAGTTATAGAAACATCAAGGACACAGTCTAAAATTAAACCCGAGAAAGTTATCCACAAGGATCTTTAGGCTGATGTTTCAGGTTCCATCAGCAACTATGTAGTACAAACAGGACCTAAACGTTTTCAATCTGCTAAGGAAAAGACAGCCTAGGATTATAAGTGTAGTAAAACTTACTCTGAGAAGACAGAATAAACATGGTTACAGACACATGGATAAGGATTCACTAAATAAAATTCCAAAGGATATGAGGCTGGACATGCCTCTGTGGTTAAAGGCACCAAGTACATATGCAGAGGAGCTGGGTTGCTTCCCAGCTCACATATGGAAGCTCACAATTACGTGTAACTCCAGTTCTAGGGCATCCAATCCCCTCTTCTGGCCTCTGCAGACACTGAACACAGTTGCTACACAGACATACATGCAGGCAAAGCACCCATACACTTAAAATAAAAATAATTAGATGTTCAAAAAGAAAAATTCCAAAGGATATACAATAGGGGAAAAATCCAGAAAGAAAGCAGGAAATACACAAAAGAGAGGTGGACAAACATTAGAAAAATATGAGTAAGTCAAGCCAAGCATAAAAAAAGCAATGTGTTTTCAAATATCCAGTTTGGGTGGGGAGTAACTAAAAACCAAGCTTGAATTAAAACTGCAAAAATCCAGTGTGTTTAAGGGAAGTAAGCTGAGTCAATGTGTTCAAATCTGCACTGCTATGAGAAGCCTTGAAGATATCAGTAATTTCAAGCCTTCTAAAGGTTAGAATGGGTATTAACATCCCCACAGTGCTATGGTTTGGATATGGTTTGAATTTGTTATCAAGGCCTTTTGTATTGGGAGCTTTGGGGCTCAGTACAGCCATGCTGAGGTAGTGGAGCCTCTAAGAGGTTAGGCCTGATGGGAAGTGATTGAGCCATTGGGAGGGCCACAAGTGGGAGAGCATAAGATACCTTTCTTGGAATCTGGTTAGGTACTGTGTGAGGGATTACTATAAGAAAGAAAAAGTGGCCCTTCTCAGTGCCCCTATCCCCATTTGACTTAGTTTTTAAGGTAAGGTTCACTCTGCATGTACTGATAGGCCTGTTATCCCCAGCATGTTGGAAATGTTTTGCACAATCTAGTCGCTGAAGGAAGGGAAACATCAGTCCAACATTTCCATGTCATTCAGCATGATGTGGTATGAACAAGAGGGGTATTTTCCAGAGCTGATATCATCCTGTTTATACTTTTAGCCTCAAAAACCGTGAGTTAAATATGCTGCTTATCTTTAACTAATACCAAGTCTCGGGTACTTCATTATAGCAATGGAAAAAAAGTAAGATATACAGTGTGAACCCAAATTATATAAAGTACAAAACTTCCAAGCCATTTGATAAGCTCAGAAAGAAAGGAAGGAAGGGAGGGAGAGAGGGAGGAAAGAAAGAAAGAAAGAAGAAAAGAAAGAAAGAAAGAAAGAAAGAAAGAAAGAAAGAAAGAAAGAAAGAGAAAGGAAGAAGGAAGACAAAAAGAAAAAAATCAGAAAAATTAAAAGTATAAATGTAAAAAAAAGAAGAAACAAGAAAGACTAGGAAAATGGAAACCATATCATTAATCAGTGAATGCTATAGCCATACAGAGGACAACTACCAATTGCACAGTAACTCACATGTGTGACCTACTGCAACCTAAAATGAAGTGGGAGGGCTTGAGAGCAATGTTAAACAGCAAGTCCTAAAGGAAAACATAGACAATGAGTCACATTACCAAGTGAAGAAGCTTGCAGAGCTGAACATGCTGGGAAAGGTACGCACACACTTCATACAATTTGAGTGTGGATAGGGTAGCTACAAGCACAGACTTCAAGGCCGTGGCTATCCCTCTGCAGGCCTGGAGGGAGGCTGTATCAGAACAGGATCCAAAGGGCTTCTGAAGGACTCACAGAACTCTGATTCTTAAGCTTGGTGGTAACACCAGAGTCTCATCCATCTGTCATTCTTATTGTGAAAGTTATCTTATACCTATTTAATTTTAAAACCTAAAACTTAAAAGAGATTGGCAATGGACTCTCTAAAGGCATTTCATTTAACCAGATGCAGAGAACTTCTGGGCCATGAATGGATCACTGTCATGACCAAAACTCAAGTTCACCAATTTCCAGGATGCTCAGAGATGATGCTCCACAGCAGATTGAAATGGCTGTGATAGATTTGTGATGCATGGAAGGACAATTAAAATCCCAAGTGTTTACACTATAGAATACTTTCAGCATCTAAAGCTTTATTATTTTTGAGTTAAAATACTTGGTATTCCCTGTTCAGGTTTCCCAGCACCTTGGGGTTGCAGACTGCTCCTTACAACTCCTAACAGAATCCTCTCCTTAAAATAATGAATCTGAGAATGGCATGCAAATCCAGGGTGTGGAAGCTGAACTGTATGTATGAGTTGATCAACGGAGAGCAGGGAATCGGCACCTATCACACCCTTGAAGGTTATGAATATAAAACTCCATCACACACTCAAATGCTTGAGGCATATTTGCACTGTTGTGGAAGGCCATTAAAATAAAAAATGCTGAGTCAGCCCAGTTCTTCCACATGAGGACAAAGAAAATCTCCCAGATCTGAATGTATGAGTCTTTGTTAGCAATGTAGTGAACCACCAGCTATGTGCTATGGCCCTGCTCAACTTACAGAGTTTGAAATGACCTCTTCCAGTACATGGCACAGTGAAACAACACACACACACATACACACACACACACACACACACACACACACACACACCACCTCTGCTTCTGCTTCTGCTGAGAAGAGTGTTGCATTTAATATCCCAATGTCCTGCTGAGTACATTTCAACAAAATTTGGTCCGATCTTTTCAATACAAATATTCTCATCTAATGGTTGGGTGAGAAGGGATTAGGATGTGTGGTTAAAAAAAACACCACACACTATACTTTTGATTCTGTCCAAGCTATACCCTAGTATGTGGAGGTATGCCCCACACAGAGTGAGTTCTGCCGCAATTTCAACTGTGCTTAGACCTTTACATACACCATTGTTCTTAGAGGGGCTGCAGATGTTTTATATGAAAATGAAGGCTCAGAAATAGCAGCTGTCCCACATCTGAGATTTTCTAGCCATGCCTGTCTGATTCCAAAGCTTGCCTGGTTAACTTTCATGCTATAGAGTGGTGCTTACAGTACAGAACCATAGTCATCAGCATCCACATAGTATTCGACAGCTTCACATTTACATCACTAAATGGAATTGTCATTTGCTTGCTTGAGACTTTCATGTCACACGGGCATCTGCAATCCTATAGTACAGATGGGAACACCAAGTTTCAGGCAAGGGCTTATTCATTTTGAGTTATAATTTGAAATGCTCATTAAATGTTTCTAAATGATCATGCATTTGAGAAATGCTAATTTGGTTCAGTTTGTCCACATATCTGAACCTAATGACATTGCAACTTTAGCTTCAGCTACCTGGTCCTGGTTGACACCTATTCTAAGTGTATCTCTTATTAGCTGTTGGAACATTGCAAAACAATGCACGTCATTCTGCCTCCATAATTCTGTTGGTGCTGCATCCAAAGCTATGAATAAATGAAGACGAGCTCTTTCACTGTATGTTGGCTAGTCTTTTGTCAACTCGACACAAGCTAAGATAAGGAACCTAAATTAAGAAAATGTCCATATCATACTGGCCTGTGGGGCATTTTCTTTATTGATGATTGATACAGGAGAATCCAGATCATTGTGGGCCATGCCACCAGTAGGCAGGTGGTCCTGGACTGAATAAGAGAGTAAGCTGAGCAGGTGAGAAGGAGCAAGCCAGTAAGCAGTGCTCCTCCATGGCTTCTGTTATAGCTCCTGTCTCTAGGCTCCTGATTTGAGTTTCTACCACGACTTCCCTCAGTGATGTACAGTGATGTGAAAGTGTAAGCCAAATGAACTCTCCTCACCCAAGTTACTTTGGGTCATGGTGTTTATCACAGTGATAGAAAGCAAACTAAAACAGATTGTCCATGTGAGATAGTTTTAAAGGTGTGTGGGTGTCAACTGATAGATAAGTCTGATCTACTATTATGTTTTCAAAATCAAAAGAAGAGCCTTTCAAACCACCCATGTCTATTTTAGCCTATCATACCAATGTACTGAGAGCCTATAACAAGTGTATATACATAGCCCCACATGTTTAAACCTGCCAAGTAGGTAAAGAATAGCTACTGTACAGCTGCTGTGCTGGTGAATACACCAGTGGACACTTGGGCACGCCTTTGGAAGGATGCTGCCTCTGAAGAGCTGTCTCCTCCCTGAAGCTCTTTGATATAGAGTTTTCCTGCCTGGCCCACCTCAGGACAAATCTCTCTCACCTGCCAGACCCACAGCTGCTCAGACCCGACCAAGTAAACACAGAGACTTATATTGGTTACAAACTGTATGGCCGTGGCAGGCTTCTTGCTAACTGTTCTTACAGCTTAAATTAATCCATTTCTATAAATCTATACCTTGCCACGTGGCTTGTGGCTTACCGGTACTTTACATCTTCCTTGTCCTGACGGCGGCTGGCAGTGTCTCTCTCACCCAGCTTCCTGTTCTCTCAATTCTCCTTTCTGTTAGTCCCGCCTATACTTCCTGCCTGGCCACTGGCCAGTCAGTGATTTATTTATTGGCCAATCAGCAACACATTTGACATACAGACCATCCCACAGCACTTCCCCTTTTCTTTTCTTAAAAAGGAAGGTTTTAACCTTTACACATCTCCAAAGTCAGCTTGGTATATTTGGGAATTTGGGCGTAGCTTCTCTTACTACTTCCTGCTGGAGTGGGGCGCTGTATCTTATGGGGACACAAAGAAAATTTTAGGATTATGGAAGAGTCCATGAGGCTGTATTGTCTGAGCCAGTTGCCTTCAAACCATTCTGGATGTTGGATCATCTGGGCCATGGTGTCATCGGAGACCTTTCAGGGGGTCTTGGCTGGTCAAACCTGATATATCTTAATCTGGAACAAATCCATAGCCTCTGGCTTTCTGTGGAAACAAAAGCAGAACCTCCTTTCCAAAGCAACATATCCTTACATCCAAATTTTGAAGTCAAGGTACCTTTAAAATATACATTTTTGCATAACTCAACAGCTTTTGTAATCAAATGTTTTTCTTCAGTTACGAATATCAAAGAGAACATAATCCAGATTCTCTGTGTGGTAGCCATCTTTACGTGGCTTATTTTTTTATATTAGCTTGAGCCTATTGTTTTAAACTGCAGCCTTCTAAGCCTGAAATGGCACTGGCACTATGGCTGCTGGCTCCGCCCACTTCGGCTTCCCAACATGGCTGTGGTACATTTCCCGCCAGCTCTGGGAGCCATCAACTCTCAGAAATAGTGGGTCTATGTTTCTATCAAAGCAGCATGTAGCCCAGAAATCTCTCTCTTTTTTTTTTTTTGTACTAGCAAAGGCTAAATCCACCACACAGCTTAATGTGCCACTTGCAGAGGCCTCATTCCCGCCATACTGTAGGTCAAGCATGCACGCCAAGAACCCGCCATAGTAGCTCAAACACACAGGCTGCTGCTAGCTTAAAAGAGACAATTAGGAGCTGTTTTTAGCTCCGTTTTAGAATCTTTTTACTCAGGTTTTAGGTGGAAACTCTTGCCAACACGTTGGGCTCCATTTGTAGCTAGAGTTTTCCTGCCTGGCCCACCTCAGGACAAATCTCTCTCACCTGCCAGACTCACAGCTGCTCAGACTCGACCAAGTAAACACAGAGACTTATATTGGTTACAAACTGTATGGCCGTGGCAGGCTTCTTGCTAACTGTTCTTACAGCTTAAATTAATCCATTTCTATAAATCTATACCTTGCCACGTGGCTTGTGGCTTACCGGTACTTTACATCTTCCTTGTCCTGACGGCAGCTGGCAGTGTCTCTCTCACCCAGCTTCCTGTTCTCTCAATTCTCCTCTCTGTTAGTCCCGCCTATACTTCCTGCCTGACCACTGGCCAATCAGTGATTTATTTATTGACCAATCAGCAACACATTTGACATACAGACCATCCCACAGCACCACATTGACCTCTCTACCCAGCATCTCAAGCTCCTTAACTCAAGGAGTCTGCCAGGTTCTGTCTTGTCCTACTACTACAACCTCCTGATGTTTTGCTTAACAACAATCTTGTGCAGTCATGAAATCCACCTGTTTCCTTACTTTCTTGACATTAAAGAAGCCGTTTTTATATATTATATTCATACTGTTATTATGGAATTGTCTAGTTACTTCATCTTGGCTAAAAATAAAAACAATTCTTTCATTGATTTGAGTTTTTCATCATATTTCTAACTCTTGGATTTGTAGTCAATTTATTACAATTGCTATCTGAATATAGGTCCATTGCTGGTAATTTTTTGCTAACAAAAAAGACAGAGGTGATACAAAGTGTTGGGATGTCACCTATTCATTGGTAACATGAGAGACTTCTTGACTATATAAAATCATAATTTCAAATATTGGGAACATCCATATTCATACAATGTTGGGCTATTACTGCCACACACACATGGCCAAGACTTTGAAGTTTAATCTGCATTAGTGACGTCTTCTCCAGCACCTTCTCAACTCCAGCCAACAACAAAATCATAAACCAAGCTTTGCTTTGATGGTCTCCATGGTGCAAATCTTCCTGCCATCGGTGACTTTCTGCTACCCCTGTGATGTCCTACACATGAAGTTAGAAAGGATACTCAGTGGCCACCCTCCTGTAAGCATTTCTAGACAGGTGCCACAGATATAAATAACCCCAAGAGCACAGATTGCAGAACACGCACTTCAGAAGAGATGAGTGGCGAGTATTTATTCCTTTTATCTTTCATAAAGTGTTTAGTTGTATATTTGTGTGACTTAATTTTTCATAAAGGCTTGAGAAATCCCTGAAGATTTTCCACATGGATTTTATGAGCAAGTGCAAGCTAGACTTCTACCCCTGTATAGAACCTCTGGCTGGGGCGTCAGGTAGAAGCCATGACACGGGTAGGCAGGGGCACACTCAGCCTCAGAGATGCCAATATTCACGACTTCTTGCGGAAATATCCACCTGTCAAACGCAGAATGTAGATGTGGATAACCTGGCAGAGTGGTGGGGTATCTTTGAGAAGGAGGAGAAATTAGAGCTGTTCTAATTTTAATTTCTTCAGGTACTGCAGGAGACTCAGCTTCATTTCAAAAAGGGACTTGAGATTAAAGAGCCTGGATTTCAACTGGAGTCTTACTACAAGTTTGGTTCTTGCCCCACATTTCCAGCATAGTCCTGCTTACTTGCTTGTATAAAGAGCAATTGTGTTCATGGGGGTGAAGTGCTAAGAGAAACAGCAGCTTTGTAACAACAGCCTCATCCTGGAAAACCCCCTTCCATCAGCACTCTAGATACAGCCTGACTCATCCTGTGCTGACTTTACCTCCAAGAAAGTCTACACAGAGCCCTATTTTGTCTGTTTTGCCCCTTGACTGTCCAGCAAGCGAGTCCATTCCTTCCTACCTCGTTATCACAGCATCAGAGGCAGTGACGGTAGAGCAGGCTCACACAGCTGTATCTACTCACCAGTCTCCAATCAGAGCCATCAGAAGGTTGGCAGCCTTACATCAGCTGAACAGTGAACAGATCTATGCCATGGGAATTGGCAAATCCTACAAACTGGGGCATTTTCTTGCAGAGAGCTGGTTGTTAAACATTTATCAACACACCACTGCTCCTTCTTGTAGCCTTCCTGACCTAAGCAGTTTAATTTGTTTAATGGAAGAGATGCATCAGTACTTTACATCAAGAAAAATCAATCTCTCTCCAGCAAGGCATTAAAGGAAATAATGTAGCCTGTCCAATCCTATTACCAGAATGTCCTCCCACCAAAAGAATGAACAAAATCAGCTTCATGCAAACAGTTTCTCAGGGTGGTTTTGGGAACAAGCGCCCAACTTCAAGACAACCTCGTGCCTAATGTGTTTCCATTAATATTCACTTCTCTGGAACTTAGCAATTTGCAGAGTGCAACTTGGAATGATGTAAGCTGTGCCCCTAGAGAGCTTACGATAAGAGCCCATTATGAAAGTACCAGCTCCAGCTTTTCAGTCCCCATCACAGACAGATTGTGCCTGCCATGCACCCCATTTAAGAAAAACAAGACCCGAAGAGAAGAAAGTCATGACAAGAATGCCAAGTTCAGTTAAGCAACTAAAAGAAGTGGACACTCAAGTGATTTCCAGCCATATTCAGCTGGATTTCCAGGAGACCTAAGAGAAACAGCGCAGCAGATTATAGTATTAATTTCAGCTCTTTGCCCTCTCTGTATTCATATGCTTTGTAATATCTTTCACCAAAGAGCTATCATCCCCCCGCCTTGACTTCAACATTACCCATGTGATTTATTTCAACTAATAGAAGGAGGTGGAAGTAGCCTACACCTTTGGTGACTCACCTATGTTCCCCTTTCCCGTGCTATAGTTCTGTTGTCACTATAAAAAGGACATGTGCAGCTAGACTAAGCCCAGACACCCAGCTGCTGTAGCCTGGAGCCGAACCACTCTAACCCACCTGCATACATCAAGGGAATAATCCAATCACCGAGCCACAGCCACTCCAGACCAGCCAAACCCTAGCCCACCTTAGACACAAGACTGTGATCAGCTGAGACCTTCAGAGCCACCCCCAGCCTGTGTATAAATTGCTATTTCGTACCACCAGGCTTTTTACTTGCTTTAAGAAAATGCAGTACTACTGTAGTGATAGCTAAGCACATCAAACATTAACAATAAAATTACTTTCCCATGTCACAGAGAATGATTTTTAAAAAGTTGAGGTTATCTTAAGCCATGAAACCTTGGAGGGTATTCATTTTGTAAGACAAGTACCTTATAAGCCTGCTCTAGTTCCTGGGGTACAGTTGGTACTCAATACATGTTTCTGCCTGTCTGTCAGGAAGGCTGCTTTCATAAAAGCATTCTTTTGTAAAAATGTGGCATTAGATAGAGAGTTTCCCCGCTATCAGAAATAAAGTAGCACCAGTTGCATTTTATTTCTGCAATACAGTAAAAATGCATTTTCACTAAATGGATAAGTTAATCAGGGATCATTTGCATGAAAATGGCAAGAATAAAGGTGATTCAAACTGGCCTGAATTGCTTGCTGGCTTAAAATTTAAATATCCAAAAGTAGATTAGGGTTAGACCACACTGCCACAGCTCAGAGCCCTGTAGCCCTTGCCCCACCACTGGGACTGGATGCCTCTGACTTGAGACCACAAACTCATGGGAGGCCAGTTCTATTTTCTCCAGGAATGAAGGCTTGGTACTAATTTAGTGTCCCAATGACACTATTGGACATAAGTGGTGTGAGTGAGAATCAGCTCCCTGTCTTTAATCGTACATGTGAACTGGACTTCTTGCCTATGGAAGACTAAACCCACAAATGAAAATTATCAACAAGAACAAAGATTGATAACTTACAGAAACACAATAGGGAAAGCCACACAAAACTCCATATGCCAGCCGGGCGGTGGTGGCGCACGCCTTTAATCCCAGCACTCGGGAGGCAGAGCCAGGCGGATCTCTGTGAGTTCGAGGCCAGCCTGGGCTACCAAGTGAGTTCTAGGAAAAGGCGCAAAGCTACACAGAGAAATCCTGTCTCGAAAAACCAAAAACAAAAACAAAAAAAAAACTCCATATGCCAACTCAAAAACCTAAGCATACAGCATAGAGGGGATGCATATTGTTGACTCGGTATTGCTGACTTCCTACCAGGTGAAAAGCCCTTGGCTAAACTCCCTATATGATAACCAGCACACACTTGCTTCCATGAAGGACAAAGCCCCTGCACTGGTGGAGCTGGGTGCGGGAGAGGCCAGTACCACAAGGATTCCAGCTGGGCTTGAACACTGGCAGGGGCATAAGGAGGAAAAGAGGCAGAATTCTACTATTTCCCCATGGGATACTGAGAAAGTTATTTTATCCAGTTAGAGTTCATTAGTGCAATCATTCATTCATTCATTCATTCATTCAGTATTCTTAGTGCCTGCCAGGCATCACCAGAGTCTCTGTGCTCCACCAGATTTGAGAAAATCTGGTGGTGGTGTCCTAGCCACCTTAACCAAAAGGCTAAAACCAAACAGCCAGTCAGACTACTGTCATACTAGTGCATCAGCTGCTTGGGACATTTCACAGACACCTTGAGGAAACCACATGGCAGGCACAGCTGCTTGCTGCTAACGTACAATGCTGAAAGGGACTCTACCAACTATGACTGATTCGAACGGCTTGCACTGTGCATTTTCTAACCATTCAAATTGCGGTGAATCCTGCAGAACTCCGTAGCCGTTTGCCCAAGTTATCGGAACAGCAGTTTCTCATGCTGACGGCCCAGCACAGACCTATGACTGGTGCGTATAAAGCCTCCCATTTGCGAGGGAGAATGGCAGGCTTGGTACCAACATAAACCCTTCATTTGCATGAGGTTCTGCTTTGCTTGGTGGAAAAGATAACCTTGTCACTCTGCTGCCCTTCTGGCTATATAAGCATGCTGTTTAATTCACTATTCAAACCTCCCGGCGCGGCCCTCCAGCACGCCACCTGGTGTCCACCATCAGGCTGACCAAAAGCGTTCTCTTGAATGGCTTTTTCTTGCCTGTTTTTGATCATCATCCTTAGTAGAACAGGCTGATCTGGCAACATGAAGAGTGAACAGCAGCAGAGCGAAAGAGGCAACATCAGTGGTGGTGGCAGTGGCTGCCACCCTAGTAGTGACAAAGAGAAAGCAGCTAGGACAAAAACAATAGGGAACAGAGGTGGCAAAGATGAAGGACAGTAGAAGTAGAGAAATAGAAAGATAGAGTAGAGAATAGAAACAGAAGGAATATAGACGGCTATGGGGAGCCAGAGAAGTTAAGGTCCATGCCCATGAAGAAAGAGTTCAATGGGTGTATCAAAGTTTAAGGGCCAAGGGTCTCAGACACTCTAGCCCGAGCATTATCAAACATGTCATTGTCAAAGCCAGAGACTCCAGCACTTAATGTCTGTCTGAGGTATGTAGCATTAGACAACAACACCCACTGTTACTTGGGGCTCTTATCAATGCCTCCTGCTATTGGAAGCTGAGGATTATAATAACTGACAGGCACCAGAACTGCTGGTGGTTAGAGCCCAGAGTGATAAGCCTCAACCTGAGTGTCTAGAGCTTAAAGCTTTGGCATCTAAAGCCTTGTAAGAGCAGGCCCTTAGTTCTCAGAGTTTTGATCACTGAGCCTCTGGGTCTGCTAATACAGTCCCTAGCCTTTGAATACTCAAGGGCCCAGGGGATTGCCAGCTTCTCCTCACCTACCCATGATCTCTGTCCAGGCATATCCAAAGGACTTCAGCCAGCTGGCTGAAAATGATTGAGCTACAAATGTCTGAGCATCCACAGGGCAGAGGGGTAGGTTGTCAAGAGACCAAAGCAACAGGTGAGGTATACAGTTTACTGAAACTGTATAAATGGGAAACATGGAAAGGCTTGTGGTGAACCACTGGACAAGGAGCCCACATTCTTCCACAGTGTGCCCTTACTGTAGGACTCACCACAGAAAGAGGGTTCCAGGGTTCCATCCATTAGGACACACAGGAAGTGATGTCAGCACTGCTAGTCTAGATTGCATTTGTGCATTTCTAAGAACAAATGACCCCAAGCATGCAGGAAACAGAGTCTTTCTGCAGGTAATGTCGGCTTACATTGTTCGCAGTGTACTGGGAGATACTAACCTCTTCTGGATGTTCTAGCCCCTGGCCTGCCTGGCTGCTTTCCTTGGTCCTTTGGCTTAGGGTGGGGGAGCATCCTAGGAGCTGGTAAGTCAGTTGCTGCCAACACCTCTTCAGGGGTGATGCAAACACACTGAGCTCCTTAAAACTTCCATGAAGAACCCACCTCTGGTTTTCCCAGTGCCACTCTCTCTTTGTCCTGTTTCCCTATAAGCTCGTGGTTGGACTTCCTTTCACGCTCATGGTCTCAGCACTGGAGACCATGTTGTCTGTATTGTCTGCTTAGCTTAGCATTTCCTAAAACGGCCTTAATGACATTTGGGGATGGAGAATTCCTTATTGTGGGGGCAACTGTGTTCACTGTGGACTATTTATTAGCCCACCCCGCCTTTACCCATGAGTGGCAGTAAGCACCCCAAGAAGATGACAACCAAAACACGGGTCCAGGAATTTCTTGCTGTGTATTGGGTGGAGGTGTGCAAAGATCACAGCTGTGCTTCTCAATGTTGAGTATCTGTCTCCCTGAGAAGCCCGAGCAGCAGTGAATGTCGTTATTGCCATTCTCTGGTGTGAATACTCCTGGGGTGGGCAAGTCCAAGCTGCACAGTGATGTCACAGTTAGGAAGAGTTATGATGCAGCATCCATAGTGATATGCGTTTATATGCAAGAGACACTAGTAACCTCACAGTTAGATGCAACAGGAAATGCGGTCAAGTCAGGATATCACAAGTTAATGTTATTTTTCTTGGTTTTTCGTGTGATGCATTACTTCCAACTTAACATAATTTAATTTATGGTGATGGCGGTGTGTAACAACTGCCTTCAAGTCCTGAGCATTAACTAGCTGATTCCCAGCAGTGAAACTCATGTCCAACAATTGGGTCATGGGGAGTTGGTTTCTATAGTGCCTAAGAGGCTAGGTCAGGCGCGAATGCAAAACAGAAGAAGCAAGGCCTGCAAGGAAACCACAGTCTCCTTCACGTCCAAGGTAGCACCTGAAAGTTATTAGGGGCTGAGGCACAGCAGCGTTAGCTGGGAACCAGAGCCCTGGCTTGCCTTCAAGAGACCGTGTCCCCAGAGGGTGTCTTTTTCAGCACTTGAAGCAAGCAGCCTCCAAGCTGAGAAAGCTGAGCTTATTTCTAGGTTGTGTTAGAATGTTCTATCCTCTGTCCCTGGAGCTTTCCTTTCAGGGATAGGGTGATGGATGAAGTAAGAACGAAACTTCATGATTCTCTGAGGATGCTATCTGGATGGCAGTGTCTTGAGGTGATAGCTAATTAAAAATCAATACTTAAGCCAGCGTTACCCATCAGTCAATTACACACTAGTAAAAACTTTGAGCACTTAGCCTTCCTCTTTCAGGGATCAATGCTACTGTTGCTTTGGTGTGGACATCTGTTTGGTGATGCTTTGGGTCAGTCTTTTGTTACCTGCTTGTCTCTGTGTAAGAGACCAAGACAGAGTCTATTCTGAAAAATGAGCGATTGTGAGTTTCCTCCTTTACCTTAGATCCCTTCCTCCGTGTGGCCAGCCAGGGGAAAAAATGGAGAGATCTTGACAATCTACACACTTTTGACCCTTTCAGGGCTGGTCTAGGAAGTGGGGAGGCCAGAGCTGGTTGAGGGGCAGTGCACTCGGACAGGAGTATTTGAAGCACTCTTTCTTATTATCTGCCCAGTCCAAGGAACTTGTGCTGGTCATCGAGAGTTTGAGAGAGAATCAGCTCCAAATCTACAGTGGGACTGGACTGCACTGGGCTTGCCTGGCTGTCTTGCTGTCACATTGATTTTGATAGCAGAATGATGGGGATGCTAGATGGTTTGGAGGGGGGAAGCTGTGTGACTGCTGATGGACATCCCATTGCCATTGATGGGACAAGAGAGACCCTTCTGCTCCAGGCTGTGATTCTCCAGTCTTGCTCCCACGCCCAGAGACTCCCTCTTGCTCTTTCCTCTTCCCAGGATACCCCTAGGCTGTGCTTCCTGCCTCCTCCCCATTCTCCTCCTCCTCTCCAGTCCTCCCCCACAACTTGGCTTCTGTTGGAACAACATTATTCAGCACACACACGTGGCTGTTCATTGAACCTTTTTTTCCATTTTCTGTTCTAAGCAGAGATAATTATGCATGTCAAGTTCACATGCAGAGGTAAATATCGTAATTTGGCTTCAGAGGTATTACACATAATGGGGTTTTTGTTGCCTCTGCCTCACCAGCTAAACAGAGAGCATTGTATATTCTCCTGGAGGGGGCTTGGGATATTCTTGAGGACACATAAATAAGGTTTTCAATTAAAAAAATAATAATTTCTGAGTCCTGCTTCTAGCATCCCTCCTCATTTGAATAGCAGCATTATTTGTGACATCCGGTAGCAGGCAAACTCATCCTGTGAGTCATGCTCCAGCAAGACACACATGGCCCAACACCACTATGAGATGACGAGCAACCCCACTGTCAAATGTGACATGCTCTATTTGCAGATTAAAAGAGGAAGCTTTCTCCAGAGGCTTCTAAATCAACAGACTTATTATCAACTGGTTATTACCAATTAGCATTTATGCTAGAAAAACACAAGGATTGATTTACATAAAAACACAAATTCTCACCTTGCTCCAGAAGGAAACCAAGGTCACAAGCCTCTGACTTATCCCCAGGCAGGAGGACAATGATTAGAGACAAGTAAGTGGGGAGACTTAATGCTACACCATTACATGGCCAGGGCCACAGACAGACAAACCTTAAATTCTGGCCTGGCTCAGAATTCATGAGTACCTCCTGAATGGGTTCTGTTTGCTTCATTGTGCAGTATTAGCTAGGGTTTAGCTCCAGAACCAGGAGAATAAGTCCTGTTTTTCTAAGGCTCTGAATATAGCATAGAAGGCTGCCACACTACTATCCTGAAAGCGTCCTTGAACCCCAGATCTATGAATAACTTAAAAATTGGCTTCTGTTCCATCCTTCCATATCTGCTAACAAACTTAGATGAGAGCAATCAAGTGGCCTGGAGATATGGGTGAATTTTATGGTAAATAAATATTTCAACATTTCTTGGGTGCCTGGAGCTGTGCAAATACAAGGATATATCTCAATGAGTGACTCAAAGTGAGGGATAAACATACATCTTCTCCTCACCATTGAAGATGAGCTGACACCTGCCAAACAGTGAATGGTCCCAGCAAAGGCCAGCATCCCTTCACCCTCCCTCCCCCACTCACTTACAGAAAGCCTCTGCCTCTGTCTCCAAGTCCTGTCCTGGTTTAACCTTCCAGATGCCAACCTCCAGGACCTGGCTTTCGAGTAAACAGGAAGCATTTGCATTGGAGTTTAGGAATTGCTGTGATTAAAAAGGAAAAAAAAAATAGGTTATCTAGGAAGGGAAATTAAAGTTCATTAAACATGTTTTATTTAGTACCTGCCAAGGGCAATGCATCGAAGGGAATTCAAACTTTAATAAATCTCCCAGTTCAGGGGGGTTTATGATCCCAGATAGCAAAGAAATTTGCAACAAGCAGATGGCAGGTACACATGAGAAGGAATCAGATGCCCCAAACTGGCTCAGTCCACACTTATGAAGATGGTCCCTATAGTTGGTCTGGTAAGGAATTACAGAGCGGCAGGGTTTGAGGGAGAGCACCAGTAATAAGTGGCTTCTCCACATCCAAAGCCATCCAACACACTCTGCTTCCGCTAACCCACTGAAACCTTTATGTCACGAAGAGGGCATTATCTTTATTCTCACACCATAGAGGACCAGGTAAAGAAAAAAAAATGCTCTTACACCCTGCCAGAAAATCATGACTTACTAGCTTTTTATCTCTTCACTTCTCTCCCTGTGGCCCCCTAATATCATATCCAAGTCTTGTATTTACAATCCAGTTCTCTAAGTAGGTGTGAGGTACCACATATGTCCAAGACAGGACATTACAGGGATCAGAGAGGCCCAAGGCGTGGGCTCTACCAAAGAGAAACCCAATTCCAGCCATCAAGAAGAGTCTAGATAGAGGAGGAGGATTACAGGAGAATGCCCGGGGGTGGGGCGTGGGGTGAGGGGGTGTGGGTGTGGGGGGGTATGATCAGGGAAAGGCAGTTTAACTTAAAGAGAAAGAGATTCAAAATCATCACTAGGGATGTGTTCAGCTTTCTGTTATTGAAACAAAAGATCCGAGACAACCGACTTGCAAAAGGGAGAGATTCATTTTGGCTCACAGGTTTGGAGATGCTGGTCCAGGATAAACTGGTCCTACTGCTTGAGTCGGTGCTAAAGCGACAACACTGAACACATTTCGGACTTGGGGGAGAACATTTCAGATCCCAGCTAGAGCAAGGTGCTGGGCTTCTGTTTCCCAGGCTTTAACAAAACTGTACTGTTATTCTGATCACGGAAGAAAAAAAAATGCTTTGGAAAAATAGAGTGAGGATAAAAAGAAAATTAGAATCATTCATAATCACACCACCCAACATATTACATTTGGCATATTTCATTCCAATCTCTTTTATCTGCAAAGAAAGACTTTAAAAATAGGGGTAGAATTATATTGTTTGTGTAAGTTTGTGTCAACACCATATCATGAACACTTTTCATTGTCACTAAAAACTGTTCGAAATAAACATTTTCAAGTCTGTACTTGCCATAATTCCCCCCCACACTTTACTGTTACTGGCTACTTGCTTTTTGCCAAGTTTTACAGTTAGAAAGAGTGATACAATACCTACTGTTGCATAGTTTCCCTTCAGCTCTCGCACTGAATCTGGCATCTGTATAAACGGTTCAGCCTTCGGAAAAAGTTTCAGGATTTCTAATCATACCATAATCATTCTTGTTATTTGGACATTGCTACTGTTGGCAAAGTCAAGCTTTTCAAACCATGGATTCAAAGCCCCTGGCCATCATCTGAGCTGGACAGAAGCTGCCTCCTAGCCTTGTTACTGTCTTGTTAGGTCAGTACAAAACTCATGGCCTTTGTTCAAAGTGTCACCCCCCACACACACACACACACATACACCTCCCTAAGCCTCCCACCCTTAACCCCCCTAACCCTGTCTCTATACTGCTGAGACCATGCCCAGTCCTTTCTCTACAGGACAGCTTGACCTTTGCAGCAGCAATCCCCATTCTTGACAAACAATAGAAGTAATTAACACCCCCCCTTGCAATTTGAGGAATAAGCGTAGATATTGTTTTGTAAACCCAAAACACATTTTCAAGATGGCCTGAATTTTGTTACCCCAGAATTGCAATCCTGATAAGCCACAAATACAAGTAATTCTTCTTTGTTCTCCACAGGTTGATTTTTATCTTAGGCAGCAGAAGATTTCATTTTCTTGTTCCAACCTGAACACATACCACTTTCCTCTTGAAATGGCTTTTCAGAAGAAATTCTTCAGCAATCATCGTAAAACTTTCTATCTATACTTTCCACATGTCTCTCACTTTCCCTGAGAACACGAAAAGATTTCCAACTGCAAAGCACATCTCTGATTGCCGAAATAAACTCAAGGTTTTAGTCACTCGCTCCCTTGACCCTACACCCTGCATAGACACATGGCCAGGTAACCTAACTTCATAGCCCCTCACTCTTAATCAGCTGATACTTGCTTCTCCCAGGATCTAAACAGTGAATGTTTAGAACTTGGTCACTGGGCAACTAATACTGGGAGATAAGCAGTTTTCAATTATGCCCATCCCTCTGGCATCTTTTTAAAATGCTTAGGATGTACCCTGGACACCTCTCCTCACTAGAACCTGGTGGCACACTTGGGCTCTCTACTGAAGATGGGTATCCTTGCTTCAAGCCCCACAAGAGGAAACGATTTCCTGGTTTGAGACTTTCTGTTCATTGTGGAGTGACCATGCTTAAAGGTTAACAAACATAAAAGAGAAAGTTCAGTGTAAGATAAAGGCATGAGGCCATCTCCCAATACACAGAGCCATTTAATTAGTTATTCAGCTGTGGTTCCCTGAGGACTGAGAAGCTGATGCAGCTGAAATGCTGTATGTTAACCAAACTTGCACCACTCTCTCCATCAACTGGGGCAAATCTACCATTTCATAAATACCCTGAACCAAATCAAGGGCAAGGAAAAGAAGCTACCTCTGAAAAGCCACCTATTCCATTTTCCTGGGAACCTATGGGTACATTGGGGGTGTTATAAAAGTGGTTTGTTACTATAAAAAAGAAAATAATTTTACAGCTTAAAAGTTTGTGTTTCCCAGAACTTGGACACAGGGGTAATTTGAGAGAGGTCTCTGGCTGTCATAATTAACATGACTGGGTGATTTTTTTTCCAGTTTATGGAATGCCTTGAGAAGGACACCAAAAGCAAGAACAGCACTCAGAAACAGTTCCAAGGAGTCCTAGTCCCACCCCTGTGTCCCTCTTAGGTCTCAGGTGTCCAGAGCCTGGTCTCCAACTTTAGAAAGATGACTCATTGCAAGTGTCTCCTCTTCTGCCCTCTAGTGGTTAACACAGATCAGCAGGAAGCCGCTTTGGGTAGAGCCTCAATGACCTGCCAAGGATTATCTGATGCTTGCCCTGATTCATGTAAGCAGCCTTTCAGCAATGTTCATTGCTAATCCTCCAATACCTAGCACTATGCCTGGCGCAGAGTATGGACTCAATGACTATCTGCCCAATTCAATGTTAAACACCATATTTGTTGCCTATATATGGAGAACAGATAAATGTAAGGCAGTTCCTAACAGGTGCAGACAAGTTGGCTAAAGAGGTGCTGGAAACAATCAAACACACAATTACACAACAGTTTTTTTTCCCCAAGTTATATCAATCTTTTGAGCTCAGTGATTAAAAAAAAAAATCACTGGTATACTTCACCAGTAAATCACAGGAATCAATCTCTACTGTTTTCCCATCTATTTTCCAACAGTGGTTCTGTCCATCCTCTTGGGAATATCAAATGTTCCCCTCTCCTGCCATTTATGGTGTGGGTGTAGTGGTATGTTTTCTCCCGTCCCACCTGGCCCCACGGTCCTGCAGCAACTTATAAAATAATCATTCAGAGGCTTAATATTATTTATAAACTGTATGGCCTATGTCAGGCTTCTTGCTAGTTAGCTCTTTTATCTTAAATTAACCCATTTCTATCAATTTATGTTTTTCCACATGGCCGTGGCATTACGGGTCTGCTGGCATCTTGCTGCTCCTTGGGCAGCGGCTCAGCGGCTCTCTCCACTCTCCTTTCTTCTCTGTATCTCTGCTTGGATTTCCCGCCTGCCTTTGAGTGGCCTTGCCAAGGCTAAAAGAGCTTTATTTATTAGCCAATGGGAGCAACATATATTCACAGCATACAGAAAGATATCACATAGCATGTGGATTCAATCATGAGGTGCTCAGGCTCTCCCTGGCTATGCTAAAGCCACTGTTCTCCTGTCCTCATCAACTCCCATGATCTTCTAGGATAGTTCTATTATTTTGTACCACATCATGGTCAAACCATAGTTTCAAGTTGTCCCAATCAAGGCAATAGCTCTCTTACTTGGTTGAACATTTTAGTTCATTAAATTTCCCCATCACTCTAAAAACATGATATGCATTCTCTTTGTTTAAAGAGGAAAATTGGTCAACATCACTGTGAAAACCTACCTGGCCCCTACCACCTGCTAGAGCCCTAGACAAGGTCTGAGCACTTTAAAAGTCTCTTTAGCAGACTCCTCCCAACCTATCGCTACAAATCAAATAGTTATAAATGGTTCTTGTTAAAACTTTAAATGCAGATGGTTCAGGATTCATTTCAGAAACTCAAAGATGTCCTCTCCACTGTCGCTTTGAGGGCACCTCCCTCCTCTGCAATACATCCTATGCATCTGTCTTCATGAGGAAGACTGAGACAAAGCCTCTGTGTTTATGTGCTTCTCACTTACTAGGGAAGAGGAACACTTCCCACAGCCCCCCAAAAGTCCTCACTTTCTACTCCATTGTCCAGCATAGCTTAGCATGGAGACTGGACTCAACTCCACCAAGGACAGAGGGTCTCCTCAATGAATTCTTTTAACAAGGAATGAGGAGTAATATTTTGAAATTATTATCAAATGCTAGCATCAATCAAAAGTGACTACAACTAAGGGCATTGATTAGCATATATAACAAGAGGTTTGGAGGGGAGCAATGCCAAGACCTGTTAGCTGACCAACTAAACTACAATCTCATCTCCTCTCCTTCATTAACAGGGATACATTCTGAGAAGAGTTTCTTTAAGATCATGGTATTGTATGAACATTATACAGTGTACTTACAGAAACATAGATAGTATAGGTTTTTAACAACATGGACACTTGATGCGATCAAGAAATACAGTAAATACCAGATGTTTGAGGCCATTGCCAATGTAACGTGACATACTGCTATTATTAAGTAGAAGGAGTATACTTCCTGTGATGGTTTCTATTGACTGTCATCTTGACAGGATCTAGAGTCGTCTATGGGGACGCATGCAAGGGAGTTTAGAGACCGAGTTAATTGAAATGGGAAGAGCCACTCTAAATATACTACCCTGTCCTGTAGGCAGGAGTCCTGACTAAATGGAAGGACACTGAGCTGAGTCAGCATTCGTTTCTCTCGGCTTTCCGACAGCAGCTGTGATTGACCAGCCACCTTATGTTCTTGCTTGTCATGCCTTCCCTGTCATGGTGATATGGTGACTCCTCTGTGGGAATCGTTTCTTTCAACTTAACACAGACTAGGGTCACCCAGGGAGAAGGAACCTCAAATAAAGAATTGTCTCCATGGGATAGATCAGCCTGTAGGCATGTCTATGGGTGACTTTTCTAACTATGTCTGATGGGGGAGGGCCCAACCCACTGTGGGGGATGCTACCCCTGGGCAGGTGGTCCTGGGTTGTATAAGAAAGCAATCTGAGCAAGCCATGGAGAGCAAACCAGTAGGCAGCATTTCTCCATGGTTTCTGTTTCAGTTCCTGCCTCAAGGTTCCTGTTTCCAGATCCTTCAATCCTTCTCTAACTTCCCTTGGTGACAAACTGTTACCTGGAAGCATAAGATGAAATAAGCCCTTTCCTCCCCAAGCTGTTTTTTGTCATGGTGTTTATCATAGCGGCAAAAGGAAATGAGAAATCCTTGAGCCAAAATGCACTCTTCCTGCCTGAAGTTGCTTTGTTCAGGCATGTTATCACAATAATGAATACACTTAAGTAGAATGCTATAAACTTTTTTAACTTGCTTTTTTAAGTTTTAGGGTTTTTTTTTTTTTTGAGAATTCCCTACATTTGTACTATATTTACACCATTCCAATACTTCTCTTTCCACTCTCAAGCTCCTCCCATTCTCTTTCAAATGCATGACCATTTCTTCTTTAAATACACGTGCACACAAACACACACACATACACACACACACACACACACACACACACACACACACACGAGAGAGAGAGAGAGAGAGAGAGAGAGAGAGAGAGAGAGAGAGAGAGAGAGAGAACCTACTGAGTCCATTAAATGTTGCTCCTATGTGCATGTGTTTAGAGCTGACCACTTGGGATTGCATAATTTCTCAGGGGGCTTGTCCTTATGCATATATTGTTTAGATGACTTTTTATCTCTTAGATGCAGATTTCCTATAATATCTAAAAGACACTATCTCTCAGCAGATATCCTGGTCCTCTTACAATCTTACCATTCCCTCTTCCACAAGTTTTTTTGAGTCTTGGGTATAGGGGCTCTCTTGTAGATGTACCAACTGGGGTTGAATGCCACAGACAGTCTCTTGTTTTCTGCGTTTTGACTGTAATAGTCCCTATCTGCTACAGGAAGAAGCTTCTTTGGTGGAGGTTGAGAGCTACATTTATCTGTGGGTATAAGGATACGTTTTTAGAATGGAATTAGAAATCACACTGGTTCAGCAATGTGACTGTTGTAGGTTCTCCTCTGGGTTCCATGACCTCATCAGTCACGGGTGGTTGCCTAGGTTTACAGTATCAGGCATGAATTCCCCCACAACGCAGGCCTCATGTCCAATTAGACAGCTGTTGGTTACCCCTAAGGTAGAAGTGCCACTACTGCATCACTGAAGGTACTTCGGAGGTACCTATAGTCTATTATAGTCTACAGGCTTTACAGGTAGATAGGACTATTGTTTGCCTTTCTCCCTAGGTAGCATTAATAGCACTTTTGGGTGTTATTTTTGAAAAATCCATAGGGAAACTACGTTATTTTATCTTAGTATCCTATATCCCTCCCATCTCCCTCTTCTTTTGTATCACCCTGCCTCTCCCATCACCAGTTAATGTTATTCTCCCATTTCCCCCATCTTCCCCTTGCTTTTTAAATAAGTAGACATATATTTCAAAATAATAAAATATATAGTATACTAGATACATAAACTAGGAAAATAGTTATTTACTATTATGAAGTATAATATGAACTATAATACAATGTGAACTATAAATAACTGCATGCACAGAAATTTCTTTCTTCTACACAAACATGTGAGTGATGTATTGTGTGATAACTACATCAGTAAGTGATGCTAACACTTCTGCTGTAATCTTATGGTATCGTAATTACAAAAGGCCCATCAATGTCTGAAACTTTGTTGTAGGGACTGTTCTGGCTTCTCTGTGGTTATCTGTTCTTTATTCCTTTGATCATTAGATTGCTAGCACTGCACTCTCATGTATACTATGCAAACACAAGCATGGGGGTGTCCGTCTTTTAAAATTGCAGAGAATTTCTAAAGCTCTCAGGTGACTCCCTATTCCCATGCCTGACTCCAAAAGCCAAGATCAGTTGCATATTTAAGTCTTAGCAGAAAGGACATCTGAGAAAATAGTAACTCGCCTTTTCAGGGCACTCTGCTATCCCTGTGCCATCAAGAAGAAGGTCAAGGTATGTCTACAACAGGTGCATGAGCAATTATGGAGCTACAGTGAGTATTAAGATAATTCAGAAGAGAAAGCCCTTCATGAGGCTGTGCCGGTCAGAGAAAGGTTGAGGTAAAAAGCCCAGTGCACCATCACACAATTACTCAGCTGGGACACCAAATGAATCCTCTGAGTAACTGATTAAACTGTATGCGTGAAGCATACAAATCTCTCATTCAGTTCAAGCTATTGTAAGCCATTGGTCCATCCATGTATCTTGAGGGATATCAGCTCAACTTTCACCTCCTCTCCTCCTTAGCCTATTTTTCTTATGAAATGAGGCGAGCATAGTTCTCAGCTAGAAGCAAGGTTGTTCATAATAGAATATCACTACATAAGTCCCCTGAAGATGGGTTTAAGAACCGCATGTATAGACTAGATACACATGGATGAGCTTGGGAGCAAGATGAATAGCCCAGGCTGTGGGTGGTTTTGACCTTAGTCCTGGAAGCTTTATTAGAAATCGTTGCTCAGAAGTTCCTGTCAGATCATTAAGACTAATTACAGCACCCTGAGAATAATGAACCACATCTTCACAGAATGATGTGATGGGTTTCACTGAGAAAAAGCCACAGCTTTATCTAACATCTCTGCTTTTTAATGTTCAGCTTCCCCTTTGAGGCCTGGACCTTGAAACTCTTCGACAAAACACATAAATATGAACTCTAGGTCAGTGAAGGGAAAGGGATGGATGGCACAGCAATCCCAGAGGACTGTTCCATTCACCTGCAACCACACTTAACATCCTAAGTCCCAGGGAACAGTCACTCTTGTCCCTTGACTACAGAAGAAGAAAGTTGGATCTTGCCAGTCTACAAATTGTCCCAAGTCATACCCTCTGGGACCTAGGAGATTCTAACTTTGAACACTGAGTTTCCTGATCCCACAGGCCTGATCTTTCTCCATTGCTCATGTTAGAGATACTGGTTGATAATGTCTACAATTCAGTCTCCTTCAAGTTTCTCTATAACTAGACACTTGAAATAAAAATTTTAAGAGACAAGAACCCAAATTAAATACCACTCAGTGCTTTAGTGGTTACCTTTATGGCCAAGGGATGAGTCAGACTTAGTACAATTGTCACTTGCTTTTGTTTTTAATTGGTGCATATATTCATTATACAGAGTGGTGGGTTACATAAAGTCATTTTCATTAAGCTATGTCATGTACTTAAACCATGTTCACCCCCACACCCGCTCCTTTCTCTCTCTCCTTTGTCCCACTATCATATATTCCAGCTTTTACTTCAATGCCGTATACTTTTTCTTTGGCCTTATCAGTGACTTGGTTATTGTAAATAATGCTACAATAAGCAGGTATGTGCAAAAATCTCTGCAGAATGCTAGCTTAGGCAGACCACGTGACAGTTCTATTTTCTGTTGTTTGGAGAACCCCCATACTGATTGCCACACTGGTTGAATTGGTTTACATTATTCCTAGCAGCATACGATGATTGCCAATCGGACTGTGGTGAGAAGAAATCTTGATGTAATTTTAATTTGCATTTTTCTAATAACTATGGATGATAAACATTTTTCATATGTCTATTGGCCATTTGTATTTCCTCTTTTGAGAACTGCTTACTGATGGCATTTGCCCATTTATTGGTTGAATTATTTGTTATTTAGCTCTTTCATTTCTTTGTATAACATAGAAACTGAATATCATATGTCAGATGAATGGCTAGCGAAGAACTTCATTCTGTGAGCTGTCTCTTCAGTAATTGTTTCCTTTGCTGTGCAGGAGCTGTTAATTGTATGCATTCCTAGCTGTCAAGTCTTGAAATGGTTTCCTAGTTTTTGGAATCCTTTTCAGAATACCTTTGCCTGTGTCTTTCTCTGGAAGTCAAGACTTGGCTGCAGTGGTTAACATTGTTTATTACGGGTGTTTTGAAGCTACTGAAAATGAAATTGCTTTCATTATTTCCTTCGTGGCAGGCTCATTATTGGTATATAAGAATACTGATTTTATGTGTTGATTTTTGTGTCCTGCTGCTCAGCTGGAAGTTCTCAGAGTCTGCAAATATAGATAATTTCATATCTACTTTTGTTTTCTGCATCTTTTTCATTTCATTCTCTTGTCTTACTGTTCTAGCTAAGGATTCAAGAACTATGGTGAATAAGAGTGGGGAGAAAGGGCAACCCAGTCTTGGTCCAGATCTGAGGGTGATCTCTTTCTCCCATGTAATATCACATTGGCTTTAAGCTTGTCATATACAGCCTCTATTAAGTTGACGTATGCTCCTTCTATTTCAGGTTTCTTTGGGGCTTTTTATCATGAGGGGATGTTAGAGTTTGTCAAAGGCTTTTTCTGCATATGTTGAAATGATCATGTAATTTCTGTTCTTGATCCTATTTATACGCTGTATTGTACTTACAGATTTGCATGCACGGAACCATCCTTACATCCCTAGACTGAAGTCAATTTGGTCATTGTGAATGATCTTTTTAATGTGTTGCTGAATTCAATTTGCAAGTCTTTTATTGAGAATTTTTGCATGTACGTTCATCTGGTAGACTGGCCTGAAATTTTCTTTCTTTGATGTGGCCTGACCCAGTATTGGTTCCAGGGTAATCCTGGCTCTACAAAATGAGCTTGGTAGTACTCCTCTCTTTCTGATTTGTGGAATAGTTTGAAGAACACCAATGTTTGTTCTTCTTTAAAGATCCAGTAAAAATCCAACTGTGAGTCCATCTGGGCCTGGACATTTTAGTTGGGAGACGTTTTATTACTGTTGCAATGTCATTACTCATCACAGACTTATTTACATTTTTATATTCTCTTGGCTTAATTTTGGTAGTTCATAAGTGTCTAGAAACTTGCCCATTTAGTCTAGATTTTATAATTTACTAGAAGATGGTTTTTCAGGCCTTCCCCTAATAACACCCTGAATTCCATTAGTACCTGCTGTTATACCTTCAATCTCATATCTTTCTGGTTTTGTCTAGTTTGGTGAAGGGTTTGTGAATCTTGTTTATCTTTTCAAAGAAGGAATCTTTTGTTTCCCTGATTCTGTTTTTGTATTATTTATCATTATTATTGTTATTATTATTATTTGTTTTATCAGCGTCTACCCTAATCTTTGTTATTTCTTTCCATGGTCTTTTCTGAGTTTTGGATTGTTTATCTCTTTCTAAAATTTGAGCTGTGCCATTAAATCATTTACTTGAGATCACTTGGTCTGTGTGTGTGTATGTGTGTGTGTGTGTGTGTGTGTGTGTGTGTGTGTGTGTGTGTACAAGCTATATGTGTTTCTCTGTGTGTATATATGTGGAGAAGTTCAGGTGTCCATGTAGTTATGCTTAAGGTTAAGTCCAGCATTAGCTGTCTTTTCTCTCTTTGGTTTTTATCACTCATCTGCTACTCACAGATTCCGTCCATTACATCACTTCTTTTGCTTTTCCTCTCTCCCTCCCTCCTTTCCTCACCATGTTCTGCTCTCTAAATTTTCTGGTACTGAAAATACAATGCTTATTTTTCTAAGACTTTACCTGAGCCTTGGTCCTCTCCTTGGGAGTTGCTGCACATGCCCCACTTGAAGGTGAGCACTACCCACCTGGTGCCAGGCCCTCTTGAATGGACTCTCTCTGGCACTCTCCTGCTTTCTTAAGCTTTCTTTTTCCTTTGCTACTAAAATGTCAGTGTCTTTCCTCCTTCACCCACCACCTCAGAGAATGGCTGCTCTCCACCTAGTCCCACTTTATTCCAGCAGTTTGTGCCTAAGTATGTTGTCTCCCACTTTCCAAATGATCAAAAAGGAAATTCTACATAAGCAGAAACACTGGTTGTTAAATGCAAACACACTCAGAAGAGACAAAGGATACTCCATATTCTCACTGAGATAGAAATTATCTCAGGAACTCTGTTTTGACAGCAGAAACAGCCAGAAGAATCTAGAAATATCACAGGCTTAAGTAGCTCAGTGGTTAGAGAGCAGGAACCCTTGAGTTGTGAATTCATTAACCAATGTTTAATCCTCCTCCCTTCTCCAAATGGCTCTCAATTAGAAGACTATCATGTATGGAGAGCAGCAATACAACTCCTTTACCCCCTGGCTTTCACTTGGCTTCAGCTAGTGCTAGATATGGCAACTACTTGGTAGCAATTTGATCACATTAGAATGTCCCATAATGGTGGGAACAGTGCTCTGTTCTCATGGGAACACATACTTATGGCAGGCAAGAATCTATCTTCTTTTCTAGCAATGTGTCTTCCAGAGCTACTGTTCCTAGACTTAGGGAATCTGTTGTTTATGCCGTGGTTTCCTACACAGTGTTGTTTTTGCTTAAAAATCTAGTTTCATTGCAGAGGTGCCACTGACCATGCACACAGGATTCCCTGGCTTCTCAATATGTCCCATCACCTATATGCTGCCTTGCTACATGTTGAAATGATGCCCATGTATACCACTGGCCAGGAGCCTACATTTTATATGAAATTGTGGGGGTGTTCTCTATGATCTAATTTAAAACAACATCTAAAAGTAATATTCCCTCTGTCACAGCCAGAATGAAAAAAATGTCCCATCTCACTGTTACTCTTCATAAACCACTTGAAAAACTTTTGCTTATTAGCACCATGTTCATAGTCTTTCTGGGTTTAGAAGCACCAAAGGAGGAATGATTCCTTCAAAAATGCATCATGGTCGTACTGAATTGAAAACAGATACCAGCAAGTGTCTAACATTCAGGATTTCAACTGGGCATGAAGCCAAATGAATGTCACCTCATATAATGTAATTGGCAGTATTCTTTGAACACTTCACCCAGATGACAGATGAGAATGTGTGTTAAGAGACAAAAGAAGGCCTTTGTCAAATGCCTTCTGCTCACTTCTCTAGATTCTCCCTCTACTAGCCTTGTCTGAGTCCTTGGGGCTGACACAACCAAAGTATCGGGCTTGATGGTTAAAACAACAAGCATTTCTTTTTCATACTTTTGAAATTGAGAAGCCTGTGATCAAGATGCTGGCATGTTTTGTGTCAGGGAGAACCCTTTTCTAGACCATACGTGGTACCATGCTGGGCTGTGTTCTCAAGACAGAAAAAGGTCAAATGGGTGGTTTGGGGGCCCATAGTTCCATTTTCAAGGGCTCCATTATCCTGACCTAATTGCTTTCTAGAGGCCCAAGTCCCCAGTAGTATGAAATTAAATGTTAGCATTGAACATATGATATTTGGAGGATACAGTCAGTTGCCACATCTCCTCCAGATCTCTGTTCTAGGACGTTGACCTCTTTGGATCAAAGCTACTGACTCCTTTGTCTTCTGGCTTATATACACGCACATGTTGAACAGTGAGACAGGGTCACTATACAGTTCAAACTGACTTCAAACTTAGGATGTATCCCAGGATATCTTCAAACTTGCTATCTCCCTGCCTAGGACTCCAGAGTGCTGTGATTACAGGCATGTGCCACCGTATCCATCTGTCTTGTGTTTTTGCATTTGACCAACATAGAAACTCAGCAGGAGCTTACAGGAAAGGAATATCAAAGTCCTCCCCCTCAGGCTGGCAATGTCTTCCTACCGAAGGTCATACCTTCTCTTAGGGTATCTCTCTGCGTAGACCTTCTCCTTCCAGTTTCTGAAAACTGCTCTTCTTGCCACTCAAGCCAAAGGGTATAATGCCCTGGCTTTCTAATCCCAGGCTCCTACACTACTCTTAGGGCTTTCCCTACCCTGTTCTTTCTTATACACTTCCCCAACATCCTTCTTAGATTGATGAATGATGCAGAGAAATGGAAAATAAATTGTAGAATTGCCTTAAGATTGTAAACTTTCTAATTTCTAAAAAATAGTTTAGTCAAGGACTATCAATTCAAAGAAATAATTGATTATACTTTATTTTATATATAAGATTCATATCATCCATATTTTAGTTTCATTGCTATGAGACAGCGCTTTGGATGTAATATTTGTGTCTCATCAAAATTCTAATATTGAAACTTTAACTCCAAATATGCTACTTGGTGTAGGGTTGATCCAAAAGAAAATACAGGAAAGAGAACACCCGTTGACTCTAAAATTGAACGGAGACCAATTTTAGTTGAGGAAACACATAAGCAAAACTTTAGAAAAAGCATGGAGAACTCACTAACTGAAAGAATGGTTCATGGAAGGTGTAGAAAATTTGTTTTCAGAAGCAGCATGGGAAAGGTTTGCCTCCATGTGCCTCTCCTCCAGTTCCCACCACATTCAGACTGGAGTTCTAAAGCTGCACCCTCAGTGCTACCCAGAGCCCCTCGGTCTGCCCCTCGGCAGCCTGTGCTCAGTGAAGACCTTGTAGGGCCCCGGCCTGGAGGCTTTCAACTGCAGAAATAGACTGGACTTTGGGAGTGTCTCTGTTCATTTTGTACTGCTATAACTACCACAAGCTAAGTAATTTGTGAGACCAGAACTTTATTTCCTGATGGTTCTGGAGTCTTTGATGTTCAAGATTAAGTTGCTGCTGTCTGATGAAGGGCTTCTTGCTCAATCCCCATACAGTGGAAGACAGGGCAAGAGAGAGACAAAATTTGCATCCTTATGTGGTAGAAGAAAATAGGAGAATGAGCCGATCCACAGAAGTCCTATCTATAAGGCATCAATACCTTATGAGATCCAAGCCCTCGTGACCTAATCATTTTCCATAAGGCCTCATCTCTCAACACTGTCACTCTAGGGATAAAAGGTCTAGCACATGTATTCTGGGAGACACACGCAGACCATAGCAAAGTGTCAAAGCCAGCACCTTCTGGCTAAGTGTCTTATTCCCCCAAAGACCTTGATTCATAAATGCTCAACAAACACAAACTAAGACTTCCTCAAATGTTTTCTTCTCTCCACTCCTTGGTTCTTGCCTTAATCAAATAAGAAGAGCTATTTCTGTTTGATGGACCTTTGTAGACCTATATCCCCTTGTGGAAATGATTGTCTTTCTGACAACTACCAACTGCTTTCTACATATCCACAAGGACGGCAGGGGACAGTGAGTCTGTGCAACATCACGGAGGATCTTCTACCTTCAAGTGCTCTACCTGTGTGATGCATGATCACAGTACCAGCTTTCCATCATCACTTGCGGATGCAATATGGTGGGAAAGATCTCACCCACAAGGAGTTCCCAGCTGTTCTATGATGAACACTGAAAACACTGCTCACTGGGGTTGTTGAATAATGAAAACGATAACCCCAGTGGTTCTCCAGCTTGAATTTACAGCTATATGTGATGCTCCTCTGACCACTCTTGATATGAAAAGTCCCAACCAGCTGGGCCTGCTACCCTAGTTTGGATCACTGGACTGAAAAACAGACAGGGTTGGCAACTCATTGGTAGGTCTGGTAAGTTTATGATAGACAGCACTTGATGTTGGCAGAAGGAAGGACAATGACAGAGAAGCCATATTAAAAACAACCTAGAGAATGGGCTTTTACATAACCAACCTAAAACACTCACCATGGGACTCTGGAGAGGTGTTGATACTCAACTTTAAAAGGTGGGGGAAAGCTATGCATGATGGCACAAACTTTTAATCCCAGTACTCTGGAGGCAGAGGCAGGCATCTCTGAGTCCAAGGCCAGCCTGATCTACATAGCAAGTTCCAGGCCAGCCGAAGCAACATAGTAAGACCATAGCTCAAAAAAAATTACAAAAAGGGGTAGGGTTATATTAGGGTTCATGGTTTGTGCTGTAAAAGTCTATCCCTGTAAACCATTACATGATGTCAATGTCAGGTATATTGTATCACTACCATAATACTTAAACTACTCTAATATTTTTGCTATTTTGACATATTTACCTCACCCCCTCTGCTTGATCCCTTGGTGACCACTGTGTCCTCACAGCTTTGTCTTTTCCAGAATGATGTATAGTTGTAATCATATTATAACCTTGCAAACTGTCTTCCTCCACTTACTAGTGTGCATATAAGGCTTCCCAGGTTCTTTACTTGGCTGTCCTGGAACTCACTTTGTAGACCAGGCTGGCCTTGAACTCATAAAGATCCTCCTGCCTCTGCCTCCTGAGTGCTGGGATTGAAGGTGTGCATCCCCACTTCTCAGCTGTAGATTCTTTTTGAATGAATGAGACTTTTTACTCTTTGTAGGGATGCACTATGACTTTTTTATCTTTGAAGCCTGTGAAGGAGGTCCAATTGTTTCCAAATGTTGGCCATTAAAGGTAAAGTTGCTATAAGCATTCAGGAGCAGGTTTTGTGTGGACACTTTTCAATACACTCGGGTATATTCCAATGATCATAACTGTTGAATCATATGAAAGACAATCTTTATCTTTGAATAAGTGGACAAACTGTCTTAAAGCAGCTTATCATTTTTTCATGTTGTTCCATGTCTCGTTAGCATTCGGCATTGTCCGGTTTTGGATTTTAACCATTCTAATAGATATGCCATGGCACATGATTGATATTTTGACTTTAAGTTCTGTAATGATACACATTATTGACTTCTTTTCACTGGCTTATTTGCCATCTGTTATCTCTTTGGGTGAGGTATCTGTTCAGGTCTTTTGTTCATTTTAAATGAGTTTTTTCACTTACATGGGCAAGCATTAAGTGTCTTTTCATGGTTTAGAAATAAGTTTTAGTCAGATATCTATATTGCGAAGGTTTTTCTCCCATCTTTATATTCTATCAGCAATGTCTTTTATGTGACAAATTTTTTTATTTCAATAAATCCAATTTATTGGTATTTCTTTTAATATATTAATATGCTTTTATTGTTTTTTACAAAACAAACAACTTTTGATTCTCTTTATTTTCATTGGAATTTTTAGTTCTGTGCTTTACATTTAGGACTTTGATTCCTTTTGAGTTAATTTGGGGAATATTTAGGGTTTGTGTATACTAACTTCTCTCAGTGTGTGTCTCTGTATCTTTCTTCCTCTGTCTCTCTCTATGTCTCTCTGTCTCTGTCTCTGTGTGTATGTGTGTATTTATTTACTATCTTATTTTTTATATACAAGCTTCTGATTGTTCCTGTGCCATTTACTAAACAGACTAACTTTGCCACACTCCCATTGCGTTTATAAAGTCTTTCTGGGCTCCTCATTCTCCCGCTATGATCTGTCTCCTCCTCAACCAACATCACATTTTCTTGATAGTTGTAGCTTTATAGTCAGGTAACCTTAGTCCTCCATCTTTCTTCTTCATTATTTGTGTTGGCCATGCTGCTGTGTGCCAGTTTATTGGTTTGTTTGTAGCTTTCCATGCAAAATAGAGGATCAGTTCGTCAACATCTACAAAAAAAAAAAAAAAAGCTTTCTGAGATTTTCATTGTGATTACATTGACTCTATAGATCAATGCAGATTCAACACAATTTCAACACTGAGAAAAATACATAATAAATATATATAAATAAAAATAAGTTTTATAATGTATAGATACAGTATACTTCTCCATTACCAATATTAGATTTTTTTAAATGTCTATGGTGATCTGCAATTTTCTGTTTATAGTTCCTGAATATATTCTGTGAGCATTAAACTTAAGTTTTTCTTTTCATTTAGTTTGGCTCTAGTATAAATGGCAATATTAAAGTTTTCACAAAAACACTGAACAGATGTCTTTCAAAAAAATCAAAGTGACTGGAGCTGGAGAGAAGGATCAGCAGTTAAAAAATACATACTGCTCTTGTAGAGGATCTGAATTCTGTTCCCAAGACCCATGTGTCACAGCTTATAACAACTTGTGACTGCAGACATCTCTGGCTTCTGAGGGTACCTGCACTTGGGAACACACACACACACACACACACACACACACATACACGCACGCACACACACACACACACACACACACACACACACACACACACTTAAAACAAACAAATAATGCACATAAGACCATGTTACTTTGACTTCGAACTAAGGATATTTAGTGCTTTGCCTTGTGTTTTGTGTGTTTGTTTTGTTTTTCTATAAGATAAGGGTATTTGATGCTTTCACTATATTTAACCAAAAAGGAATTTTAGGTAGAAACATGGTAGTGATTTTGGTATTTGCATTTCCCACTGCCTGCAGAGTTTCAGGTGCTTGTTGTGTGAAAGTTCTGTAGATGAGTACAAATTTAACACAATGAAATTGTATGTGTAAAAATGTATGATTTTCACTTGTGAAGAAAAAAAAAAAAAAAAGAAAAGAAACATGGTAGTGAATATTAGTTTGTCTGAAGTTTCTAAAACCCAGAAAAGAGCACTGGGTTTATCAGAGAGTGGGTACAAGTCTGAGTCACCTTGGGGACATCTTACAGAACCTAGAGAAATTAGTATAGTATAGAGACGCCGATTCCTCCATGTTGCTTTTGACACCATTCACCATAGGCAAGTTATGGAATCAGCATGGGTGTCCATCAACAGATTAATGGATAAAGAAAATGTGGTGTATAAACACATAGAGTTTTATTCAGCCATAAATAAGAAAAATGTCATTTGCAGGAAAATAGATTGCTTTGAAAACTATCATATTTGGCAAAATAAGCTAGACACAGAAAGACAAGTATTTCATGTCTTTTCTTATATGTGGAATATAGATTACTTTATATATACACATATTTGTGTGCACATAGACATGTATATGTAGAACACAAAAATGGAAGAGAAAAGGAATGGAAAGAAATGGGGAAAGGAGATACAGAAGAGAGTAGTGGGGAATGAATGTGATCAAATGACATATGTGTGGTCAAAATGTCATTAGGAAACCTGTCACTTTGTACAATGAATATGCACCAATAAAAGATACTTTAAATAAATAACTAAATCCAATACAATGAGAAGCTTGGCATGAAAAAGTAAAAATGAGTTTCTTACCATCAGTTAGTCCATGGTTTCCCAAAGCCATCTAGAAATTGACTGCCCCCAAACATAATAAACTTCATTTCTTTCTACATCTGTTTCCTAATTGTGGAGACCTCAGGGACACAGCATGGGCTAATGGAGATGCAAAGAAGTGCTTTGTACAATGTCTTCCAGGAACTGGGAGCTGAGTGAGACTATGTTCCATGGGCACCCAGAGCCACAGCTTTCTCATGGATTTATTCACTCTCACAATACAGAAGTCTCACTGGGCTTAATTTGCACTAAAAGTAGAACGCCTAAGTTCTACCATAAGCCTGAAGGCATGCTATCCTCACATGTTTCCCAGAACCAGGGATCCAGTTGAAAAATCAACATTTGAAGTTGAACATAGAAGCAAATACATTCTTGTTATATCTATATAAAACAGAAGTAAGAAGCCATAGGAAAAATGCTTAGGTCATAACAGATTGTTTCAGACACTGCCTCCTAAGTCACTACTCCAGTGAGGAGACCTGCTGTGATTTTTAGGAAATCTAGCTTTTCTTAGTTAATGTTCTATTGCTGTGAAGAGTCATCATGACCAAGACAACTCTTATAAAAGAAACTATTTCACTGGGGTTTGCTTACAGTTTCAGAGGGTTGGTCTATGCTCATCATGGCAGGAAGCAGACAGGTATGGCACTGGAGCATCAGCTAAGAGTGTTACAACCTGATCCACAGGCAGCAGGCAGAAAGAAAGATACACACACTAAGCCTGGCATTGGCCTTTGAAACCCCAAATTCTACCCCCAGTAACACCTCCTAATCACTCCCAAACAGTTCCACTAACTGGGGCCAAACATTCAAACATATGAGCCTATGGGACTCATTCAAACCACAACATAGCTTTACCCAGTGTCTTATTTACTTTTATACTGCTGTGAAGAGACACCATGACCAAGGCAACTTCTGGAAGAGTTTATTGAGCATTTGCTTACAGTTCCATGACCATCATGTAGAGGAGCATGGCAGCAGACGGGAAGGCATAGCATAGGAGCAGTAGTTAAGAGCTTACATGTTAAGACAACAACCATGAGGCAGAGAGCGAGCTAACTGGGAGTGGTGTAGGCTTTTGAAACCTCAAAGCCCACCCCCAGTGACATGCCAAGTGACACTCCAACAAGGCCACACCTCCTCCAATAAAGCCACACCTCCTAATCCTTTCCAAACAGACCCACCAACTAGGGACCAAGTGTTCAAATATATGAACCTATGGGGGCTGTCCTAATTCAAATCATCATACCAGCAGCTGACCATAAAGCAGCCTACTATGACATTAAGACTAATTCTATTCCATGGATATTCTACCTGCCAATCAGAGCTTGGCAGCTTCTGTGAAGCACTCCAAAGAAAAATAAGCCCATTTTCCAAATGTTCTGTATTGTTCCTCCATCTTCCCTCAGCGCCCCCTTTCCTACATAATTCAGGCATACTTCTAAGTCATTCTGGTCTCTCTCTATAATCCCAATAATAATCCCAAAATCCTCTTAATATTCTATTATACCTAATAAAAACCTTTTGGTTTGAAGATTTGTCTCTACCTACTTTAGATAGTTTTCTGTTTCTGTGATAAAACACCAATCAAAAACAACTTAGTGAGGGAAAGGGCTTATAAGTCACAGCCCATCTTCTAGGGAAGCCAAGGCAGGAACTCAAGACAGGACCTTGGAGGGAGGCAGGAACTGAAGTAGAGACCATGGAGAAAGGCTAATTACTGGTGTAATCCCCTGGCTTAACTCAGCTACCCTTCTTACACAACTCAGACCCATCTGCCCAGGGAATGCACTACCTTCCGTGACATGGGTCCTCCCACATCAATCAGGAATCAATAAAATACCCCCTCAGACATGCTCATAGGCCAGTCTGGTGGAGACTTTTCCCCAGTTCAGAGTTCCTTTTCCCAGGAATATCTAGATCTGTGTCAAATTGATGTAAACTCATTTTGACATTTCTTTTCTTTACTTTTGACCCTCACCGAAACAAGTATAGTGGGAGACCCACCAGTAAGTCCTCTGGTATGGCCTGAAGCCTCTTCATGGCTACATGCCATGGTGTTTCCTCCTCACGACAAGAGCAGAGAATAAATAGGCCTGGCTGCTAGCTATGCTCTAAAGTGACACGGAGACAGTGTGGACATACCTTCACAGGGTCCTCCCTCCAGCCCCGTACTGAAGAGTCCTGCACATTCACAGCAGAGGTTTCCAACCTTAAGGAACACCTAAATCACCTGAAGCATTTGTTGATGGCTCTTGTACTGGTTCCATCATCACAGTTTCAGATTCCGTAGGTCTCTGGTGAGGTCTGGTAATCTGTGTGTCCCACAGGTCCTCAGGTAATGTCGTTGATTCTGTCTGTGGACATACACCTTGCCCCTCTCCTTTCTGGTCTTCATGCTTGCTCACAAATCCTAAGTCCTAGCCAACTACAACCTTCCTTCACCTTATCTGCAAATCAAAGGGACAAGTTCCTATCTAATTCTTTGACTAAAACTCTTCTAGAGATCACCTCTCCCTTGCCCCTTTTCCCCCCTTCCCACACACACTGAGAACTGGGCTTAACTCCTTCTTTCTAGCAGGTAGGGACAGGAGTTCACCTCTTGCCTCATGGCATTGCCACTTAATATTTGTGGTGGCTAATATTATCAATGTAGTGGGATCTAGACTCACCTGGGAGAAGAACCTACGGGCAAATCAATGAGTGATTATCTAAATTAGGTTAATTGAGGTAGCAAGATCCACCTTAGCTATGGGTAGCATCATTTCATGGGCAAGGTCCCAGACTGAAGGAAAAGGAGGAAGGAAGCTGAGAGTGAATGTTCATTACTCCTTGTTTCCCTACTGTGGATGCAATGCGACCAGACACCTCAAGCTCCTGCGGCCAAGTCTCCATGATGATGGACTTTACCTTCAGAGTGTGAGCCAAAAAAACTCTCCTTCCCTTAAGTTGCTTTTATTAGGAACACTTTATCACAGCAACAGGAAAGTAACTTGTACAATCAAGAAATTTGCTTAAAGAATTAGAAACCCAGGCTTCTGCTCCAAAGCCCCTAGTACTAGTGTCTGTGTGGGGCTGCCCCTCCTGATTATATGTGCTAAATACACTATACTATATATTGGCATGCACATTCTATCATTTAATACCATACTTGCATTATATTATATATGTGAATGAATATGGACGTGGATACAGCAAAATATGGGTGGGAGTTAAAATGGCCACTCCTTACCCTATAATGAGACAATAAAGCCCCTACAAGATATCAAAGAATAACAAATAAAAAGCCTAGTGCCAGGTATGGGTTACTTCTTCTGGAATTGATGGCCAGAGAGCCCACAGACCCTCAGATAATTCATGCTATTGCCAATGCTCTTTGCTACCCTCCAGAACTCAATGGTAAGTCCCTATTGCTAAAGACACCACAAGCCTGAGTCATAGAACACAAAGATATAAAGCTGGTACTCATCTGGGAAGCTTCATCCCTTTCAGCTTTCACAGTGCTTGGAGGTGCTATTCATGCTACTGGAAAAGAAACATGATCATCAGTTATACCTGGCTGTGAACTCTGTGAGTTACAGTAATAACTGGATTGGCAAGACATGCCCACTGGTACAATAGTGGCTCAAACATCATGAGAGAATCCAGTCACTTTCTGATTGGATTTAAGGCCTAGTCCAAAGGATAAAATCCACACCTGGCACTATTATCAGGCTAAGTACCTATGTCTAGATAGGTCATAGGCCCCAGGGAAGAACCCACCATTGTTATGCTGTTAAATGGACATAGTGTTAGACTGGTTCCTGACGACCTATCACTCTACCCATAGATTAATGCATTTCTCAACCCCCATCAGAGAAGCTTCTGTTTGCAGTAGATGGTGACTGATTATACAGTGGCCCACAACTAGGCAAGGCACAGAGAATAAGAGACTGTAGAATACTCAGCCCTAAATGGAACCTATGCCATACCAACTCCTCCAAAGGCTTGAGGATCATGGTGGAAGAGGGGGAAGAAAGAGTGTAATAGCCTGAGGCAGTGGATGACTACAAGGAGATGGTGGCTCCTGGACATATCAGTTGCACATATAAACTTAACTGCATTTGTGACAGCATGCACAAGACCTGTGCTAGCTCAAAGATAAACCAAACCCAAGCATTGAGAAGGAAGTTATGCAGGAAGTCCCATCCCTAGTGAGGAAGCTATTGATAATTGTTAGCTTCTGGGGGAGTGAGAGTCAGCTTTCTCCAAGAGTGTAGCTCCTGGTAAGTTGGCAATGCTCCAGTGGAAGACCAAATAGCAAGAATATTTGGGCAGCACAAATTGGTGTTGATGGGTTAAAAGGGGGGAAGAAGAGACACAAAATTAGATGAGTATGGAAGGAGGGTGCACCTGGGAAGCGCTGAGGGGATGAAGATAAATAAAACACCTTGTACGAAATTCTCAAAGAACTAACACATTTTTTAATGACCACTCTAGTTGACACCAAACAGCAAGAAAATTGTAATGCTTCCAGTTGAGTATGAACAAGTTTTACAAACTATAAATAATACTTAGAGTAGGCTACTTGATGACCAGAGTGAAATACAAGAGCCTTCTATAATTGTGTGTAAAGCTAATTAGAGATAAGGACACCCAGGGACCACAAAATTAACCAATAAGCATCTTCTGTTCTTTTATCAGTGACAAGTCCCATTTTAATCTTCATGTTGCCTAGGTAACAACTGCCCAGATACCTTCAACATCAGAGCTGTTCCTTCTTCCCGATAACACTCAACCCAGAGCTAGCCTCAACATAACTCAAGGCCTGAATATGAGTCACTTCCCTTATTGCTGTGCAAAATAACCAACAAAAACAACTTGGGATGAAGGAAGGAAGGGTTTATCTGCTATAACAGAGAAGGCATGTCAGCAGGAGCACTAGGAAACAGAGAGAGCAATGTTGGTGGTCAGCTCGTTTTCTCCTTTCTTTTTTTTCAAAAAATATTATTATTCTGCATATGGATGAAAGGATATATGTGTGAGTGCACATGCCATGCTGTTCATGTGCAGGCTAGAAGACACTTTTCAGGAATTGGTTCTCTCCTTCTACCTTTATAGGGGTTCCAGGGTTTGAACTCCCGTCACCAGACCTGTCTGGCAAGCACCTTCACCTGCTGAGCCATTTTGTTGACTCTTACTTCTCATTCTTACTCAGCTGAGTACCTCGAATACCCCAGCCCATGGGATAGTGCTACCTATATCCAAGGTGGGTCTCTCTCCTCAGTTAAGGAGAGAGAAATTCTCTCTTTAAATTCTCTCTTTCTGAAATTCTCCTCACTCATCCATTCAGAGGTGTGTTTCCATGGTGGCTCTAAAGCAACAAGTTATCTAAGATCAAAAGGCACATATTCTGTAAGAGGCCATGCCTTTGTCCTCTTTCTGAGACACCTGACTCCCTGTGTGCTCTTGTCAATGCTACAGAAGTTTGCCTACTCTTGTTTGACTCCAGGTGTATGCCTGGAGATTTCGGCTGGTGAGGCCTTCAAAACACACACACACACACACACACACACACACACACACACACACACACACACGAACATGAATAGGTACATGCACATGCATGTACATACTTTTGTGGTGTTAAGGATTGGACCAGGGTCTTCCCACATTAGGCAAGTATTCCACCACTGAATTACATTCTCAATTCTTTTTTCATTTTTATTTGAGATGAGGGCTCATTAGATATTCCATGGCTGGACTTGAACTCATTCTGTAGTTCAGGTAAGCCTTGAACTTGCATTTTTCTACCTTGGCTTCCCAGGTCACTGGTATTACAGACCTGCTATGCCAGCCCCAGATCACATACACCATTTGAAAATGCTCATGTGTCCAGTGATGTATGCATATCCCCCAAACTCAACAGGTTCATGCAACTAATTCAGAATAGAGGCAACTGCAGTATCTAAGCTCAGATGGCCCTGATATCCTTTATCTGAACCTAAACCAGGTCCCCTGATCTGGGAAGCCAACACTCAGTTTCCTTGGTGAAGGCCCAGGGATCCAGACTAATTTTCCCAGCAATGTTCCCTGACAAACCTTTAGACCCTAGCAGGCCCAGCAGGGATGACATATGCCTGAGGAGAAACTGGGCTTCAAGTCTTCAGAATGCAAACACACACCTGATCACACATGTGTATAACAGGCAGGAGAGTCTCAGAGGGAAACAGAGAAAGAGGTGTATATTGCAAATACTGAGAAGAAATGGAAACAAGAATGGCTTCCATGCCATAGAGGAAAGAGCTCTTCTCTGGCAGGGAAAGCGTCAGTCAGTCTCTGCCAGTACAACCAGGGTGAGCCCAAGTCATGACCAGAAGATGAGAAGATTGCACAAAACACCCAATTCCCAAACATGAACTCCTCAGAACCTCATCGTCACCAAGATGAGGACTGTTTGGAGGACACCAAGAGGGCCTCAGAAGTCTCCTGTCCCCATCGCCCAACAACTAATCTCTCTTAAGTGTTTTTTCTTTTAATTTAGACAGCAGAGTTTGGGGAGAATTTTTTTTAAGTTTGAAAAACAACTGAACTAAATAAGTCTCTTATTTCATGGTTTTGTGTCAAGAAATGACGGAATATGATTATTAAACCAAAAGGGAAAACAAAATGTGTAACCCATTCTTCAAAAGTTTAAGGTCAAGTCTGAAGTCTACTCCCAAGGGGACACTAGATGAAGTTTCTCTGTATCACAAGGGACCTTAATAAAAGGTCTGCTTGATGGATGGATTACAAGTAATATTTGCCTGCCACTTCCATTGTAACGTTGTAGTAGGAATGTTCAATGCTATCGTCTGAAAGTAGTAAGCAGTCTAGAGATTTCATATGCCAAAGAGGGAGAGGAGATGCTTTTGGTTAGAGGCACAGTAGGAACCAAGTGCTGCTGAGACATGAGGCCAGCCTCCTGAGGGTCCTGTCTGCAGGGGATAGCAGTTAGAGCAATGGGTCTGAAGTGGGCGAAGAATCCGGCAGGGAAATTGGAGTGGGCTGGTGCGCATTTGCAATGGTAAGATTAGAAAGAAAAGGGGGTTATGGAGTTTGGATTGAGGATTGAGGACTGGTGGGGTGGGTGAAACTCACTAGTTGGAAGATCCTGCCAGGCACCAAGAGTGAGTGCAGTGCTTGTCAACAGCTCCTCTTGTCAGTTGAGAGCCAATTTGTGAAAAAGCAGAAGGGGGGGGGCAGGAAAGTAAGCTGGGCTGTCACAGGCTTGTATTTTTATTGTTTATACTGTTTTCTTAGTGGAGTGTAACATTTTCACAGGATTGTACACAAGTGAGAATGGATTTACATAAACCAGACATGCAAGTGTAGATGCCATCAGGACAGAAGGACATTGGCATACCCCTCCCCTGAGCTGCTCGTGCTCCAACCACCCCCACCCTACCTTCGGAACAGCACACACTGTTTCTTCTCTCAAACACCTCATGATGGACTCAAGCACAAAAACATCCGGATGAAGCTTACGTGCCCGGTTTCCATGTTCAGCATTATGCTCTTAGAGTCTTTCCTGTTGTGACATGAAGCTAAGTTGTGTTCATTATCTTCGTGGTAATAATAGAGCATATTAATACCAGCTCAGATAACCGATCAATTCTACTGTTGATGAATATTTATACTACTTCCAGGTGGGGACTGGATTAGTCAACTGTCCATTACTGTAACAAAACACCCAAGGAAAAGCTCTTGGCTACATCTCACGGTTTGGGTGGCTTCCGTCCATGCCACTTAGCTCCATTGCTGTTGAGCCTATAGCAAAGCAGTGGGAAGAACATGCAGAAGAGGCTACTCAGAGCAGCCAGGAAACAGAGAGAAAGAGAAGGGACTGGGGATCCATATCCCCTTCAAGGTATGCCTCCAATAACCTTCCACTGGGCCCTGCCTTATAAAAGTCCCATTGTTCACAATGGCACTGTGGAACAGAGGTGCCAACCCTTCAAAATATGAGTTTAGGGGATACTCAAGATCTAAACTAAAGCAGAGAGGCTGATGAATACTGCTACTAGGGTCATTCTGGTCTATACTGTTTGATACACAAATATGCTCACTGCCACAGGCTCTTCTTGCCCTGACTCATACATACATCTGGAGCAGGGCTGAATTGTCTGACTTTGCTGGGACTATCCTGCTCCAGCAATTGTGCCTATAACAAAATGCACCCCAGCACCCAAGGTTGCCAATGACTCTCTGACACACGCTTGAAGCAAATGCCCAGCTGCATTCATGAGGTTTTGTGGAGACACCATTGTCCATGATACCACATAACTCCTGCTAAACTGCCACCTTAGGCTAGCAGAGACAAGAGACCAAGAAAGAAGGCTGAAGGAAATAGTTTTCCTCAATAGGGAGTCAACAAACAGGGCTGATCCAGAAACCCAGACTAACAGTGATTTGCTGGGTTGGCTGGTCCCAGAGACTGTGGAGCAGGAAAACCTTAGCACTTTTCCCAGATGACAGGAGTCTGTGACAACAGCGGAGATTCATAGCCTTGCCATGGTAGCTGCTACCACACATAGGGGCAGTCAGAGCCAAGGCCAATGTACAACATTTCACTCAGCCGGGTGTGTATACATTCTATTTTCTTCCCAAGATTAAGCACTGTCTCCCCAGCGCCTCTGCTGACAGCTTTCTGGGAGTGTAAATAGTGTGAGATGTCTGCGTTCTATGTCCGTTTCAAGTTGAAAGGAGTGCAAAAAATAAGAGTGTATTTTTAGAAGCTGGGAGAGACGGATTGGACGGGTTGAGAGTAAAAGCAAATTCCAGCAACCAGCCCAAGAGGGCTGCTCTTAAATGCAAATATTCCACCAGATCCCAGGGAAGTTGTGTGGACTGGAGATTGTAGTGCTGCAACAACATTGGACCACTATCTCTTTTCTTCATATCCTCAAGCAAATTCAAGAGCCAGAGTGAAATCTTTCAATTTAAATAAATAAGTAGTGAAAGATGATCTTCCATCTGGTTGGAGTGAAGCCCTGCCTGGAGTCGAGGAGACAAACCAGACCCATGCCTCTCAAGGAAACAGCTTTGATGAGGATGGCAAAAATCTCTGATGCAAAATATGCATGACCTTAATGCCAGGGAGGAGGGGGGATCACGTTCATGGTTTTAGTGTAATTTGGTAAAGACCTTTCCAACCTCCTCTTCTTTACAAATCAAAACAAGTTAATTTAAAAAGAAAAACATCCAATTATTTCTATGTACAGATGGTGTACTAAATTACACAAAAATGCTAGTCTTTGAAGAAGCAAAGATAGATAAAAGAGAGCGCCCCCGCCTTCCCCAGGGAACCTGAAGCCAAACTGAGGAGACAGATGTGAGACCTAGCATGGCAGCACACGCTGAGGAGGCAAGTCCATGGGCAGCTGTGAGCATGATGGGGCTCTGGACATCCCCTCTGTCACAACCAGCTAACATCTGAGTAGATCCAGGAACTGAATGAGCCAAACAGACTAGGTCCACAAAGCCTTGGCAGACTGAGCACAGAACCATCTTCTGTCTGCTTGCAGCACCAAGGGTTCCACCAAGGATGTAGAGCCTCGTTTTCTAGTGCTTCCCTGAGGCCTTCGGATTTTCATGAGAAACTCTCAAGACCAGTGAGAAGACTGTGGGTGGGGAGGCAGCAGTAAACCAGTAACCACAAGGTGAGAGTTCCTGAGAAGGCATCTGGAATGGTGTTATCAAAAATGAGTGCTTAGCAAACCTTGTCTGGATCTCACATGTTAGACACTAGGCTTCACAGACATCCTCGGGAGTTCTAGCCTTTTCATCCCGAGTTATGACTGCTTCTTCCATCCTGAAGCTGCAGCCCTCAGAAAACTGACTTCCCATTTCCTTCCGTGTTCATGGATGTCGCAATTCCTATATCAATCCCTTTATTTCCATAACATGTTTTGTAACTTTGTTCTCCGACCAACTTCACATGTATCCATTTTCCACCCCAAAGTTATAAATGAAAAAAGATGGTGTATTTGGGGACTGGTTCATAGAATGTAAGGATTGTCTCATGGGGAACAAAGCCATAATCAGATAATTTGGGGCAAAATTGTTCAGAGAATGTTCAAGTGCCTCGAACTACCTATATTCTTAACTGCACAGGACTTAGGATAAGAGAGCACTGTGGTACTCGAAGCTGATGAAAAATTTACACAGTCACATGCTAAAGTTTATTTGCCATTAAATATCACTTATGATTCTGAAGGTCAACAATAACTCTGTTGGATTCAACCAGACTCAACTACAGGCTACAGGTTGAGCTTGGTTCAGGTCTATGTTGATATTTGCCATAAGCTAGGATGGAGGACCTATAGGGACCTGGGGCATGCCCCTCAGAATTAGTCAGGCTCTACTACGATAATGCTGTGTAACAAAGAGAACAATCTACCACTGCCACTGAATTCTGTGTGCACTGAACCCATTTGAAACCATGATATAAATTAGGCTTCATCATTAACCCCCTCTACAGTTCCTCAGTTCTCAATGAAAAAGCTTTGCTACCATGAAAGCTATAAATAAAGATCCATGCTATGTTGTGACCATCTCCATAGTAAGGTGTCCACACCCAGGAGACAACACAGGCACTTCACTGGGGAGATATATATATATATTTAAGTAATGAAATATTGAAATCTGTATTTACATTTATTTTTATCAAAAACACACAGAAAAACCTTAGTCTTCTTACAGTTAATAAAAGGAATGGCACAGGATTACAATGAATGTATAGTCTATTAAATTTACTAGGTAAATGAAGGAAGACTACAAACCCTGAAATCCAAAGGATTTGACAGTGGCTTTTTTCCACAAACACTCCCTTAATTGGAATTCCAGGATATTAAGTCCTAATGACCTAAAACACCATCCACTGGATTTAATGTACTGTCTTCTCCCCACACATTCATTTCCCTTAGAAAGACAAGGAAAATATTCAAGGCACTTTCTGTAGGGCCACACTCTGTTGAGAATAGCTGCACAGAACCATCGTGTTTAACAAGACAGTTGTTGGGGGGGAAAAAAACACATCAAAACCAAGGAGTGAGCATGAAGGTTTTGTTTCTTGTGGTGTTTAAAATCTCCATCCAGTGCTTCATAAATTGAAAACATACCAGTGACTGAACAAAGTAACCCGGCTTGCAATAACTTTGTCTCCCTTGACAAAGAAAAAGTGGCTAAGAGAATGGACAGAGGACAACATGGCAACCGACAAACATGGATCCCTTGGTCAGCAAACACCACTGGACTGCTCACAGAAAGACTGTGGAAGAGCGGAGCATCTGAACCGCCGTTCCGTGTGGGAGATTATAAGCAGATCAAGTACAGATGTTTCTAACAAGTTTTAGCTTATGAGATTTACCAGATTGCTTTCATTAATAAAATCCACAAAGAGACACTTTGGGTGAGTCACTGTAATAGAGATGTGCATGGAAAGATAATCTTAACAATTGATGTCTTAGTTAAATACACAGTCTTATGAGATTATGCAGGAATTCTGGGGTAAAGCTACCAAAAGAGTATTTGATATAAAACACGTAGAGCATTACCCATAGGTAAAGGCTTGTGACAAATACCTTGCATCTCAAAATGCACCAAGGACTATAGAATGTCAACAGTGCTGGAAAATTTGTCAATGAATGCCCATGAGGTCAAATAGAATTGATACTCTATTTCATAATCAAAGGAGACTGCCCACGAAGCTCTTTTGTGTGTGTTACATAAAGATTGTAGCTTATCTCATGGCAAAGTACTTAAAATATATGTCTGATTTCAATGATTTGCATGATCTGATTTGCATGATTTTCTAACACATTGCATGAAATTCTCAAAAAATTAATAAGAAATGTTGCTTTAAAAAAAGACAAGTATATTAACTTTTCCCTCCCTTCATGTGATGAGATTCAAGTGTCTGTCATAATTTTGCCATTTAACAAATACTTTCTTTTGAGAAATGTCTTACCTGTCTATTCATGGTTAAGATGACATTTTAAGCAAAAGTGAAAAAAAAAAACTGTTGTTTCAAATAAGCATGCTTGGGACTGCAAAGATGGCTCCATGATTAAGAGCTCTGTCTGCTCTTCTGCAGGATCTGGGTTCAATTCCTAGCATGTACATGGTGGCTCACAACTGTTTGTAACTTCAGTCCCAATTGATCTAACACCTTCTTTTAGATTTTGTGAAAACTGCACACATGTGGTGCACAGACATACATGTAGGGAAATACCCATGCACATAAAATAAAATGAAAACATTTTAAGGCATGCTATGAAAACAGCTTTTATTTTTCAGTACATGGGATAGAACTGGGGGCATTAGTGTGTTAAGAAAGCACCCACCACTGAGGAATACCTCCATCCCTGAAGAGGGCATTTCCAAAGTAGATATCCCCAGTGTGCATGGATTTGTCCTACCAGACTAAATATTGTTATCTATAAATGTGTGTTATATAGTAACATTTGGGAGCATTTTCCTGACGTGTTAAACAATCTTGCAAACGAAGGATTTAGCAGTGGTTTAGCAACAATTGCTCTGCAATGTTCAAATGCAAGGCCTTTTAAGTGGTTTGCAAAACCAACTGCAGGTCATCAGGAAGGAATGGTGACTTTTCTAAAAAAAATTTTCAACATAAACTTTGCAAAGTTGGTAGATAGAATGAGAAATATCTATTATGATTTGATAGTATAGTCTACTATTACTACTACTACTACCCCATACACACACACACACACACACACACACACACACACACAAGCATGCACACACACTCTCATGCCAATTTAGTATGAACTAATAAACCCATTTGAGCCAACAGCAATGGTGACTTAGTATGGTTCAACTTTGACATAGTTTTCAATAGTGATCAAAATGCCTGGTACAGAGTACTTGAGGGAGGAAAGATTCATTTGACACATGGCTGTAGCAGGTCCAGTCTATGGTCACTTGGCCCTCACATACTTGAGCCCATGTGGTAGCAGTGTGTACAGAGGGGCTTCTTTACCCTGTGTCTGTCTGACAGCAGGAAGTCAAGACAGAGCTATCCATGAAGGACCAGAGCAAGAGATTGACCCAAAAACCCAGTGGCCTGCTTCCTCTTACTAGGCTCCAAGAAAGGCATTTTAAGCCCACAACTCACCCATCTCCATTTGGCTAGATTAGGCATTCAAGGTTGTACCTAGAGCTCCAGGGAGCCAAGAACTGGATGTTTCAATTTCTGATGACCCCGGAGCTGCACAGACTTATCCCATACCTCGGGGACCTAAGATAGAAAAGATGTCACAAAGGGCTTCTAAGAGGATGGGTTAAGATAATCTCAGAGATTGTAAGAACAAAGGCAGAAAGACCCCCCCCAAAAAAAAAAGGTTTCTGAGTGGCAGAGAGAGGGGATAGAAGATTAACTGGGTTGAAGAATATAATGGTGGAATCAGAGACGCAATCCGCATGAGTGAATGACCCAGAGCTAAGATAAGGTATGTGGTGAGAACAATCCAGACTGAGATACACTTTCATTCCTCCACTCCTGAACACTGTGGCCCTCTGCAGCTTCTCAGAACTTAGATGTAACTCTGAAAAAAATGAAGAGGAAGCCTGAAACAATAGCAAGCTTCTACTGCTCCATCAAAATAAAACAAAAACTTCCACCTACAGTTTATCCTGCCTATGGGATGTGCTGGAGTAAGGGTGGTAGAGAGATTGGGGCAGTGGCTAACCAATGACTGGTCCAGCCTAAGACCCATGCCACAAGACTGAGCCCACCCCTGACACTGCCTAGAGTGCCAGGACCCAGAGGCTGGATGGCCCAGAGACCTAGGATAGAACAAAACATGAATGAAGGAAAAAGAAATGTCAATGCAATGATGCCTAACTATATTCTGTTATACTCATAGATTGGTACCTAGCCCAATTGTCATCAGAGAGGCTTCATTCAGCAACTGATGGAAACAGTCAAACATCAGGCTGTGCTTGGGGAATCCTGCGGAAGATGGGGAGGAAGGATTGTAGGAGCCAGAGGGGTCAAGGACATCACAAGAAAACCTACAGAATCAACTAACCTGGACTCTTAGGAGCTCACAGAGACTGAACCAACAACCAGGGAGTCTACATGGGACTGACCTAGGCCCTATGCATATATGTTACAGTTGTACAGCTTGGTCTTCTTGTGGGACTCCTAACAGTGGGAACAGGGGCTGTCTCTGACTCTTTTACTGCCTTGTGGGGCCCTATTCTTCATACTGGGTTGCCTTGTCCAGCCTTAATACAAGAGGAGGCACTTAGTCTTACTGCAACTTGATATGCCATGTTTTGTTGATATCCATGGGAGAGCTGCCCTTTTCTGAATAGAAAGGAGAAGGGGTGGGTTGGGCAGGCAAAGGGGAGGGAGTGAGACTGGGAGGAGAGGAGGGAGAGGACACCATTGTAGGGATGTAAAGAAATTAATTTTTTTTAAAGACAAAAAGTAAATCAGTATAAAAACAGAAAAAGTGACTCTTCCTGCAGGCCTGAAGGTGCAGCCAGGATGGCAACATTTCAGTGACGTCATCCACCAGGAGTGAGAGAAGCCCCTCCTTCCAGAGGAGGTGGCCCATCTTTAATCTTGAAGGCAAATTCTTTGAGAGTTGTATAAATTAAAAGAAACTGAGGCATTTCCTAGCTATACTGAGTGCTTGTACAGATACCTGACAACCAATAAAGGGAAAGAGATGTGATTCTGAAATAGAGGTAGGTGACGGCGGCTCCTTATTTGTTCAGAAGAGCTTTAGAGCAAACGCCTAAAAATTATCATCACTCTTTTCTTATCCCACACTCCTGCCTTCAAAGTCTTGAAGATAAATGCAGCTTTTGATTAGAACAGACAGATTTTCAAGAGCTGAAATATCAGGAGACGGGAGGCTTCCATACATCTTCCCATCTTCCCTGGCAGTACTTCCACTGGGGAGAGATGAGCACAAAGGCAGCCATAATCAGAAGTATTGATTCTAGAGCTGAAGACATTTTTCATCGGTCTCTGAAATTATATCGTCAAGGAAAGAGAATGACTATTCTTGCTGAGTGTACCTATAAAAATGGATGAGGTGCTATGGACCATGGACTTGCACCTTCTCTAAATATCTCCCTCTAGGTGTCCACCCTATGGGTTTGTAAGCTCGGCAGCACACATGTTCTAATGCTGTCTAGTGTGAGGGTTTGGCAAGTAATAGCAAGAACACTTCATGATTTGGTGTGTGTGTGTGTGCGTGTGTGTGTGTGTGTGAGAGAGAGAGAGAGAGAGAGAGAGAGAGAGAGAGAGAGAGAGAGAGAGAGGGTTTTCTCTGGAGACAGAACCCAGGCTTTTATGTATATTAAGCAAACATTCTATGGCTGAGCAGCACAGCTGGTTTATTTGTTGATTGTTCTAAAGGGGCTTCCAGGAAAATTTCTGAGGCTGTATTTGCTGGTGGATAGGTAAATATGATTTTATGTTCTAAACAGGCCATCAAAACAAAGAGACAAGCATCTCAGAACCACATTAGGAGGGGTGGGAGAGCTTGAACTGTTGTGTTAAGAGAAACACGGGGAGACTCCAGCAAGGAAATGGTTTCCGGGGAGAGATGGTATCCAGCCCAAATCACAAACGTTAAAGGGGAATTTCTTGGTATAACCCATGCAGTGGACAAAAGTTGAGAAGCCCAAAAGGCTTCAGGGAAGCTGTAGGGTATGGTAAATAGAGGAAGTGCATGAGTTTTATTTTCCTTCCCAAGAGAGTTAAAGGTATAATTCATATGTAGCAAAATGTGCCATTTTAATACATAGTTCTATGAGTTTTGAAAGATGCATCTAATGTATAACCACTACCACAATCGAGCTATAGAATTTCGTATCACCCAATTTCCTCCAGTACCCCTCTGTGGCCAATCCCTCCCTCTGACTTTAAGCCTTGGTAACCACAGATCTGTTTTCTGTCCCCATGGTGTATATCTTCCAGAATGACATATAAATGGAATTATACTGTGCACAGTCTTCTGAGCCCGCCTACTTTCACTTACTATTTTACATTTGAGATTTGCCCATGCTGGTATGTCGATGTGTGTCAGATTCTCCATGCACTTGATTTATGACTATGAACGATTTACATTTATGCTAGTGATCTGATCCATGCAAAGCTTAAATTGTGACTAAGTCTTTAGTTGCCAAGTGGCGCCTCAGAGGGGGCTCTGGGGTTGTGTGTGGCTGCTTTGCATGCTTGCCTGCTGACTTCCCCTTCCCTACTCTCCATCTGGAACAACTCCACAACTTGAAAGGCACAATCGCCTATGAAGAGAGTCTCTGGCTTTCCCTGTTCGCCTTTCTACGGGTGATAATTCACACCCATGAGCGGGCAAATGGAATGAGACCCACTTAAAAGAGTGCTGCCTACCTGCAGCTGCTTTGCTGGGACCATCTGGGGAATTTTCAAATGTACCAGTGCCCAAGTTCTACGATGAGAAATTCCTCATTAATTAGTTGCACTGTGTCAGAGGCACTGAGACTGCAAGGCCCCCCTAGTGGGCTGTTCTTGTGTGGTCAGGGTTGAGAGCCTCTAAATTAGGGAAATTCAGCAAGCTAGGGGAGCAGTGTGAGCTAACAGGGAGAGCAGATGACTTATTAGAGTTAATGGAAGGGACAGACGAACTTACACGAAAAAACAAATGAGAACTCGTGAGGGGTACTTAATTAAACACAGAACAAAAGGCTTTTTCTAGAACTGAGATGCTTATTTCTTAAATTACAAATTCAAAAGATTTCAGTGAAAAGAGAAAATTCTTTGCTAAGAACCCAGTGACTACTTGAAGGTCAAGTGGAAGGAATACCTGACAAATGGTGTGGAATTCATGAGGAATTAAGAAAAGAGACCCAGAAGACAGATCTAGGGTATCTGAGTGTTAATAATAAATTTTTACTAAATGGAGAGAAGGGAACACATGGAGAAATCATAAATAAGGAAATCATAATAGAAAAGTTTTGTTAGTAGGAAAAAGTTTTTCATTTTTCAGGTTAAAAAAGTAATGGAACCCAAGTAGAATTAATCATATGTTAAAAAAACAAACAAACAAAACAAAAAAACTAGACCCTCTCATGACATTTCCTGATGAAATTCCTGAATTCTAATTATGAAAGAGAAAATATTACACACACACTCAGAGAGAGAGAGAGAGAGAGAGAGAGAGAGAGAGAGAGGTTAATGCAATGGGAAAGGAATGGGATAGACATGGATACTTTGAGGTAAGATTGTAAAATAAATGCTTAAAGATGATTGAATGAGGCCAGTATTCCAAGACTCCCAGCCCAGACACAATATCCATCATCTGTCAAGGCAAAAGAAAGATATTTTTAGACATGCAGAGACTCAGTCAGTAGAAAAATACAGATAATTCCTATATTAAACTCTCCCAGACCATAGAAAATGATAAAAGCTTTTCAAATCCATGCAATGAAGCTAGTTTAACCATAACTGGAAAACCTGTGTATAAAATCACAAAAAAGACACTACTCTTAGTTAGCTTTATATATCAATACATATGTTTAAAAATAGTTTTAAAGGTAAATTGAATAAATAAGTATATTACAAGGATTGCATTCTATGACCTGGCGAAGTTTATCAAAAGACTATAGAAGGTTCCATTCCAAGATGAATACATATTTGATAGTTATAATTCATGGGATTTTTTCAAATAATTTTTGAAAAATATATAGTATAGTCAAATTTCAGCCTTCATATACAGAAGCTGAAGGAACTGGAATAGTTGACATAATTTTTCTAAGGTGGAAACTTTACAAACTTTCTGATACGTTTAGTTTTGATTCTTTAACCAGAGTCTCACTATGTAGGCCACAGTGGCCTGGGATTCCCAATTCTTCCGCCTTAGTCTCCTGAGTGATGGGACTGCATGCAGATACCAGCTCACCTGGATGACTCACTTTTAATAAAACTACAGCAATTAATACAGTAGAACAGAACGAGTCTCCAGAAATATATTGACACAAACATGGGGAATCAATACTTAAGAAAGGTACAACAGGGCTGGAGAGATGGCTCAGCCGTTAAAGGCTAGGCTCACAAGCGAAGATATAAGAAAGGTACAACAGAAATCGAAAGGAAGAGGGGCTGCATTTTCAAATGACAGCTTGACATTCATTCACAAAAGATCAACTTCAACCTAAGCAATACCCCTTATACAAAATATAACTTAAAATTGATCATAATTCTAAACATAAAATGAATACTGGAACAGGAAGACTCTGTTTTCTTTAAGGGTATAGCACTGGTAGGTCAACCATATACAAGTGGATAGCCACACATCCAAGAGAGTATATGAACAGCAGAAACTAAACTTCAGGGACTTTGAAAGGGGGGAGAGAGAGAGAGAGAGAGAGAGAGAGAGAGAGAGAGAGAGAGAGAGAGAGAGGAGAGAGAGAGAAAGAGAGAACATAACTGGGTGGGGTCTGAGTCTGGCAGGAGACCAAAATATATTGTACAAAATTCTCAAAGAATGAATTAAAGGTGTAAATCTAAAACTTTAAGAAATTAAGCCAGGCTGTGGTGGCACACACCTTTAATCCCAGCACTCAGGAGGCAGAAGCAGGAAGATCTCTGCAAGTTTGAGGCCAGCCTGGTCTACAGGGCTAGTTCCAGGACAGCTAGAGCTATTACACAGAAAAACCCTGTCTCGGAAACAAAACAAAACAAAAGAAACTTCAAGAAACTAGACACAAAAATCAACAAAATCTAGGATTATTCAAAAGTTTCAGACAGGGCACCAACTTAAAGTTCCTCTGAACTTTTTAAAAAAATATATAAAGAGACTTGATAAGGAGAGTCAACTCAATACAATAATTCCTGAACAAATTTGATTAATTATAACTATATATTATAATTTAATATATAATTATATTTAATATATAATATACTATATTTTTACCATATATAGTCATTTAAAAACCACTATTGGAATATGATTTTGGTGACATAAAAACTTTCAGAAGTTTCAGGGAAATGCTTTTTCTTTCATTGCATTTTTGCCCTCTTTGTCCAATCATCCTTAGACCCTTTGAAAGGGTTGATATAGCGGTATATAAACTGCCTTTGCAGCATTTGCTAAATGTGTAGTGATGAGCATACCATTTTCTCTTTTACAGTGTTCATGTAATAAGCTGTGTTAAAGATCCCAGAACAGGAGATACTCGCCTTCCACTGCTACTGTTCCACTCTCTTCTGGAACTCTCCTACTGCTATGAAACAAAGCCTAAAGATGAAGCACCGAGCCATGGGGATGTAGCTAAGTCATGGAGTATTGTCCTAGCATGTGTTGGGATCTGAGTTTGAGTTTGGTCCCCAGCACTACAGACTGGGGGGTGCAAAATTAATTTAATTTCAAATTTATATGTGTACTTTAAAAATCTCAAAAATTTTGGGCCTGGTGATACACACATTTGTAATCCTAGTACTCCAGAGCTTAAAGAGGGACGATCATGAGTTGAAGAGAAGCCTGGATTCAGTAGGAAGTTCAAGACTAGCTGGGACTACATAGTAATTTGGTACCAAAAAAAAAAAAAGAAAAAAGAAAAAGAAAACTCTGTTCAAAACTACTACATAATGCAGCAATGTAAAAGATGAACATATGTTTTAATTGAGACTGGGTGAAATACAAACATGAAGTGTTTTTATTTTTATGTAATTGGTAATATTCTGTTAAAACTCTCTTTCATGTGTATTTCATTTGGGTAGCATTTATTCCAATACAGAGAAATACTAAAATTGCACAGTAATAGAGTATTGACCCATCAAGGTGTTGCAAATATTTGCATCCCTTCACATACTTAAATATTCAGTTGAAGTTGCTTCATCCCATAACACAATATTTATGAGCCTTAATTTAATAAAATGTTCCTCAGTTAGGGAACATTGGGCTTGATGTCTAATATCTGATGGCTAGAAATGATCCTTTAAGAAATCCCTTTGAGCATATGACTTCATTTTAAAGTTATTGTCTTAGCATAAATTCACAAGTATGTATGAATATTTTAGTATTTCTTTGGTGCTTTTCCCCTCCAAATTCATTTCCTAAAATGTAATATCAATATGGACTGCAATTATTCAAGCAAATGCTGCTGGAATATTTCTCTTTGCTGCTCTAATTGGGCAGTTTATCACAACTGTGTTTCATCATTGTCTTTATTTTGTTTCTGTTATCTCTCTAAAGAGTTGGAAAATACTCAGTCACCAACAGAGACTCTAATTCTTTATATTTATATATATGGTATCATACTGGCTATATAAATCTTGCTGAGCAGATGTTAGGCTTAGGGCCTTGCCTGACAAATAGTCACAGGGGGAAGGGACTGGAGATTCTGTTCTATCATGAGCAGAAGAGCGTCTGTGACTCACCATGCTTTTGTTGACCTTTACTACATTCCATTCTCTACCGGAATTTAGTAGTTGTTGGATGACACTTTGGATTAGATGAAAGGGCCAAAGCATCTTTTTTTAAGGAGAGGGATATGAATGAATGTCACCCTTAAAAGGCATGAAGGATCCAAGATAGGTCCCATGTAGGTATAAAATAGAAAACATACACCCAGCCTGTTCTGAAAGCAGTGTTCCCTGTAAAGAATCCATGGAGCATGTGCTTCCTGATTTCAAAAGCAAACTGTAATGGGCAGATTGGGGAAGGGGACTGGAATTCAAGTGCCATCAAGCTGGCAGTTCTATTTTTGGTTTCCTCCAGGATTTCTTGATTGTAACACAAATTGCTAAATGGTCTTACAATAAAAAACCTGGAGCAGATATTGGGGTAATTGCTGAAAGATCAGAGAGACAAAGGAACAAGTCACTTCTTACCTCCAGGACTCCTCAGCCTAAAAAAGGCTTTAGTTCCTGTCTCTTCACACCTTATATACCTTTCTCCACCCAGCCATATCATTTCCTGTCTCAATTTTTCTAGTGCTGGATTAAAGGCATGTGTGCTTCCCAAGCAAAGGCATGAGATCTCAAGTGCTGGGATTAAAGTCATGTGACTACCAAGTGCTGGGATTAAAGGTGTGTGCTACCACTGCCTAGAATCTATGTTTAATCTAGTGGCTTGTTCTGTCTTCTGATCTTCAGGCAAATTTTATTAGAATACACAATATATTACCATACTTGATCCGAACTCTATCACTCCGAAGTCTGAATGTATAAAATGGCATGTGTATTAGTTACTTTTCTGTTTCTGTGATAAAATACCATGATCAGAAGCAACTTAAGGGACAAAGAGCTCCTTTTGGCTTATGGTTCCAGAGGCATCATGGTGGAAAAGGCATGGTATGGTGGCAGCAGCAGCTGAGAGATCACATCTCAGTTATGAGTAGGAAGCAGAGAAGAAGTAGGAAGGAAAAACAGGAAGTAGAAAGCAGAGAGAAAGACAGGAAACACAGTGAGGCTATAACCTCTCAAAACCCATCCCCAGTAATGTGCTTCCGCCAGCAAGTCTCCACCCCCTAAAGTTTCCAGTGCCTCCCCAAACAGCATCAGCTACCAAGGTCAAGTGTTCAGAAACATGAGCCTATGGGAGGCCATTGCTCTTTCAAGCCAACAGGGCATGGCTCACTCTAGGAGCAGCTCTCTAGTCTGACTTGTGGGAAGGGAAGAAAAGGGAGTCTTCTACCAGCTTCAGAATAGTCCAATGCCAGTGGTGGCACCGGTGCAGAGACCCTGCAGGAGCCTGGAAGTCCCAGCCATGGAACTTCCTTACCAGTTTTAAGAGCTGTAATGCCAGGATGGTGAAGTTAACCCTGGCGGTCTCTTTCTTTCTCATTTTCCCTTCTCTTCTTCTCTCCCTCCCTCCTTCCAATCTGCTTGACTCTAGATAGGTGTTCTTTTAGGAGGAGGAAGCAGCAGCGCAAAATAAACACAGCACCAGGGGTGGAGGGTTTTTTTTTGGGGGGGTGGGGGTGGGGAGTAGAATTTAAAAGGTAATCTCTGGGGAATCAGAAAATACTAAGGAGGTCACAGACAGAGCAGAGTTCAGAAGAGCAACCGCATCAGGTAGTTTGGCTCTTGGGCTCAGTCACAAGCTGCCACACATAGGCTGACCCTACTGGTACCCTCACAGACTTGGAGAAATGAACTAAGGGATGGACTGCTAATCAGATGCCTGATGGATGGAAAGCTAAACATGGGACAGACACAACTCTTCAAAAATCTTAACATGTAATAGACATTGAGATCTAGAGATAGATCTTGTAGCCTCAGAAGATTGATTTCCTCGTACAATAAATGTTAAGCACTATGTACACAATGAAGCTAAATCCAAATGACCTGAACTTAAAAACCTGATATGCTGAAATTGCTGGAAGAAACATAAAAATACAATCAGGTTCCAAGTTTAGGTAGTAACTTTCAGAACACAATTTCGGTAGCAAAGGAAACAGCTGCAGGAATCAGCAAATGGGACTCCATGAAATTCAGCAGCTTCTTCTACACAGTAAAGGAAAGTGTGGGCAGAAAGAGCACTAGCCATTGGGATGAAAGAAAACCTCAAGCAGGAGTTGATGTCTAGAATATTTGAAGAACTACAAAAATTAAACACAAAGCCAAAAACTGCCAATCAATAAATGGGCTAAGGAAATGAGCAGACGGTTCTCAAAAGAAGAAATGCAAATGGCCAATATTCTTGTAAGTGCTCAGCATCCTTCACCATACGGGAAACGAAAATTGAAACTACTTGAAGATTTGATCTCACCCACATTAAAAACGACTATTATCAATAAAACAAATGATGGAGGTAGACAAGGATCTAGGGGGTGTTTGGGGGGAAGGGAATGAGTATAGCCAAAATATATTGTATGAGATTATCAAAGAACACATAAAACCATTATTTTAAAACATTAAAAGTAAAAAGAAAGAAGAAGAAAGGAAATGAAAAAAAAAAAAACGCTGACAAGGATGTGATGCCCTTGTTTACTGTAAACCAGCACAACCGTTATGGAAATAAGTATTCAGGTTCCGTAGAAAATCAGAAGACAGAGCTACCAGGTGACCCAGCTAGAGCAGTGTTGAGCATATTCCCAAAGGACTCTGTACCTTATCATAGAGACCCTTGCACATCCATGTTTGTTGCTGCACTATTCATCAATAATTCTGGATAATAAAAATGGGGAACACATACAGTTATACAGAAAAATGAAATTACGAATTTTGCAGGAAAATGGATAGGTTTAGAAACCGTTATCTTGAGATGACCAAATCTCACAAAAATAAAACTATTTGTTCTATCTCATATGCAGATCCTAATTTTCATCTATTTCTAGTTTTTTGAGACAGGGCTTCTCTGTATAGCCTTGGCTGTCCTGGAACTAGCTCTGTGAGTGCAGAGATCCACCTGCCTCTGCCTCCATAGTGTTAGGATTAAAGGTGTACACCAGCTCCAGATCCTATTTTTTTTAACATTTGCACGTTCTTAAAGAATAGGTTATGAATGTGGGGATCAGTTAGGAAATTAGAGAGGAGACCAAAGAGGAAAACAAGGGATGTTAAGAAGTGGGTAGGAACAAATGACACACGTGATGTGAGAACACAAAGGAAAGTCTCACGTGGAGAGCAGGAGAAGAGGAGTAAAAGAAACACAAACAAAGTTCATTTGAAGAGTACCATAATGAAGCCTGACTTGTGCACAGCAGCACCAAATACATTTTAAAAAGATATAAGGTACTCGAGTAGTCTTTGGATAAGAGAGTCTCTTCTTTCTGCTGGTCTTTGCTTTAGGTTTCCTGTTCTTACCTTGGGGCTCACTGGGATTTCCTGTAATGCTGAGTAGGAGTCGGGGTACAAGAGCGCCCTTGCCTTGCGCCTAGAACCTGGGTGGAAACATCCAGTCTTCCTCGGGCAAGCTCTACCATGCTAGCTGCGGGCTTTGTATATGGATTTTAGGAAGCTCCGCACTGTTTTCATTTTTCTCAGTCTTCACCGGAAGTGCTGACTCTTACCAGATGCTTCATCTTCAATGGTTCTTATTGTTTCCCTCGTCAGCCCATTAATATGGGTGGGTTAAGTTACTTCTCAAATGTAAAATCAGCCTCAAATCCCAGAAACAAAGCTCTGTTGAGGAATATGCTTTGTATTAAGTGCTGATTAATTCTATTTGATAATATTGGGCAGGGTATCTCTGCATGTATATTTACAATGGATATTGATCTGTCATTTTCTTTATTGAATTATTTTTTTGTGGTGTTGGTGTCAAGGGAATAGTGATTTCATATAATAGATTGAGAAGTATTCCCCCTGCCTCTATTTCATATTTTCATGAGGAAAATAAAACTAAATTCAGAGTTTCACAATACAAATATTCCAAGTTTCCAAAATTTAATTCAAAAAATTCCTTAGCATATGAAAATCAAGAAAATTACAATTTGGGGTGGGGGAAGGGTGTCTCTATGTAGCCCTGGATGTCCTGGAACTCTCTATGTAGACCAGGCTGGCCTCAAACTCACAGAGATCCATTTGCCTCTGCTTCCCAAGTGCTGGGCTTAGAGGCTTGTGCCACCACACCTGGTGAAACTTAGTTCTTAACAGCAACATCCAACAATAACAGTAAGAAAACAAAGATGCTGATCGCATCTGACCGAAACTTGGTAGTCATTTACAACTCTTCAAAACATGACTGAACACTGCTGAAGTGAAAGGGAAGGCGGGAGATCAGCAAATAAACAGAAGAGCTAGATGCGAATTTTATAACTGAAAAATAAAATAACCAATTTTTAAAAACTTACTGCATGGGCTATATAGTCAAACAAAGATGGCAAAAGAGTTAATGACCTGGAAAGCAGACCAATAAAAACTATATTTCAAAAATCAAATACAAAGAAGGAAAGAATGAGAGACAAAAAACTAAGAAGGAAAAGAGTCTTGGAGAGTTGGAGGATGCCACTCAAAAGCTCCATCTTCTCCTGTAGTTTTGGAATGTTTGGTTTACGGTTGCTTGGCTGCAAACCCTGGGGTAGGACGCCATGACAGCGAGAGTGTGTGGTAGAGGAGGATCTTTACCTTGTGGCGAACAAGAACCAAAAAGCTAAGAAGGTCCTGGAAACAAAGCATACCACTAATGACCCACTTCCTCCAACCAGGTCCCACCTCCTAAAGTTTCCAGAACTTCCCAAGGTAATTCCAATAGCTAAGGATCAGACATTCAGCACTTGTGCCTGCTAAGGAGATTTTACACTCAAGACCTCCCACCAAGCAAGTGAGAATACTCAGCTAGGGTCATACACACTACCTATCCTATCCTGAAGAAGACAGATAAATACATGAGGCCCAAAGGCTTATAACCAGAAGGCTGAGCTTGGTACGACTTGTTACTCTCCAATACCTTACTGATACATGGGGGAGTATCAGGAAGAGATAATCCCTGAAGAAAGAGAGGAAAGAGAGAGAGTTCCCAGAAAGGAGACGTGCTGACTAGTTTTATCAGGCTTCCCTTTTCTTTCGGATAGGGAAAAAAAGAGCTGAATAGGGATTTCTCTTGGTGGCTACACCCTTAGTTCAGAACCGCTATTACTTACCTGTAAGCCGCATATTTCCTGACAATATTTTCTCAAACATGGATTGGTAGTTAGTTTTCTTCAGCCTTCCTTCTACTGAAAACTTCATAGGCTTAACTTTACAGAGGAGATAGTCAGAGCCATGGAATTTGGAAAGCTGCATTCTTCCTGGAGACTAATTCCATAAAAGGAAAGGCAAAGATGTAGGATTGGACCCAAAAAGCCAAACCCCAAGGCAGATCCAGCAAAGCCTGAGAATCTGGCAGGGAGTTCTGGAATAAATGTTGCTTGCAGAGCTGTCCCATGGCTGGTTGACACAGGTCATGCTCAGAAAGGTGAGTCTCTGACAGGCCGAGAGCTTACGTACACCTGCTGATCACACTCTCCACACTGAGAGCCAAGGTCTGGGCTGTATCTCTGTGTCCTCCACAGATATGCACAAGACCTCAGTAATCATGTAGGGTCCCTAATCATTGTTTATAGGTGTCAAGGGTCTAAAGACAAATGTCATGTATCTAACCAGCATTTGTGGGGTGCTCTTGGCACTGCAAGGTTTATAAATACCATGACTTTATTATCGAGCAGACGACGAGGGAGGGAAGGGATACACTCAAATACTCTTAATAAAGAGGAAGTAAATTATTACTAAGTGGAAGCATTGGTGATGTGTTCTGGGAACAGAGGGTAAGTGTGCATGTGTATACACACACATGTGTGCGTATGCACACATATCCCTAAACTTATTTATACACATAGCATGTACATAAGAAATGAATGCAAAGTAGTATTTTATTACTGAGGTGATATTCAGAGCTGAGGATATAGCCATGAAGAGTTCTGCATTGAGAGGAGGACCTGAGTCATCAGAGAGTCATCTGAAGGAGGCACAGAATGTGGGTCCTTGAACTAGAAAGTGGCATCCCGGTAGAAACAGCTTTCTGTTAGAAGCCATAAGCGTTCTAGTTCCAATCACCCATAACCCCCTTAATTCAAATTGAGATCCTGCATCTTATGAACCATGTTCTCCAACAGAGAAGGACTAGGGATGATGCAGCATCTTCACGCTGTGTCTAGCATGGCGAGTACTCCCACAAGGACGTACACTGAATATTATTAATAGCCGAGAAGCAAACAAACAAAAGGCTTTGATTTGAGAAGTTATCCAGTATGACTTCCTTGAGGGCTATTTAATCTCCTGCTTTTGCTCGGCAGAGCCACGACATGAAACATTTTCAGGATTTTGTGAGCAGAGAAATTGGACACAATTAGAAAAACACTAGTGACCTCCACTCAGAAAATCCTCAAGAGCCTGCAGCATTAAATAGGTTTCTCTTGCAGGGCTGATTCTCACCCGCCCTTAGGTCCCCATGTTTCTCATAGGCTTCAAAGGTTTGATTAAAAACTCAGATCTGAACATTAATTCCTACGATTCTTTCTGCCCCCACACTTCCTCCCCAAGAGCTGAGTATATACTAGGGGGTTCGTTATGAGTAGCCCACCCCCAAAAGTCGACACCTGTCATGTCACTTGGCAGTCTTTCTTTAGGGAAGGTTCACAGCAAACCACACCCTTGTCTAGAAGCAAAATGCTCATTGCTAAGCTCTTTGCCAACCATTGAGCTAAAGATTTTGTATCCAGTAGTTAATTTACTCATCACGACAAAGTATTAGTATTTCTGTTTTACTATTGAGGAAACCGTCACCAAGCAACTATATAGCTTCCCAACTTCCCACAGCTCATATGTAGTAAGAAAGACTGGGGTCTGGACATGTTCCTGCCTTGTTCTTAATGGCTGTGCTAGGTCTGCAGCCACAACACAGTCCCTCAGCTAATCCCTACCCTTAGCAGACCGGAATCACCAGTGTGTGCCTATGGTGCCTACCAGGTGCCAGTCCAGATCCCCCTCAGGTCAAGGCATGCATTGCCCTGTGGCCTCAGAGCATCTGGAAGCTTCTGCTGTATGCTGCTCTCTGCCCCAGTCTACAGCTACCAACCTAGATAAGATGAAAGTACAGAAGAAAACACAGCCATTTTGCTTCCATTGAGACAACACAGAACCCCCAGGCAACTGGCCAAGGCCTTCAATGACTTTGAAAAGATCAACATATCCCTCTATCCAAGTCCATCCCTGACAGGTGCTATCCTGGAAAAACATTTCCCTCCTTCCCAGAGCTGTGTCCCCAGTACAGTCTGAAGATAATGATTACGCAAGTGAGCAGTCCTTCTCTAGGAGTGGCTGGGAAGCTGGCCATCTGCCTGGGGTTGCTTCTTACTAGACCTGAGGAGGAAACAATATGCCAGCCACAGCTAAGAGCCTGCCCATCACAGGGGATGCTGCTGGGTCCCGTGGTCTCAGCATCTCAAGACACATTTACAAACTTCACTTCGCAGGTCTTAAATAGTAGATAGCCCCAGCAGTGATCACTCTCTAGCCTGGAATCCAGACTAAATCCTGAAGGTAGCAGCCTAATGGCTCATGAGGGACAAGCTAAGAAGCCTCCCCTGAAATGTAATGTAATACAATCAGCCCACTGGGACAAGAGATAGGTTTTTGAGACTTGAGTCAGTTATGAACATGCTGTATGATTCTGGGTGTCTGGCTCGCTGTCTCTGGCCATACCCTATCAGGAAGAAAGGGAATTGTGAATACTATATATACCCTGGGGGAGTCACTGTGAGGGTAGAGGAAATCCAAGTCCCTTCCAACTTCTACACAATTAGGCTGCAATTAGGAGATGGGGAGACAGTGATAAGAGATCTGTCCCAGGGAAATGGATCCCAGACAGTCCTAGATAAACCAAGTGACATGGCTCCTGGCACCTAAAGGGACTCTGAAGGGAAGTCTGCACCACACCACACAATGGAAAAAAGTGCGCATCAGTGATTTTAAATGGCCAATGGGTACATTGGGGGCTGGAAGGTAGCCCCACCAGAGCAGGCAGCCCTAAAGTGTGGGAGTTCCCAGATTCTGAGGCACTGTGGACTTCTGCTTTGTGGGGCCTCCTCAGATACACCTGCTATTACTTAGGGACACCTGAGAAATGGCAGCCATTTTCACCCCTCCACTGGCTCAGCCGTGGTCAAGAGGTGACCAACAAGGGCCGAGCCACCTCTCCCTCTTATACAAGTGGCTGTCAGAGTCATAACAGAATCACCTGGAGCACTTGGTGCACCGATTTCTGGACTCCCCACTAGAATCCCTGACTCTGTTGAATTCTGAACCCCAAGGATGCTGCTGAACTAGGGACAAGTGGAGCAACTGGGCTCTAAAGAGCCCCAGCATCCAGGCCAGTCCTAAACAATCAAAGACATCTCTGTACGGTGTTCTTCTAGGCATCAGAGCACTTCAGGAATTTGAATGTGACCCATTGATTTAAGGAGACAATAGGCAGGACCAGGGGGAAATTGTGGGTAATCATACCCAGAAACCCTGGACTCCAAACCGGGAAGGGAACCACTGTGCTTGTAGGCCAAGCCAGGTAGTCATAGGCTGTAAACACAGGCTACATTTGTGCTCTTAGTGTTAAGGTGGAGACCAGCAGGTCCACGGGAATACGTGAGAAATGCAGTTCAGGTGCCACTCCAGAGCACACAAGGCTGAGCCTGTACCCAAACAGCATCCTCCAGTGACCTGTGTGCTCTGGTCTGGTGGTATGTGAGTTCTGCAGCACCTGAGTAGGGGGCATAGACAAAGATCATTCAAAGGCAAGGCTGTCCTGGGGGTTATGGTATCCTTCCTTAAATGCAAGAAAGCTCTGAAAGTCTACTGAGTTTCTGATAGATAGATAGATAGATAGATAGATAGATAGATAGATAGATAGATAGGAATATGTCTGTGTGTATGCATAAATATTTATATACATATATAAATAACTGGGACATGGTACATGCATATGTGTGTGTGTGTGTGTGTGTGTTTGTGTGTGTGTGTGTGTGTGTGTGTGTATTCAGAGTTCCCAGGGAATTTTCTGAGGCTAAGCATCTTCTTTCTCTTTATTACTGGTGTATGTTAACAATAGGAACGTTTTGTTGGGCTATTTCACACATGCATATCATGTACTTCGGTCATATTGACCCCTCTGCCATCTCTTGTTTATTCTCCTCAATCCTGTCCCTTTGACCTAGAATTTTCCCTTCCTGCTTGCATGTTTCTCTCTCCCAGATTCTACATGTGAGAGAGAAATGTGTGTACTTGTTTTTCTGAATCTGACTTATTTCAATCAATGTGATGGTTCTATCTATTTTCCTTCCAATGACATGATTTTAGTCCTTTTTTTATAGCTAGAACTCAAGTTTATTGTTACAACCAATGTTTATTTATAGAATATAAATCTCTTCAAAAAGATACATTCCTTCATTTAATCAATAGTAGAAAGCCTTACTAAGCAGAAATAAAGCCTAAGCCGTACTTTGTATCTTAACAGAAACACAGCTTCCCTATGCCTCAGCCAGTGTCTGAGTGCCAGAGAACTTGCTCATCTGTTTGCTAGCGAGATACTTCTTGCTTTTTCCTTTGTTGTTACATATTTTTATGTTTGAAATTGAAGTTTTACTACTGTTAATTTAAGTAAGATTTGTTCTGTGGATAAAATGGCATTGCCAGTGAAATCAACAGCCTCATTCATGTAGCTGCTGAAGTGACATTTGTGTTCTGTGTCATGAAATTGACATGATTTTATTCTTTATGGCTGAATACTATATACTCAATTGTGTATATACATTGCATTTCGTTTTTTTATCCAATCATTCACTGATGGGCAATGAAGCTGATGCTGTAGCACAGAAGTTGTGAATATTGCCACCTTAAATTGGATGTGCAAATATCTTTATTTTATGCTGTTTGTTCTCTTTGTGTATATTCCCAGGACTGGTGCAGCTGGGTCATACAGTATTGCTATTTTTAAATTGTCTGAAGGGTCTCCATACCAATTCCCATGGAAGCTGTACTAATAAACATTGCCATCAGCCATGGAGATGGTCTTTCTGCCCTACTGTGGCCAGCATGATTTTGGTTCACTTATGGTAGTCACTTGTATAGTTTTCATTTCCCTAATGACTAAGAATGCTGAACATTTCTATGGGTTTATTTGTCATTTCTGTTTCTTCTTTTGTCTATTCAGTTCACTTCCCATCTGTTGATTGGGTTTCTTGTGCTTCTAGTGTTTCAGTTTTAAGTTCCTCGTATATTCTAGATATGAGTTCCCTGGTGGATAAACAGCTGGCAGATTCCCATTCCTGGGGGGCATCTGAGGTTAGATATACCGATCTTCTTCTCAAAAATAATCTGGCTAAAGACTCAAGCCTGAAACCATCCTGTACGTTGATGGGAGTTATAACTCTGCTGTGTCCCTAAATATGATCTCAAATTTCAATCATGTGAAAAGCTGTAAAACCTTCCTTATGCCCAGGTCACCCCAAGACTAAGTTCACTGGAACCTCTGGATCAGGGCACTAGTGTGGGTCTTTTCAGTGATGCCAGTTAGAGCCAGGATATGCCCAGAACTATCTGCAGTCCTCCCCATGATGGCCTCCCTCCCACAGGAGTCCCTTGCCTAGACTCCCTCCTCTTCAGGATGCTGAGCACCGGATGATGCTGGTGGAAAGCACCATGAGCTTGCTTCTAGAGAGAGCAGCAGCATTCTGCACACAGAGCCAGTGTTGTGGTCTTTACTGATCGAGCAAAGCTTCAGGAGCTATGTAACCCTCAGGTTGTCTTGTCTTCCAAATTTATCAGCAAGGCACCCATAAGTTCAAACAGCTGCTGCCAGCATGTAGCCATGGCACCAACAGAGACTTCCAGGCCAGCCATACCAGGGGACACAGGCCAGAACAAATTTCTCTTGTGCCACTCTATAAGTAGTGGCATATGTGTGGCAGCTAATTCAAGAACTCATTCTTATATTTTGTTTCATCTTGTATTCTTTTAGAAGTTACAAAGAGCAAGGATTTGAAGAAAATCATTGTATTTCAATGTAGTATACTATTATCAATATCCCTGAGTCTTTCCAACAACTCTTGCAGTGAGTTTGGCAGATACTACCTTTTCCTGTATAGAAGGCTCACACATTTGAGTTCTGTAGCCCAGAACCAAGGTATGCAGTGGTCTTTCTGTCATCAGAGGAGGGGGATGTGACTGGTCAATTTACCTCCTGGGGGAGAAAAACACATAGCCTCTCTGCAAAACTTGAAGTCCACATGTGGCTACTAAATACTTAACAATTGCTTGTGTGCTCACTGAAAGATTGTGCAGGCCTCAAGGATGATTTTCCAGAACCTCACTTAACTGGCTATAACCTAAAGGACACTTTTTGACACTCTTTCTCTGCAAAATAAGAACTATAACTCCTACCTGCTTAGTGAGGAAAGAAAAACAGAGACCAGCACGGTGCAAAACCTCTATCACAATGTCACAAACCATAGCAGAAATAATTAGGATCAATGACCTTAGTGCTTCAAGGGCATTGTCTCATTTAGGTTTCTATTGCTGTGATGAAACACCAGGACAAAAATCAACCTGGAAAGATGTGGTAGTTTGAATAGCAATGGCCCCCATAGACTCATGTGTTTGACTGCTTAGCCCATAGGGAATGGAACTGTTAGGAGGTATGGCCTCATTAGAGCAGATGTGGCCTTATTGGAGGAAGTGTGTCACTATGGAGGTGGGTTTTGAGGTCTTATATGCTCAAGCTAGACCTAATATGGCAGTCTCCTTCGGCTGCCTGAGGATCAAGATGTACAACTCCCAGTTCCTTCTCCAGCACCATGTCTGCCTGCATGCTGCCATGCTTCCCACCATGATGATAACGGACTAAACCTCTGAAACTGTAAGCCAGCCTCAAATGTTTTCCTTTATAAGAGTTGCCGCAGTCATGGTGTCTCTTCACAGCAATAAAAACCCTAACTAACACAAGAGGAAAGGGTCTATTTTGCCTATGTTCCATATCACAGTCCATCATCAAAAAAGTCAGGGTGGAAACCTAGATGCAGGAACTGAAGCAGAAACAATGAAAGAATGCTGCTTACTGGCTTGCTCCCCATAGCTTTCTCAGTCTGCTTTCTTATACAGCCCAAGCCTACCTGCCCCAAATTAGCACCATACACAGTGAGCTGGGCCATCCCACATCAATCCTTAATCAAGAAAATATAGACTTGCCTACAGACAATCTGATGGAGGCATTTCCCCAATTGAGATTCCTCTTTCCAAATAACTGTAACTTATATCAGGTTAACAACAACAACAACAAAAAAAAATCAACCAGGACAGCATATTCATTCCAGATGCCTAGAGTCTCACATTGCACTTGATCCACAGTAAGTACATCAGGCACAGAATCTAAAAAAGCAGACCCCAGTAACAGCCTATAGACTGGCTCATTTGCAAGAACTCTAGCTCTGGGAGACACTTTTTCAGGGTAGATCTTCTTCTCCCTCTAGTGTGTGTCTGAAAACCATCAACCACCCTGTTGCCCATCTGCCTGGCCAGTACACCTGCAGCCCTCACTACCCCCAACCATGTTTCACAACCTCCCTTTCCAACTATCCCCCCATCTAGTTCCCAACCTTTTTATTTCAGATACCCTGACCTGGAAAACGCTTTCAGAGTAGAGCTGCCCAGGCAGGATCCCAGGGGGAGCAGTCTCCCTGCGAGCTATGAATCACTCCACCTGCTTCTATTGTTGTTGCAGGCAAGCAACCAAACAGATTGTTTTCTCCAGCTATTTCTGGGCCTCTTTCAGAAACATCCTTATCTTCAAACAGGAGCTGCTAAAACTGCAGCAAATCATTCTGGGTAAATGCTAGTCAATTTGGTTCCTGGGGGAGAAAAACACATGGTTTCTCTGCAGAAAATTAAAGTCCACATTGTTCTGATACTCATGTGGGTGTAGATGAGTTGGGCATGGGCCCCAGGAGACAATATCAGAGCATTTAAAATTGCCAAAGCCCTGTACCTTTGAGGTAATCCTAAATTTGTTCTGGCAATATCCCTGATATCTGATTGAGTTTGACTTGTATTTACAACATGGTATTGATGTTCTAGGATTCCACACCTGAGTCTGTATGCAGGTTTCCATAGATATACCTTCTAAAAGAAGTAGGCATGCCTCTAAAGTCGGCCTTCTTCCTCAGAACCTTTACATCAGTTCTGCTGGCAGATAACAAGGGTTAGAGGTTGGAAAGGTTTTAGAGATAGAGATAGAGACCAGAAAGCAAGACCAACTGCTGCTTTGAGCAGGGACAGTGATGATTTGGGACCATAATGTCTCAGAGCCAGCCAGGGTCACAGAAACCATAAACCTGGTTATCTACTGAATATGAGAACACTGAGAGGCCCAGAAACAGGGAGAACTTCTGCAAAGGGACCCATGAAAGGGCATGCCCTTATCCCATGCCTCCTGACTTCTAGACCTAGCAAGGCTCCTTCTAAGCAGGTGTATTCCATGACTCACACAGGAAACATTATTAGCCATCTTCTATTTGTGCACATAAATAAGGATAAATGAGCTCCAAATATAGCTCTCACACTGCCCCAAACACCATCATTAAAGATTCACTGATCTGAAGAAGCAGGCTTCTGGCTATACTTCTGAGACTTCAGGTAGTACCTTCCTCAAAACTGGACTGGGGTTGGTGGTATTCACAGAAAGTAGTGAGTACAGGGGAAACTGAAGAGTCCCTTGTGGAACACAGCTAACTGTGGAAAAACCAGAGGACTTGAAGCCTTACCACCAGGGAATAAAAGAGAAGGTGACTGAGAACAGAAGTGTAAACTTCCTTACCAGGGGTAGATCCAGTTACTGCTTCAAGGCCATCCTTCCTTGCACCCATCTCTAGCCTTACTAAATTCTGTTCTCTCACACTAATGTAGAGATGATTCCTCTCTACCTTTGGATTTGGGCTTCACCAGGTGCCTTGCTGTGATCAATGGGCTAAAGCAGAAACACGTGTTTGTTCACAGCCATCACCATGAGAAGAACTACCCCAAGGCAGCTGCTATTGCCTAACAGCCATGCAGAGTAAATCCAGGTAGAGTGAATTCCAACCCAGGCAGAAATGAGGAGCCAAATGCAGCCAGACCCTCAGAGTAGAGCGGAGACTATAGACAGACCCACTAATAGTGTGAGGCACAGGAAGCAGAAGGAGGAAGATTAGAGACTGGGATGGTACCTTCCCTTCCAAAGGAATGGTTAAGGTTTGAAGAATGGAAGCCACCAGTGGACATGAATTCAGACATGAGGAAGATGATGAACAAAGGCATCAATGGAAAAGGGTAGCACATATTCAAAGAACAAGGGGCATCTCAGAGCAGCAGGAGCAGTGCCATCTCCCAGAATTCAATGATCTTAGCAATGTCCTCTGTCTGTAGTGCAATTGTGCTGGAGTCACAAGTTCCCTGGGGACCTTTGAGCACCTGAGATGTGACAGGGCTGCTGAGGAAATGAATTTTTATTTTATTGTATTTAGTATTTGATCTTTAAGAGTCACAAGTGGGAGGGTATGGCAGACGAGGAAGTTGGAGAAGGAATAACTAACACTGAGGATGTTTGAAAGGGCATATGGAAACCTATTGCTTTATACAGTGTGTATGTAGGTGTTCTTATTAAATGCTTTACTTGGAGCTACTATACACGGAGGGTTCTGCTCATCCCAGAAGCCATAGGCTGCCAAATAAAAAGCCTAGTGCAGATGTAGGATACCTCACCTAGAGTCATTGGTCAGAGGTGTCCTTGAAATGCCCAAAACAATAAGGCATGCTCTTGGTTGTCCACCAAAATTTGATAATAAAACTCTATTGTTAAAGACACTGCATAAATTGGTCATGGGAAAATCAAATCAGTACTGACCAAGAAGCTTCCTCCACGCTGTCTAGCATTCATAGTACTGAAAAGTGTCCTGTAACCTGCTGGAATTAAAAAAAAAGTCATCCACGGTCTTACCCAGCCATGAACCCTGTGAACTATAATAATGACCATAATGGCAAGATATAACCATGGATGTAATAGTGGCAGGACAGGTAAATAACTGCTTTCTAAAGCCAATGGCTTTAAGGCCTGCTGCATAGGAGAAAACACATGCCTGGTACTGGAAATCTGGCAAAGAGCCTGTAGTTGGAGAGTCACAGGACCCAGGGGTGAACCTACCACTATTATCTCGCTTAATGAAGATAGTATCTAGCTGCCCTCTAAATTTATATCTCTATGGTAGATTAATACCACTTTCAGACATTATCAGAGAAGTCTCTTTATGCAGTAGATAATGGTTAATGCAGAAACTCACAACTGGTCAAAGTACAGAGAATAAGTGTCCATGGAGTGCTCAGCCACAAATGGGACATCTGTCATGCCCCCAAGGCTCAGACACCTTTAGAGAAGGGGAGGCAGAATGATTGTAAAAGCCAAAGGCTGGGAAGGACCAGAGCAAAACAGTGTCTTCTGGTCATGACAGGACCACTAAAACCATGAATTCACAGCAGCTGTGGTTGCCTGTGCAAGAAGCTTATCCTCTTTTGATATTGTTAAAAACCCATTGACTCCAATTTGCATTGTCCATGTACTACAGAGTGTGGTTGGCCGACCATGGTCCACATCCTTAAAGAAAACTAACCACTCTTCCCCCAGAAGCCATCAACTGTCAGTAGTTCCTCAGTTGGGGTGGGAGCTGGTCAATTGCATCCCTCTCTGTGTCTACTGGCTTGACCTTATACAGGTCTTGTGCCTTGAGGGTATGATAGATGTTCCATTTGCGGCTGAGCACTCCACTGATACTTATTCTTTGCCAGATTTCCAGTATCCGGCATGTGTTTCTTCCTGTGGAGCAGGCCTTGAAGCCGTTGGCTTTAGAAAGCAGTTACTTACCCCATAACTGACCTGCCACTATTACATCCACGGTTATATCTTGCCACTATGGTCCTTATTGTAGTTCACAGGGTTCACGGCTGGGTAAGACTGTGGATAACTTTCTTTTTTACCAGCAGGCTGCAGGATACTTTCCAGTGGAGAGGTAGGGGTACATCTTGGAAGAGTTAGAGAAAAGAATTGGGATGAATATGATCAAAATATATTGCATTAGCAAAAATATTTATTAAAATGAGTCACATTAAGCTAGAAAGGCTGCCAAATTGATAGCATGCATCTGGGTTTTAAGAATGAAGAAGGCTGATATGAAAGTAACCAGAAACCCTTTGGTGAAACTTTTGAGGGGAAAGGTTCATTCATTATGATCACATGACACTGACTCCATCCTGGTCCTCAATCCAGCACTGCCATGCAACCACTAAAGTTTCCAGTGTCCTTGTAAGTGGATCCTGGCATTATCCCCAGTCTATTAATGAGCAGACCAAGACACAAAGAGAATAGTGTTTAGGAAGGGCACTGAAAGGCAGAGCTAAGTTTGAAGCAGAATCCAGATCTTAAGGCCTTTTGCCCCTCTCCCAGGACAAACCTGCCCCAGTCACCAACCTGCAAAGGCCACAGAGCCCTTCCCAAATGTTTTCCTGGCAGACGGTCTGAAGAGGGAGGCTTTATTTGCAGTAAGTCATGTTAAGTTGCTTGCTTTTATTTGGGGCTAGAAGAAGGTTCTCACAGAACAGTGGGGCTAAGAGGGAAGAAAGAAAATCCAAGGATGATGAATTATGGGCTGGCCACTTCTGGGAGCAGCTAGCTCTTTTCCCACGGACTTGTGTGAAATAACAAAGATGGAAAGCCATCCCTGGCCCAGGCTCCCACTGCTCAAGGGCTGACCGTGGCAGGTTGAGCATGTAACAGCTGATCACCTTCCCATCTTCTCTCAAAGCGCAATGGAAAGTGGCTTGTGTATATTATGATTCCACCTACAGGAAACATCCAGAACAGGCTAAGGCAGAGGTTGCAGATCAGTGCTGGCTTAGGGCTTGGTGAGGGATAATAATTATAACGGTGCTCCTATGTGAAATTAGATAGTCATTATAGCTGAGAGTGAGTTTTATGTTACATAAATTTTACATCCATAAAAGAAAGGTGGGTTGATAGGAGCCTTAATGACAGCAGACTGCATATAAGAGCTAGGCTTTGAGCTTCCCCAGCACAACCATAAACATTTACTCTAGAGAAAGCCCAGACCTTCCCTTCAACTGACACCTCCGAATCTCTAGCCATGATGCAGGGTTGATGTGGAACAGTGTGGCTGACCTCTCCACACTCCATGGCCAGATGCTGCCTCTCTCTGATTGGCTCAGACACAATGAGGTCACTGCTGCTGTTCAAGGCCAGGATGTGAGTGGCTTCACCTGAACTCCAGACACAGAGGCCCCTCTCCTTCTCCAACTCAACTGTTCAGAAAACACACAGGCTCCAGTCCCCAGGGCCCTATCAGCTGCAGGAGTGGACTCAACTCTAACTCCCCCGAGGTAATGGAAAATGAGCTGACTTCTCAGCACTGTCTGTTTGTAAAATTTCATCACATTAGGAGGCTTCCTCCCTCTGTAATGTACCCGGACCCCAAACTGCTTCTCCCTCTTGAGGACGATGGCGCTCTGAAAGATTCCCTTGTCCTCTACGTCTATAAGTCTATCGTACAGATGTTTGAGCCTCCTTTCCTCCTGCTGGCCCGATGCTGTAAGCACTCCTCCAGGAAAGGATCACAGCAGCATCCACAGGACAAAGGATGGATATGGCAGAACCTAGAACCAATCTATTACAACTAATCACCAGAGATGCCAGACCCGTGGAAACCCTACTCCTTCTTGGATAAGTGGTATTTACATCTGGATTGAGCGGAGGCTCAATTATATCTCAAAGCGTCTAGTAGTGGTCACATAGAGCAATTCTCAGGACACACTGAGAAAAGCCCACACAACTTTTATGATTAAAGGTCCTTCAAGAACCCTTATCTTTGGAGCCTTGAGTTATGTGAAGCCACTGTCTTATGAGGAAGCCCAAGCTACAAGGACAGGCCACATGTAGACATTGCGGTTGGTGACTTTAGCTGAGATCCCAACCAACAGCTGGAATCAACAGCTTCAGATGATTCCAGACACAAGCTTTTGGCTCACCTAGACATGAATTCTTCCAAGCTTCATACAGCAGACACAAGCCATTCTCACTATGGCCTGTCTAAATTCTCAAGCCCTAAAAGGTACTAAGCTACCAAATGAAGTAATGGACTCTGAATCTCCCTTTAGTCATAACAAGTTTTAAAGATTTACTTTTATTTTAAATTATGTGTATGCATGTACATATGTGGTAATATGTACACAGGAGTATAGGTACCTGCCAAGGCCAGAGGCATCTGATCCCATTGGAGCTGGAGTTACAGAAGGCTGTGAGCTGCCCAGTGTGAGTTCTGGGAGCCAAATCTGAGTCCTCTGCCAGAGAAGCAAGTACTCCAAACTACTGAAGCCATATTTCCAGCCACTGGTCATAACTACTTATTTCACTGTAGGATGTGCCTGGCCCTATTCTGGGCATTGGGACTATAAAGATGAAGGAAAAACAAACCTATCTTTAATGATAGAGCCCTGTGGTCATGAAAGCAGTCATGTCACACACAAATGATGGTTACTGGTGCTGTGTACATAGCATCTTGGTATGGCTGGTTCCAGTAGAAGAACCCAGACAGTCTCCCTGGAAGAAGCTTCCAGAAGCATGGGATTAAGTAAGTGTGGCAGTGTCCTCTCCCTAGAGTCAGAAGCCACACAGCACATTTGAGAAGTTTTGAGATAGGAGTTACAAGAGTTGCTGCTGGGTATGCAGGATCCTGCTGAGAGATCACTGTGTTAAGAGCCTCCACCCAGTCCTTTAAACACACCAACTCTCTCTGCCCTCTTGGCCTTCCTAAACACCCCCTCTGTCTGCTTGGAGCTCTGCCCCTGACTCAGCCTTATTTCACCCCTATCAGAAGTCCCCCTTCCCAAGTCATACCTCTCAAGCCCTCCTCTTGTCACACAGCACACTGTGATTGCATGCTTGTCAGCTGGTTAACTCTGGTTCCCACACTCTAGAAAATCATGGCTGTTTGCTGTTGGCCTCACTCTTCATTCCCAGTGCCTGGTGCAGAGTTGGGTACATTCAATAGATATTCAGTAAATACTCACTGAAAGAAGGGGTCTGTAGCTGGGCGGTGGTGGCGCACGCCTTTAATCCCAGCATTCGGGAGGCAGAGCCAGGCGGATCTCTGTGAGTTCGAGGCCAGCCTGGTCTCCAAAGCGAGTTCCAGGAAAGGCGCAAAGCTACACAGAGAAACCCTGTCTCGAAAAACCAAAAAAAAAAAAAAAAAAAAAAAAAAAAAAAAAAAAAAAAGAAGGGGTCTGCAATGAATGAGCCCTTCCCCAAGACCTCAGCTCTGCCTAACATGTTCTATTCTTCTGGTCAAACCTAATTCTGTTCCCCATCCTTGGTTTTGTGAATTTTGCCCCCCTCTGCCTCAGAATAGCTTACCACCACCCACAGCACAGCCTCACCCCATCCCCCGTGAGTCATGGCTTGTGTGATGGCCTAGATGTTTGAACACTTGATGGTACTCTGGGGGGAAGTTATGGAAACTACTAGGAGGAAGTTGAGTCACTAGATGACAGGCCTTATGGGCGATAGCCTGGACTGTCTGAGCTCTTTGCTTCCTGTTCTACAGACATGTGAACAAACAGCCTCACACTCCCTCCCCTACCATGGAAAAGAGATGGTCCCACAACTATGACCACCATGCCCGAACTGTTGAGCCAGAATACTCCTTTCTCTCTGACTTCTCACTCCTGAGAAGCAACTAGCATGGCTTGTGTTTGCCAGCTGTTGTCATCCCTGTCTACTCTACCAAGCCCCCCTCCCAGAACTCCAGCATCACCGATCACCAACCTCACTCACCTTCAGGACATTTCTCTATGTAGCGATGCACTGTAGTGAAGGAGACAGTGGGCAAGGAGAAAGGAGAAGCAGATGACAGTCTGCAGAGAACTTCTACAGCTGCTAGAATCCTAGTCCCCCATCCTGAAGAAAAACACATGCACCCAAAGACAGAGGAAAGATTTCATCAGATTTGACAAGGTCATATGATGTCATACCACCGAAAAGTTTGCAGGGATGACAGAATGAAAGTGTCCAGGGAGCTTGACATTCGGAATAGAGAAGAGACAGAAGGGACAGGACAGGCACGGGTATAGACACAATGCTCTGCCTGCGTGGAGTGGCTTCGGAGGCATTGTCCCTCCGGTGTGTCATCTACTTAGCGAACACAGAGACCATGGATCATGGCTAAATATAGCCAAGAAATTTCCCAGAATTATTCAACAGTGGTGAGGAAGGCTGTCTCACTGCTCCTCACTGCTCAACCTGGCTGAGCCCACAGTCCAGTGAAGAGGCATTCTCACGCCCTGAAGTCCTGCATTGACTACCAAGGGTCAGCAGCACAAACACAGAGGCAACACTGTTGCCCCTCAGATTTTGTACTTCACATGTGTTTTCTCAAAATAGATCTTGGTGGAGGGGTGGAAAGCAAAGCTAGAATGTAAGATAAATCCATTGCCAGAACCTTTTATTCCCACAGCCAACCACTGCTTTGGATTAAGAGCCTAGGAAAGGCCACATACACCATTCTTAGCAGGCCCTCTTATGTATTGAATTTTTTGCTGGTAAAAAAAAAAAAAAAAAAAAAAAAAACCCATGTTCATGACCTTGAAAATACATCAGAAAGAAAGACCTGGGTTCAAACAGTAGCTCTGCCACTCAATAACTATGTGACTGGGTGAGTATATTAACCTCTTTCTGCCTCATTTTCTCATCTGTAAAATTGAGATAATAGAAGTTTTTCAAAAAGTAGTAAGAGGATTAAGCAAGATAAGGCATTCGGCAATGATTAGTTGGGTACTTACAATGTTTCAGTACCAATTTCTATGTGCTTAGCGGGTCCTTTAATGAAGAAAGTAATACTCCCTGCTCTCAAGGAATTCTGTTCAGGTGTGGAGAGATTAAGAATCTGCAGAAAATCAAATATGTAAATGGGATAATATGGAGAGGTTGGAATGGTGTTAAAGAGCTACTATAAAGCAGGTGAAGTAGAGGAAAGTTGGCCACAATGCCCCTTTCCCACTCCTCTCAGTGAGAGGCAGGACCTAAGTCCCATGCCCTTGTAACAGGCCTCTTCTTAGAGCAGCAGGGTGATACTCTGGGAGCCCAAGGCAGGGCCAGGGGACTGTCAGCTTCTTTCTGGAACTCTTGGAACATCTTCTCAGGAAACCCCAGAAGTCCCATGTGGTAAGTCTGACTTCTCCATTCTACCATGTTGGGGAGATCACGTGGTGATCTCTGCTTTGCCATCTTCCTGCCCCATCCTCCAGCCATCCCTGCCAAGGCTCAACAATGGTGTCAAGCCGCAAGCTCAGGACCAGCCTACCCAGAAGCTGAATACAACTAAGTGATCTGAATTGGTGAGTGTGCTTCAAAAGACCAGCCAGGCTGAGCTTGGTCTCAGCTGACCCACAAAATCATGAGACACAAAATGATGGTTGCTTTCAGCTGCTAAATTTTAGAATGAGCTGTTACATAGTGGTAGATGGTGATTTGAGAGCCTGGCTATAGTGCACTGAACACCCCAGGCCATCTGCCACAGGATCACAGGATGGCATCACATCCTACTATTCTTTGTTAATCCTTTTTTTTTTCCACTAATCTTCCTCCTTTCACCAGGAACTGCTTCAAAGCCACAGCTCTGATTTGTGGGGAGCACATTCTACCCCTCTTCCTGGGGATGATGTCCCAAGGAAGAAGATGTTGAGGGGCTCCAGCTTCAAAACTTGAGGGCACCACAGTGAAGGGAAGGCTATCAGCAGACACTGGCTGGTGTGCTTGCTCTTTCCCACCAATCTTACCTTCTCAGACCCCAATGTTCACAGACTGCTCTCAGAAAGGCAGAGAGATTTCACGGGTAAGCATCATCCTGTGTTACTCAGAAAAACAACCATAGTGTGCTCTCTCCCTTTCTCTTTTCCTCTCTGTCTCCTCCTCCATTCCTCCCTCCCTCCCTCCCCCACTTCTCTCTCTCTCTCTCTCTCTCTCTCTCTCTCTCTCTCTCTCTCTCTCTCTCTCTGTCCTTCTACTCCTCTTTTTATCCTCCATTTTGCACAGTTCCAGTCACATGAAAAAAATACAATCTCTCGAGGGGACAGCCAAAATTTGCAGACCAGCAAGTAAAAGAATGTTATATTAATTGATTCAATAGTCCACAGAAAGCAAAATCTTACTAAATGGCCTACAGAATTAAAGTAGAAAGAAAAATGAACTCAAGTAGGCATCCCAAGTAAAGGTGAAAGGTCATAGAATAACAAAGGACATTTGTAAATGTGAATGGGATAAAAATAAAGGCAAAAGTGAAAAGGATTAATTTAAAATATCAAGCACAATAGGTGTGGTGGTGCATATCTGTAATTCCAGAGCTGAGAAGGCTGAGACAGGAACAAGTTCAAGTTCAAGGCTAGCAAGGCCAACATAGAGAAACCCTGTCTCCAAAACATACAACACACACACACACACACACACACACACACACACACACACACACACACTTCTGGATGAACAAGATAAGCGTTTGTCTAGCATACACAAAGCCCTTGGTTTTATCCCCAGCAATGGAGGCAGAAATGGAGGAAGGAAGAGAGAGAGGGAGGGAGAGAAAGAGTTTATTCTAAGCCGGGTATGGTAGCACTTACCTATACTCCTAGCTACTCAGGAGGCTAAAGCATGAGGATTGCTTAAGTCCAGGAGTTTAAGGCCAGTCTGGGTAACCTAGCAGCACAGAAAGATGTTCTCCCTCTTGCTCTCTCTTTCCTGGTAGATAGGTAGTTAGTTAGTTAGTTAGTTAGGTAGGTAGGTAGGTAGATAGATGATAGATAGATAGATAGATAGATAGATAGATAGATAGATAGATAGGTTAGATAAATAGACAGACAGATAGGATACCAAGTGCTAGGCAGATGGATCACAGGTTATGCTGTTAATTGAGGATTGCTTTGATATTTTACAATTTGGTTTTGATAAAGGATCCTTTTTCTTTGCTCCAGGTCAAGTGAATGATACAACTTCAGATCCTTGTGATTGATGAGGCTAGAAATAATTCCAACAGCATTTCCCAGTATTCTACCACCATCTGCTGGCCAGGATCTCAATTGCAGGCAAAGTACCCCCAGAGAATTTCCACCTTGGAAAACTTGTGCATATTCAAAAGTTAGAGTCATCACTGGAAATATTGAAACAAATCCATATGTATTGCTTTTCTATGAAGGGCTCAGGAAGAAGCTTAGGAATTATGGGAAAGGGAAGTCCTTGTCCTCAAGGAGCTTGTCTGAAGATAAATACATAAAGGAAAGATGGTAACGGCCACGTGCTGTTAGAGTTTGCGGAAAGGAAATACTCACAGCCAGCAGCCAGATCCCTGGCTTAGTGGGAAAGGAAAGAGATAAAGGAACACAAAGCTACTTGGAAACCCAAACAGGTCTTGGTTCTGTTTCCTCTACTGGATTCTTATCTCAAATTGGGGGATGAAGGGAAAGAAAGAGGAAAGGATCCAGATAAATGTTCTGCTTTTGAGTGCCTACTACATGCTGGGTCTGTGGCAGCTTTCATTTCATTTACCTTCTGCAGCTACCACACACAAAAATGCTACTTGACTTGGAAGTTAAGTATTGAACTGTAGTTCCTGAGTGTGGATCCTCACAAAATCCTAAATTCTAAAAGTCAAAGGCCCATGTCCTTCACTCTCTGACAAGCCACAATGCTCACTCACTGACTTATATCCTAATTCCGAAGCTACTATGATTTTTGAGGGCAGTACATGTAAGTTGGTGCTTTTCCAATGGGCAGGTTGTTTTTCCTGGTGCTTTCCCATGTGGTGAGGGGATATTCTCACTTTTCTCTAAACCATATCTTAGAGGTGGAGCTATAATTGCACCCACAAGAAGTCCACTCAGACCTCTGTGTGGTTATAGCTACATGGTTATATGAGGGCAAAAGTGGAGCTTTGGAAGAATTTCTTTACATTTATAGTTTCTGATCCAGAGAATTCAGTTCAGCAGGTAGAAAGTGGCAGCCAGGAGTCACTCGGCAGGTGGTGTGGGTGCAAATAAGGACTACCTATTATCATACGTAATCTGGGTATTTCCAGTGCAGGAGGACAATATCATCTTCCAGCACTCTCATGTGCTGCCTCCCTGGATACCTTGTGTACCACCTCACAAGGGATGGGGAGTTGCTAAGATACAGGTGTCATTCATTACAGTGGATTCTGTGCCAGGCAAGCCCCTCTGGAAAACAGGAACCACCACAAGCACGTTCTTTCTAACAGAGGGAATTCATTACAGGGGGCAGTTTACAAGATGATGGACAACTGGGAAGCCACATAAAGGTTAGTGACTGTCCTAGTTACTGCTATTTGTTGTGATAAATTCCATGTCCTGGTTGGTTGCTTTTTGCCGGAGGTTGGACTGGAGTGGTATTTTTCTTTTTGTCCACTTGATACAAGCTAGAGTTATCTAGAAAGATGAACCTCAATTGAGAAAATACCTCCATCAGATTGCCCATAGGCAAATCTGTGGGCATTTTCTTGATTAATGACTGATGTGGGAAGGTCCAGCCCCCTGTCAGTGGTGTCATCCCCTGGGTAGGTGGTCCTGAGTTGTATAAGAAAGCAGGCTGAGCATGCCAGGGTTACGAATCAGTAAGCAGTGATCCTCCATGGCCTTCAGTTCCTACCTCCAGGTTCCTTAACTGAGTCCATACCCTGACGTCCCTGCTGATGGGATGTGACCTGAGAGTTGTAAGCTGAAATAACCCTTTCCTTCTCAAGCTGTTTTTGGTCAAGGTCTTTATCACAGAAATACAAGCCTAAGACATTCTATGTCTTAGGGGAAGGGTTAACTTGGCTTACACATCCTGATCCCAGTCCATTGTTGAGAGAAGCCAGGGCAAAGAAGCCAAGGCAGGGACCTGGAGACGGAAACCAAAGCAGGGGACACAGAGGAGTGCTGCTTGGTAGCTTGCTCCCTGTGGCTTCCTTGGCTTGCTTTTTTGTTTTTAACTTAAGAATATTGTTTTTGTTTCTCTTGTTTGACAATTCCATACCTATACAGAAAGAATTTGGCTTGTTTTGTTGTTGTTGTTTTTTAGCTAAAAGTTAGAAAAAATAAAAGGGTAAGTCATAAAATGAAGGATATTCTCATCTTTTTTTCTCTTGTTTTGTGAGATTATAATATAATTGCATCATTTCCCCCTTTCTTTTCCTCCTTCCAAGCCCTTATACACCTCCTTGCTCTCTTTCAAATTCATGGCCTCTTTTTTCATGAATTGTTGTTACATGCATATATATATTCCTGAATACATAAATACAACCCACTCAACCTGTATGAAGTTATTTGTATATGTGTTTTCAGGGCTATCCATTTGGTATTAGATAACCGATTGGCGTGTTCTTCTCTGGGGAAGATTGTTTCTCCTGCTATTAGCATTCCTCAGTTGTCTGTAGTCATTTGTATATAGGTTTGAGGCCTCATGGGCTTTCCCCATCCACTTTTGCAGTCTATTGGTGTTGTCCTTGTTCAGCTCATGTTTAGGCAGTCATGTTGGTGAGGCTTTATTGGTGGGTGTAGCTTCTGACATTACTTGGAGATATAGTCTAGCAACGAACTCCCAGATCCTCTGCTTCTTACAACTTTTCTGTCCCCTCTTCCACAATGTTCATTTCTGAGACTTCAATGAAGGAGTTGTTTTGTAGATGTATTCGTTGGTACTGGGCTCCACAACTCTGCATTTTAATTGGTTGTGGTTTTTATCTCTGTCTGTTGCAAAGAGAAGTTTTCTTGGTGAGGGTTGAAGACAACACTTATCTGTGGGTACAAGGTCAAATATGTAGAATGTAGTTAAGAATTATGTTTATTTAGCAAATTGGTAGTTGTAGGTTCTCCTTCAAGATCCATGACTTCACTAGCCCTAGGTGGTTGGCTCTATTTCTAATATCGAGTGTGATTTCCCCCTTGTTGAGTCAGTCTGAAGTCCAATTAAAGAGCTGTTGGTTGCCACCAAGGATACATGCCATGACTGCACCCTTACAGTAATAGTGCCATACAGGTCATTGTTGTGTTTAATAGTTGTCATAGCAGAGTGGAAGCTTGCATGGAGCCTTTTGGTACCATGAAAGCTAGTCCTCAGGAAGTAGGCATTCAGATTAGATCCAGCCCAGGGGCCTCTGGGCTCTGCATCTGAAGTGCGTGGTGTCTTCAGCAATGGGTACTTACTTACCTTCATGTGGGACAACCAAAGGCAATAGCAACAGCCTGTATGTTTCTGAATAGATCGTTCTTTGGCTCTTAGAGGGAGCATTGCCAGCCCAGATGAGAAATCTTCATTTAAACAGTGTGTGTGTGTGTGTGTGTGTGTGTGTGTGTGTGTGTGTGTGTTAGGCTATTTTTAGGTAAATAGTTAATAGTATTATTCCTTATGACTTTTTCAGACACCTCTACTGATATTTTGTCCTCCTCTCTCTCCTTCTATATTTAACTCCATCCACTCTCCTTAATTATAGACCCCCCTTTCACATTTCCCAGATCAGGTCTCATATACTGCTATTCCCTTCTGTTGCTTCCCAACCCCGCTATCCGGTCATTATTTCCAGTTTACATTTCTGGTTTCTGTAGTTACCATATGATATGGACTCACATCTGAAGATTTGAAGCTAGAAGCCTCCAATGAGAGAGAACATGAGATGTTTGTTTTACTGGGTCTGGGTTATCTCATTCAAAATGATTTTTTCTAGTTCTATCCATTTACCTGCAGAGTTCCTAATCTCATTTTCTTTACATCTGAATAGTATTCCATATGTACCACATTTTCATTATCCATTCATCAACTGAAGGACCTGCATGTTGTTTCTATTTCTTATGTATTCTGAACAGAGTGGCAATGAACATGACTGAACAAGTATCTGTGGAATAAGATGTCGAGTCCTTTGGGCATATGCCCAAAGTAGAGTAGTATAGCTATGTCATATGTAGACTTATTTTCATCTTTCTGAGAATTCTCCATGCTGATTTCCAGAGTGACTATACAAGTTTGCATCCCACCAACAGTGAAAGGATTCCCTTTCCCCAGAGCCCCTCCAGCATTTGTTGCTGGTTGTTTTGTTGATCTTTGCCATTCTGACTGGGGAGATGAAATCTCAGCATTGTTTTGATTTTCAGTGTGTTCTTTTATACCCACCCAGGCATGACACTAACCCACAATGGTCTGAACACTTCCACATAATCATTAACCATGAAAATGCCACCACAGGCATTTCTACATGCCAGTCTGATGAAGGAAATTCCTGAACTGAGGTTCCCTCTTCCCAGAGGAGCCTCGTTTGTGTCAAGCTGACAAAAACTAACCAGCACACTTTCAATGCGAGGTCACTCCACCTCCAGTAATAGAAGTGCAGAGGGGAAATGATGTTACTACAGCGGCAGAGGTTAAAACTATGGCTAGAGTAGTCTATCAGAAGCCATGGAAGGAGCTGTCCAGCAGCTGTAGGAGCAAGAGAGGAGATGCTACCAGGGAAGAAATTGAAACTCAGGTACGTTCCATGCCTTTATTGCACAGGAGGTGGGGATTATAAGGATCCAAATAATAGCAGCACTTAGAAAGTGACTTTCCTCAGTCCTCAAGTCCAAATGACCCCCATACCAGCTGCACTCAGTTCTGAGATTCTGATGTAACCTGGCAGAGAACCTGGATGAGGGTATGTTGAAGTGACTTTATCAGGCAAATGATTTTCCAAACTGGTACACAAGATCATAAGTCACAAAAGAGCAGTGCTGTGTGGACCACTCCTGGCTCAATAAAGATGTGTTGGTTCTGTGTGTGGTGGTCATGAAATAAATGTACATATAAGAGAATGAATGAACAGAAATAATGCATGGGCCTTGGTGAGCCATCTGTAGATGACACTGTGGGCAAGGAGAAACATGCAGAGGTCAGTAGTCAAAAGCAAGGTTATAATACAGAGGTGAATGTGAGTGTCAAGGCTAAACCCAAGCAAAGCATCTATTAATGTGAAATGAATCAAAGACCAGAAGAAGGGAAGTTTCCCCCAAAGGTGACATGGGTAACAATTTAGTCAGGGAGATGTTAGTGGTTGATCTGCTTTTCATCTGGTAGAATTGCCACTCTTGGGCTCATAAGATAACAGCTCTGCTCTGCTTGTATCTCTCTGTGGAACCTTGAGTAAGTCATGAGAGCTTGTCCATGCCTCACCTGCCCTCTGATCCCTTTGCATCCTCTCCATTCCTTCCTCTCTTTTCATTCTTCCACATCCAGCTTTCCTCCTGCTGCATCTTCTCCCAGGCTTCCCTTTTTCTTCCAAGTTCTTCCTGTCCTGGGACCTCACCTCTACTTTGAGCAAATCCTTCCTTGGTCTCTGTTTCTTTCTTTTTTTTTTCCCCAAGATGAAATAGGGCGAAGAGCAGGGGTGTCCTTGAACATCTCATCGGGGAGGAGGGATGATACATAGCTTTATAGAAAAAAGGAGAGCAGTTGCCTTGATTACTCCCCTGAGGAACTTTAGAACTTGAGGCATTTCAAGTTCATATGAAAGAGCTGCAGGCAAGGTCTTTACAGCTATTTCAGTCCAGCTGGGCTTTTGCCTGCTCCTCTGTTCCCATCATGGGGAGCTCACATTAGAAATTTCTGGTCTTTTCTCCATTTTACAAGCATGTGGGCTGTTGTATCTACAACCCCAAAGGGATTCAGGTACGCTTTGCTGGCTGCCCTTTAGTCTTCAATATGCCAGAATTAGCCACAGTGGCTCCTGCTGTGAGTGCCCTACCACGCAGGCCAATGTGCCCTAGCATGGGAATACCATCGGAACAAAGTAACCCAAGGATCATGTAAAAAGTATCCCGATGCCAGGACTTACCCTGGATATATTGAACCAAATTCTCTAGAGGTAGAATATAAGAATGCAACCTAAAAATCTTCCCCCACCCTTCCCCGATCACTGAAAATCAGTGCCCTGAAGAAAGTTAGCATCTAAAAATGACAAGGCATTGAACCCTGACTCACAGAAAGGCCTTTTTTATTTCATCCATACTTTCTACATAATCATCAGTGTGTGTGTGTGTGTGTGTGTGTGTGTGTGTGTGTGTGTGTGTGTGTGTTTAATCAGCAGGAAAAAAACACAAACAAAGCATATCATGGAGAAGTCCCAAGCATTCCATTCAGGCAGACTTTGCCTAGCTCCAAGTTAGACAGCGAGGTCTGCTCCCTGACTCCTGTCTCCCTTCTGTGTTTCCTCTCAAGGTTACTCTAAACTGCTTTTAGAGTAGAGGAAACAGTGATGGTTCTTTGCTGGCCTCATCCAACAGGGCTGACTGGCTCTGTGCACGGCCATCACTGGGCCTCAGCTCCCTCCAACTCCATCAAAGAAGAGAGGCAGATTCCTTGAAGCAGAGAGCCTCAGTGTTCCATCTCCACGCCAAGGACACTGTAGCCCTGCTGTTTTATGATGCCCCAGTGCTGTGGAGAAACCTCGGGTGACTGTCCAGGCAGCTGGCTGTTTCTGTCGACTTGCAACTTTTTTGGAAGTCGCTTGTTTGCACTCCCTGTTTTGTTAGGTAATATTATTTCCTTCTTGGGTCTCTGAGGGAGTTGAAAGTTAGATAGTTACAGTTGAAGATTAGATAGTTACAGTTATAGTTGAAGATTAGATAGTTACAGTTTTCCTTATTAAGAATTTTAGAAAAGAAACTCACTAAAGAGGTATAAGTGTATAAATTTGAAAGACATTATAAAATAGTTCTGTTAGTAATATAAGTTAGGATAGAAAGTGAATCAGGTACATTTTGGACTTACCAAAATAGGACTAGACATTGTTTAGGTATTTATTGCTTGTATATATTGTATATAATTATTGTACTTATTGGATATAGTTTTTCTTATATTAGTTATAACTTTTTTCCTTTTTTCTTTTTATTGGAATAGAAGGGGGAAATATGGTGATACTTTATTTGTGCTGAGATGTGATTTTATTTGTATGTTAAAAAAATTGCCTAGGGGTCAGAGCTAATAGCAAGCCATTTAGCAGAAGTCTGGCAGTGGTAGCACACACCCTTAATCTGATCACATGGCAGGCACAGTCTGTGTGTTCAAGGACATAGCCAGCCAGCTTGGTGACACATGCCTTTAGTCCAAGTACCAACCATAGAGACCTGGAGGTCTGTATAGACAGGCAGTGACAAAGAAGTCATGTGGTTGGGTTTAGAACCAACGAGAAGGCAGAACAGAAAGTTAATAAAAAATACAGACACACAGGAAGTAGGTCTCTTTCTCAGGGGAAGGACAGCAGCAGCTGGCAAGCTAAAGGCTATTTGCTAGTGCTCTGACCTTTTGGGCTTTTAACTCTTTATTTGGCTCTGTGTTTCTTATTTAATAAGACTGTTTAGAATTACATCACATTGCCCACTTCCTCTTGCCAAGATAGGGACAAACACAGTACATGTATGTGGAAGAAGGATGTGTTGCTCACACCTCCTTTGGGAAAAGGCATTAGGTCCTCACCCAGTAGCTTTGGAACCTTCTTAGCAACAGAACCATGTTTTCAATTTACTTAACTGAAAGTCCCACACCTCTGCTAGATACAAATCTTCCATGGTTGATATTAGATATCTTCTGCATGCTCTTCCAACCCAACCCAAACACCTGAACCCTTGCTTAGAATGTAGTCTTCCATAAAACCCAATTCCATAAATTGTTCTCAGTTTGGGTGGCCTTCTCTGCTGCTCTGTGACTTTTACAATGTTCAGAGCTTTATCTGGAAAGCTAATGATGGCCCCATAGATTTATTATGGTGGGCCATGACTTCTCAGAAGAGGACAACAAAAAAAAATCATGTCACATCTCTTAGTGAGGGCTGCCTCAAAAGAAAGACTTTTGAGATAGGGACTTGAATGTGGGACATTTCTTCAAGAAGATAATCCCAGAGAAGCAGGGGGCAGGGGCGTGCGATGGTGAGAAGGGAAGAGGAGTTTATTACAGAAGTCAGTAGTGGGCAAGCACGTAAGCAGCTGTGCCATGCCTTGTCTTGAGAATTCCTGAGAGGTTCATGGAACCTGCTGAAGACAATACAGCTTTTCCAACTAGAATGCCCAGGCTTACTTCCATTTTATTCAGAAGAAGTGAAACTCTATTTCCCCTTCAACACTGTCCTCAAGAAAATGTTACCCTTCAAAGCTTGAGAACAATCATCATTGGGATATGTTCCTGTGGGTAGGTTAAGCCAACAGAATGCAAAGCTATGCATGCAGCATGCTTAGAAGGTAAATGGAGGATGGGGGCTTGGACAAAGAGACTGAAAGAGGTGTACTAGAGGAATAAATAACAGATGACATCTGATCAATGGTCCACACTTAACTTAGGCCAGTGGTCTACAAGTGTGGTCTCTGGTCCAACCACATCAGCATCGCCTGGGTGCTTACTAGAAATGCCAATTCTTGGTCTATCTAAACCTAGGCTTACACACTGAGAATATCTAGGAATGAGTCCTTATGTATGCCGAAATGTGAAGTTTCCTGATTTAAGCTGGTTAATCAAGCCTGTATTACCCACTGTGCCTGGAGCTGGAAAGACACAGATGTTCTCTGTCCTCTGGAATGTTAGGATGTGGCAGGGATGGGAAAGCAAGTGTCTATGGCAACAAAAGCCTGCGAAGAACGAGTTATGTGGATAATCTATACTAAAGGAAAAAGTCTCGGGAAAGTGAACGCTAGAAACCTCAGCAAAACAGAGGAGGGGGGATCAAAGCACGAGAGAAGGAAAAGGAAGAGGGTGGAGAACAAAGGTGGAGAATAGCAAGGCAAGGGAAAAATAACAGGAGTGAGAGTCTCTAGCTCAGTTTTCTGCTAGTCTGGCTAGCTCTGGAATGAGCCCCAGGCAAGTGGGTGGAGCTTAGTTTACTTGGCTGATGTAAGCAGGCAGGTGAGGGTGGAAAGCTGAAAGTTCCCAGTAGTCTTTGAAGTCCTTCCAGACAGAATATTGGAAACCTAATCATATCAGTTCAGTGTCTGTCAGCAGCAGGTAGCCATTGGTCTTTGGACCATTCTGTACCTTCAGAGAGAATTCTGCTACCCAGGGATGCTGCAAAGTGACCTATACAGGTTTTCCTAAGCAAGTGTCAATTAAAATCGTTATGATCCTTCCCATACTGCACCTAGTGGCATATACTATTTATGTTTGTATATAGTTCCCTGGGCTTTAAAAAAAATCTATCAAGTTTCTCTTTTCCCCTTCCACTTTGCAGTGCCTGAGTTACCATGGAAACAATACAGCCTCAGTGAGATGGGCAGGCCCTAATTCATTAGTATAGAAAGTTATTTTATGAGGTGGTTGTATATTACATATATACCCATTTTACATCACTTAATGTAAATATGCACATCTGTAAGTATATGCCCACATATAATTATGAAATTTGGACTTTAGAGAAAACATGAATTTTCCAAAGGAAAGGCAGGGAATGTGGGATCAGTGTCACACACTGCCTTGGCCATGACTTACGACTTGGTGCATAAGAAGGGAATGTTTGGTGAGGGAGCAGCAGGCCAGAAAGCAGAGTGTTGGCATAGCAGATGTAACAGCTAGACTCACGCTTTGTGTGGCACTGTTCTTGTTGTGGGGACAGACTTCCTGATGAAAACAGCAGAAGGAAGGGGCCTTTCTTTTGGCTCACCATTTAAGAGATCCAGTCCATCATGGCAGGAAAGACAGAGTCAAGAATACAAGGCTGCTGGTCACTTTGTGTCCACAGTCAGGAAGGCGAAAGCTAGCAGAAAGTGGAGCTAGGTTCTATAAGTTCAAGGCCTGTCTTCATCGACCTATCTCTCCCAATGAAGTTCCACCTTCTAAAGGTTCTATAATCTTCCAAAACTGCACCAGGAGCTGGGAACTGAGTGTTTGAACACGGGAGCCTATGGGGGACATTTCACATTCAGACCACAACACCTGTGTGGTCAAACTACTTTATCTTGTCAAGACTTTATCAGTGAGAGAAGTCACAAAGTGGTTCCTCAACCTCTTTTCTGTGTAGATATTCTCCATGTCTAAACCTGCATCATCCATAGTCTTGTCTATCTCAAGAAAACATACTACCAAGTAGCAAGGATAAACTAGTTCATTCATCCACTTACTTTATTTATGTATTCAGTCTTGTTCTAACACTGGATGAGGGGATAAGATTTCTTTTGAAGAAGATCTTTGAAATAAGAAGTCTCAGCATAGGATCACATTTAGATATAGTGGACATGGCCTTACTTCTCAATGACTAGATCTTTTATTTCTTAAACATAAACACAACCTTGATCCAAAAGGTGAGTTCCGCAATTCCATCAATCAAGTACAATCAATTTTTTATATCTACTTCAACTGATCCAATGAAATGGGGCTTATAATCCCCACCATCATCTTTATCAATAGAAAGGGGAAGAGTGGAGTAGCTGATACCTTATTACACCAACATGACTTTTGGGGAGACTCTTGTTTAAGGTCCTTGAATCTCAGAGATCTATCCACAGATAGCCCTGGGATGTCTTCTTCTCCTCAGATGTTCCACTAAGAGATTATCAGTGATTGTGCCTGCCTATCTGAAGTTTTGGATTAGAAAGACTAACTGGGTCTAGAACTTTCTCTAGATGTCTTTGGTTGTTGATTTATCTTCATTTAAAGATATATATATATATTTTTTTAAAATGATGAATGAGACCCAAATTCATTGAAAACAATTTTCCTAGCAGCAAAATCACGTTTTCCAGGCAAGACATCCCAGGGCTATCTGTGGATAGATCTCTGAGATTCAAGGACCTTAAACAAGAGTCTCCCCAAAAGTCATGTTGGTGTAATAAGGTATCAGCTACTCCACTCTTCCCCTTTTTATTGATAAAGATGATGGTAGAACAATATCAAAGAAACTTTTTATTAATTAGCCAATAATAATCTGTATCAAATTATTCAGCCATCCTGCTACGTAAGAATGACTTTCTCCACACTTCAGATGAGAACAATGGTGCTCTAGGGGATTAAGTAGCATGCACCTTGTCACACAGCCAGAAGAAGGTTCACATGTGTCAGTTGTCAGTTGCTACCCTTGTGCCCAGAACAAAACACCTCCAGATTCAGCCATTTCAAATAGCTACTGTTGTTTCTGGGGTTGTTGGTCAGCTGAACTTTGATGTCAATCTTTGTCCTGTTCTGCCCATGAAGCTGGACTACTGTAGATTGGCAGGTTTTGTGTCTGTCAGTCTTGGTTGGTGTCAAGGATGATGTGAGTCCATTTCCAGTGTAGCATTCTAGCAGGAAGGCCAGACAAGTCCTTGTGTTTATGGAAAGAGCAGAAAAAGAACAAGCTACAATGTATAAACACATTACACATTGTTTACACATTGTTTACATTTTTTAAGGTCTGGGTGTCATTTATTGACAGCCGCTTACATTGTCTTTTCTTCCCTTGATTGCTTCCTTTGGAGCACCGGCCCCTAGCCCTCCAGAAGGAAGGGCAATCTTTAAGAGCGGGAGTGGGAGCGGGATGCACAAGTAGGTGTGCTTAGGCCCGGCAGGATGCAATCCTTCAAGTTGGAATCCCATTGGGTATCTGAGATAACCAATGTGGGGAGTGGAAAGGAAGTCTTCAACAGGACTCATATCTCAATCCAGGCCTCTTGTACTATTCCAAGTCCATCCCAGTTTTAGGACTCTGGTGGGGGCGGCAAAATCAGGCCCACCCACCTTGATAGGCAGATAATTCACTCCATGCCCTGTTCTCACACACCTGCTTCTGCTGGTCACAGTTAGGGGGAATGGGCCTTACGGTTAAGATAGACTACTTCTTCTGGCCCTCCCCAGCTGAATCTGTGTTCAAATGACTGGAAAAATTGAGGGCTTGCCTTTTTGGTTCAACTGTGTGTGCCACTGTCCTCACATCTTCAATATACAACAGAATGGAGGCTATGGGTCTACTCAGGCTGCCAGCTGTGCTCCCATCGATCACACACACTGCCCTGTCTTTCTTCTGCCAACTGCCAATGCCTAGGGTGGAAGCCAGCAGGCTCCAAAGGGCTCAAAGCCAGTCTGCATAAGCACTTGGCAATGTTGGATATGAAAATGGGAAGAAAAAAAAAGTGGAACAACAAAAGCTTCATTTGATAATTAGAGATCTGAGTGATTTTGCTTTTATTTCCTTCATGTTAAGCCAATCATGAAATTTCACAGTGATTTCTGGGGTGGGGCAGAAGGAAAGTGTATTGAGAATGATGGAGGCCATGGCCTGGTTGGCCCGAGAAGGTGCAAGCAGGGGAGGCTTCACTGGGGAAGCTGGAGGAGCACCGAGTGCCCGGATGGCAGGTAGGTGACGTTCCGAGAGCGGGAGAGCTGGTAAGCAATGTCCTCAGCAGCCTCCAGCTTGCGCAGCTCAATCAGGCCATCACCTGCCGTGGCCAGGGAGTTGGCGATCAGCGCGGCTGCCTTGGAGTCACCCTCAGCAGAGATGATGGCTGCCTTCTTCTGCTGCTCAGCCTTTTCCACCATAAATCTGGCCCTCTCGGCTTCCTGCTGAGCCACCTGTTTGGCTTCCACTGCTTCTGTGAACTCCTTCCCGAAGGTCAGATGTGTCAGGGACACGTCATCCAGGATGAGCCCAAACGTTGCGGCTCTCTCTGTGAGGTCATCGCTCACCTGCTTCGAGACCACCTCTCGCTGGGTGATCAATTCTCCAGCATCAAAGCGAGCCACTACCGACTTGAGGATCTCTGTGGTGATGGATGGCAGCACCCGGTTATCATAGTCCTCACCGATGCTGGTGTAGATGCGAGGAAGCTGGCTGGCCACCGGCCGGAAGAGGATGCGTAGTGTGATGCTGACATTCTGTAAATCTTTGCTACCAGTGATGACTGGTATATTCCGGGGTTGTGAGCGGCAGTCAAAGATAATGGGTTTCTGTACCCAAGGGATGAGAAAGTGAGTCCCTTCCCCTACCACAATGTCCTGCACTCCACGGAATCGGTCAAAGATGACAGCTCTGTGCCCAGCATCCACATTATATAAGGCAGAGTTCACCACGCCTCCTGCAACCGCTAAAGCTAGGCCGAACTTTCCAATGGACTCAAACACTTTGGCAGCCATGATTGCTTCTGTTCCCCCACACACACCTGTTTCCACTCTGACCTCCACATGTACCCCCCCATTGTTTACACGTTTATAAGTCATACATCAGCTGTGTTAACATCTCATTGACCAAAGTAAGTTACATGGATGAGGCAGGAGTCAAGGAATGGACAGAAACGCTACCAGCAGTTGGATGAGTGGAAGACTATCAGGTGGGTCAACTCAGGTGCTCAAGTCACTTTCTACCCCTATGGATGAAGGCAAAGTATATTTTTTTTTGCTGACACCACTTATTTTTATTCAATAGAATATAATCTACGAATACTATATATAAGAAGAAAGTAAACTTATACAAGGAAATATTTACATACTGATCAAAGAATGGATATGTTTTGTAAATTAGAAGCCTCCGCTAAAAGAAGTGTCATTTAACCAAAAATAATTTTCAAAGTGGGATGATAGATCTACAAAAAACAAAACAAACCAAACCAACAAACAAAAACAACCACCATACTGTCTTGGCCAAGAACTAAACTCCTGGGTTCAGAATATACCTCAATACCCTAGAATGCTATGAAATGGTCATTTAAAAACTCCAACTTTGCCTTGTCTAAAATCAAGAAGAGTTAATAGAAATTTCTAACTTATTTTTTTTTTTGCTTTTTCTTTTTTCACTAATTTTTTTATTTGCTTTACATACCAATCACAGTTTCCCCTCCTTCCTCTCATCCCATTTCCTTCCCCTACCTCCTTTCTACCCCCTCATCTACTTCTGAGAAAGGGTAAGGCCTCCCATGGAGTCAACAAAGCATAGCATACCAAGTTGAGGCAGTACCAAGCTCTTCCCCGCTGCATCAAGGCTGAGCAAAGCATCTCTAGACCAACAGCTATGGAGCCTACATGGGACCAACCTAGGCCCTCTGCATGTGGGTGATAGTCGTGTAGCTTGGTCTGTTTGTGGCCCATAGCAGCGGGACCAAGATCTGTCCCCAACACATGAACATATATATATATATATATATATATATATATATATATATATATATATATGCTAACAGGTAAATAAAAGATGTAACTTTTAAAAAATAGTGTTATCTTAAAAACAAATAACTAATTTTTTACTTAAAATAGGTTCTGAATTTCCTTAGAACCGTGTTTGGTCAAACTAAGGAGACAGTCTCAAAATTTGAATCTTTATAAAGTTTCTAAGAATCTCACCTAGCCACTGCAAATCAACTAACTTCAAAAAACTTCTTTTTAACCTTTTACAATAAGAATAAAATTCAAATGTTTCCATGAAAGAGAAGAAGCAGATTAAACTACAATTCTTGAGTTACTTCTCAGGAACTGGATTGAAAACCAAAGACCCCAAGGTCAGTTGATTTTGTGACACTCACAGGCTTAGATGGCCCCTTGTTCTTCCCAACACCAAACATCTGAATGTTTTGAGTGTTTTATAGACCAAACACTTGGATGCTTGGTCACATTTTTCCATTCCTCATCTGGAAAAGAATGAACACAGTCTGAGGTTTGTCTCTCAGACTTCCTAAGAAGATGACCTTGGATGCCTTAGGAAAAAAGGCAACAATTCAAACCAGCACAAATTGAGATGACAGTCCTTCCAATCGGCTGCCTAACAGGCATCCATGTAGGTAACCCAGAGCAAAGGCAAAGAAAGTGATGGTCATTTAAAAAGATGTGAAGTATGTGGGGTAGGAAAGTTACTGTATGCCCAGTAGGTGCTGGACATGGAGGCATACTGACACAACCTAGCTTACCTTTGGTCTCCACTGTGTACTTATGATGATGAAGTTCTTTGTGGTTAAATGACTCACTCAAAGTCACGTGTCTGGTCAAGGACCAGGCATTTGTGTCATGATCTTGCAGAGGCTGCAAGCATGGTGTCTGCCACACAGATGTCATTTTCCAAGCTTCTATTCAGACTCACACACACAAAAAAAAAACTGTTCGAAGAGTTGTGAAAGTGAACTGCTCTCTTGGTGTGTGCATTTGATGTCTGCAGGCTCCCATGTGTGCCTGCCATAGCTCCTTCAAGGCTCTGCTCTGTGTACCTTGTGGTCCTCCAGGTAAGCCACTGGCAATAGGCACAATCTCTCAGAAAATAAAAAACCCTTTCCCTAAATACTACCAGCTATCCTTCACACCAGGCTGCGTGCAGCTGCTATTTAGACTTGAGGTCTGGATCACAAGGAAGAAGCTAAGAGCAAAAGCTCTATGTTCAATGGAAAAACCCATCAACTTGAGCTCATTCACTCTTCTTCGCTGCCAGCATAGCTGGGGAAAATGGAAAGAGAATCGGAATGAAGGGGTTTAAAAGGGCAGAACCAATGTTTGTGCTTGGCTGGGGGAACTTGCTACATTTCTTTGAATCTGAAGTTGATCCCCCAGATCTTTGGTTTCCACATCTACAGATTCAGCCAACATCAAAAAATTACTCTAATACACACACACACACACACACACACACACACACACACACACACTCTCACACCACTGTACTTTTGAAAAGCCTGACAGGAGCAGATATTTCTTGTCATTGTCCCCTACATAATAGCATACACAGCTATTTTCATAGCATCTGTGTTGTATGAAGTATCCTAAGTAATCTAGAGATGTTTTAAAGTATTGGAGGGATTTATGCATTTATCCAAATACTTCATTATTTAATATAAAAGTGAGCATTTTGTTAAGTTTGGTGTCAGAGGGTCTTGAAGCCAACTCCTCCTGGATACCGGGGGATAACTGTATATACAAATACAAACCAAATAAAGGATTGTATCCACACCTAAACTCAACAAGCATCCAAGGAAGTAGTTGCTCACTTGAAAATACCTGATCTAGAAGAGATTTATTGTCCTGAGACTGGGTTATAGTTCCCAGAGAATTGGCTCCCAGTGTTCTGCACACCACTCATTCCAAGGACCACAGTTGATAAGTTTCTCTTGGAGGAGAGCCATCACATAAGCCCTTTATCTTCTTTGGATAGTGGAGAAAACAAGCTTTTGGCCCTTCTTTCAGATTTCAGTGTTGAGCAGACTAAGTGGGGATAGATGGGAAGCTTTTCAATATAAGAGCTTACACTTACTGTCAACCTGATTTTCTACCATGGCGACTGTCCTTGCTTCACGATGTAACCAGGGCTACTGGTAGTCATCTGTGGAATTGCTAGGCTCATTCCCTGGAACAAACAAAGATTTGAACAGCCAGGAAAGAGAAGGCTAAACCTTGGAGGAAGCAAAAATAACAGCTTTTAACCTCTTGGGATGGGAGGGTCCCTCAAAGTTGGGAATCTACACACTTGATGTTGGATTGACTATTTTAAAGGGACCCTTGGTCCTTCTTTCCCCGTGTTGACCCTGTTTAGATACCCACTGTGTCTTCCCACGAGTTCTGCTTTCACTTGTCACCTATGTCCCTCTGACTCCTCTTCAGTAAGACTTTGTCCTCATGTGGGTAAGAGAATTTTTATGAACTAGCTTCATGCTTATAGTAGTGTCTGGCAGAGGTAACACTACTGACCTCAGAGGACTTTCTTAAGCATAACTGGCCTTTCCCAGCCTAGGTGTCATAAAGACTGTGATGAAATGACTCCTGCTTTTACCAAGAATGTCACAAATGTCCAGGCAAATTGGCAGTCCCCATTAGACAGAACATCTCTGTGCTTCAATTTCTGTGCTAGTTGGACATAAAGGCTGTGACTCTTGGGTGGAATATTCCCAATGACAAGAAATGAAGCTGTATGCATACTTTCCCCAACCAGGTAAACTACTCAGAACTGTGAGATGTCAGGAACATTACTTTACCTCTCCTTGTCTCCTTACCTTGTCCTGTTTCCTGAGTAATATACATATATATATATATATACATATACATATATATATATATATATATATATATATAAACCTAACAGCATGTTACTTATTTATCACTTTTCTGAAGGGTGACAGATCAGATCAAGGTGATAGTGAGCAGGGATAGGCTCAATCTCAATTGTGTCTGCCATTTTGAGGGTCAGCTCTACACCAGAGTCCAGGCTAGATGCCTCCCACCCTACCTCAGTCTTCACAGCAAAGAATGGTAAAGGGAGATCCAAAAGATTAACTGCTCCAATATCAAAGAAGATAAATATTTATTTGTGCTGTCTCTCCTTAAAGAGAAACTTATCAACAGAGGTCCTTGGGATGAGTGGTGTGCAGAACACCGGGAGCCAATCCTCCAGGAAGAATAACCACTCACAAAATAATAGGATTAGATATTTTCAGGTAAAAAGATTCTTAATGATTTCTTGAATCTTAGAGAATTACTAACTTCTAGACTGCCATAGTACTGATGGACAGAAACCTCTTTATGATGGTTAGCATCAGGTGTTGACCCTGTGTTTGGCAGTGTGCCAGCCTTCAAACGGTATAAATATGTAGAAACCTTGTGATTCACCTGTCATCCATCTAATAACCATTCAAATACATTTGATCACTCATTATTCAGACATACTGAGTTCCTGTCATGTGTTAGAATCTATGCTATACAAAACCAGTGAGGGCTGCACCTTTTGGAGCATACATTCAAATTGTAAGGACATAACAGAATAAGAGAAGATAATTTGGAATCAATATTCTAGACTTACACTAAGGAATAAGCGGACTATGTCTAGTCAAGATTTCTGCAAGTCCAGCTCTATATGTTAAAACTATCCTTATTTGACTCAGTAATTCTATCTCAAGAAATATATGTGGGAGCTGAAGAGATGGCTGGGCAACTAAGAACACATCTTGCTCTTGCAGATGACCCAAGCTTAATTCCCAGGACCCACATCAAGTGACTCACAAACATCTGTAACTCCAGCTCCAGGGAATCTAACATCCTCTTCTGGCTTCCGTAAGCACTGTATGCACATTGTACACATATAGACAAGCAGGCATGCATGTGTATAAACAAATAAATTTCAAGTGTATCTGAGCAAAATTGTTGTATGTTTAAACAACTATAATTGTGCATAAAATGTACTTGTGAGCTATTCATATTTCTTTTCTTTTGGTTAGGCTTTTTTTTCTTTTTTTATTAAGGAATTATTTTATTCATTTTACATACCAATCACAGATCCCCCTCTCTTCCCTTCTTCCGCCCCTCCTGCCTCCCCACCAACCTGCCCCCAATTCCCTCCTCCAACAAGGCAAGATCTCCTATGGGGAGTCCAAAGAGCCTGGTACATTCAGTAAAGAAAGGTCCAACCCCTCCCCTCCTGCATCAAGGCTGTGCAAGGTGTCCCACCATAGGTAGTGGGCGCCAAAAAGTCAGCTTATGCACCAGGGTTGGATCTTGATCCTACTGCCAGGGGGTCCCTTAAGCAGATCAAGCTACACAACATTCTTGATTATGCAGAGGTCCTAGCCCAGTCTCATGGAGGCTCCACAGCTGTTGATCTAAAGTTCATGAGTTCCCACTAGTTTGGTTTCGTTGTCTCTGTAGGTTTCCTCATCATGATCTTGATGCCCCTTGCTCATAGAATCCCTCTTCTCTCTCTTCAGCTGGACTCCTGGAGCTCAGCTTGATGCTTGGCTGTAGATCTCTGCATCTGCTTCTATCAGTTACTGGATGAAGGCTCTATGATGACAGTTAGTATATTCACTGATGTGATTACTGGGGTAAACCAGTTCAGGCATCCTCTCCACTATTGCTAGTAGTCTAAGCTGGGGTCATCCTTGTGGATTCCTGGGAACCTTCCCAGTACCCAGCCTCTCCCCATCCCCATGACATCTCCCTTCATCATGGTATCTCCCTCACTGCTCCCCCATTGCATCCCTGCTTCAGCTCAACCATCCTGATCCCTCATGTTCTCATCCCTCATCCCCCACCCTCCATTGCCCCCCACCCCCAGTTTACTCACGGATATCTCATATATTTCCCCTTTCCAGGGCAATCCATGTGTCCCTCTTAGGGTCCTCCTTATTAGCTAGCTTCTCTGGAACTTTGGGTTGGAGTCTGGTTATCCTTTGCTTTACATCTAGTATCCACTTATGAGTGAGTACATGCTATGTTTGTACTCCTGAGTCTGGGTTACCTCACTCAGGATGATATTTTCTAGTTCCATCCATCTGCCTGCAAATTCCATGATGTGATTTTTTTTTACACTATTGTGTATATGTACCACATTTTCTTTATCAAGTCTTTGGTTGAGGGGCATCTAGGTTGTTTCCACGTTCTGACTATTATGAATAATGCTGCTATGAACATAGTTGAGCATGTGTCCTTGTAATTCTTATTTCTTAGAATAGTCAGTATTTAAGAAAGGTCTTTTTGTGGTTCCACATGAAATTTTCAATGAATTTTTTTAGTGCCATGAAATATGACCCAGAATTTTGATGGCATTATACAGAGACTCTAGGTTAACCTTGGTCGTATAGCCATGCTCATGATATTAATTCTGACAATGATCTAAATGGCCAGTGAGAAATCAACTTAGTAAATTGTGATTTGTTCATACACTAGGGTATTATATGATCATTAAAGGTCATGCTCCACATGTATTGTTAAATGAAATAAATCAGGTCATAAAACAACATAGGGAATAAGATCTGCTTTGGTTTTACAGTAATGCTGGGCTACATAGGGGATAGAAATATCCCAAATAAAACCAAGTCCTCTTCAGGCTGTCAAATTGCTCTCAACATCAAGCCAGAATTGGATGTATACTTTTACAATTTTCTGACAGTTTGTGGTGACAAATACTTTTTCATAATCGTCTGTTGTTGTCCATTCCTTTCCTCAACATTCTACTCCACGTTACAGGTTCTTGGAAATCCTTGTCTGTTTTTCAATTGCTCACCACACCCAGGCTCTCCAGCACCTGAGTCTTTCCTCCTCCTTTCTAGCCTCTCTTACCACTCTCCCTCTCCTCACTAGTTCCCCTCTTTTCTCCCCTTCACAGAGAGGTAGCCCTCACCCTCTCTTATACACATCATCTTGCTCATTCTCAGTTTGTCCAGACGTCTTTCCCACCATTCTCTCTGTCGGGAAGGATGTGACCCTTCACAGAAAGAGGAAGGAAATGCAAATGCTTGGGTTTGACATGGTAACACACCTCTCCTACGCACTCTCCTATTAGAGACATCTGAGTGTTGGGATCTAGAGAGATTTGATCTTATTGCTCAGTCAGTTTTCTCACTGATATCCAAAAGTATGTATGTAATTTGCTCATTTGTTCTTGTTTTTGATACTGGGTGGGGGGAACCCATGGCCTCATACATTCTAGATAAGTGATCAGTCACCGAGCCACAGCTCCAGCCTTCAGAAAAATTCACTTTTAATAATAAAAATATATTGAACACTATAGCATTTTAGAAATCTGATACTTTTCCCCGGAAGAATTACAAATTCCACTGTGTGTGTTGTTAAAAAATCATGCTGCACAATGGTAATGCCTGCCTTCCAGAGAGTCTTAGGACTGGTGCAATGTCTCCAGAGCAATACATCTTCCTTAGGGAAATGCCAAAGCCATTTGGTCTTTTTACAGACCCAGATTCCCATCTCCTCTCCTACTGAGATTCACATGGCAGCCACAGAGATTGCAGGCTTCTGATGTAGTCATCATGCCATGAGAGAGGGTCTTTGTTATTAGGGCATTCTGTGTGCTAGACAACCTACTTTGGAAGGATGTGGATTCTTAGTAAAAATGTCCATCTTACCTGCTCAGTTTTTGTCTTCTACTTTTTTAACTACACACTCATGTATGCACACAGGCACACAGGCGCATGTGCACAAGTGCACACACACACACACACAAACACACAGACACACACACACACACATACACACATACACACACATCTGTCAACATGATTACCAAACGTGGCCACACGGTAATTGCATTTTTAGCATTCCCTTCCCGAGCACCCATGGCTGAACACGAGGTCTTTGGCCATAGACCTGGTGCTGCAGGAATGCACACACACACCCCAATCTCATTCTGTAATTTTTGGAAGGTCACAAACAGTGTTTTACAGGCTAAAAGGAACAACCCCACCTCTCTGTTGTATCCACCTGCAACACTCCCTGGCCACCACCATTAGGTATGGCCTTCTACACATAGCTCATGCATGTCCCTCCTCCCAAAGATGCCCAAACCTAGTTGACAAGGTTCCATGCTTCTGTAGGTGGTGTTGTGTTTCAATTGCTGGGAGCCTTAACTGTGATGGATTGTGCTCAGTCTCTCACACAAGGTTCTTGGGAAAACAAAATCTTTTGCCTTTGTCTCTAGATCTCCAGATAGATATGCCAAATGATCCCAGAGCACAGACACGACATGGAGCCAGCTTGAAGCCACCCCTCCCTCGTCCCTCCCTCCTTCTTCTTGCTGCCCCAAATCTTTTTGTATAAGTCAACTTCTCATTTCTGTAACAAGATACCTGAGACAATTTAACTTGAAATGGGGAAAAGTTTATTTGTCTCACAGTCTGAAGGTTTAGCCCATTCTCACTCAGCCTGTTGCTTTGGAGTCTGTGTGGAAGCATGACAAGATGCCATGTGACAAGGAAGCTTCTCAGGAAACGAAGAGAGACTGGGGTTACAATAGCTCCTTCAAGGGCACACCACCAATGACTTCATTTCCTTCCAATAGGCGCAGTCTCCTAAATGTTCCACTACCCCCCAATAGTACCATAGGCTGGGGATCACACCTTTAACACATGAACCCAAACTATAGCAGTTCTTTGTCTTCAACAATATCGATATCAAGGCATGTGTGAAGGCTCATTTAAACATAAGGCTTAAGATGTGCCCAATCTCCTGGCAGAGAAAAGTGGGTTTCAGCTCTGGACCAGCAGAGACTCTTCCATTATCTTTGCCTAGTGAATCTTTCCATTTGCATGTTTTTTTTTCACAACAGACAAATAAGCCTTTGGCCACAAAGAACACCAGGCCTTTAGAACTCCCTCCATCAGGATGTGACCAAAGAGACACTGTAATTTTCTAGACCAAATCATAAAATGTCATACAGCTTCTATGAAGCTGTCTCTCATTAAGACATTCACCTTTTGAGCTAAGGGCTGCTGTAGGGTGTCTGATCACCATCAAGTCCGCATGCTGATGCTACTACATAGGTAGACCAAGAGATACCTGAAGGGACCTCATGTCCCCACCCCAGCTGCTCAAGTCTCCCAGCGCTTGCTTCTGGTCATGGGAATGAGGAAGAAATCCAGGTCTCCAGCTTTGAAGTGCTTGCTCCAGCTGAAGCCTTGGGAGCAGAAATGTGTTGTCCCTGTGTCTTGGGGTTTCTATTGCTGTAATAAATCACCATGACCAAAAGCAACTTGGGGAGGAGGGAGGAGTTTATTTGGCTTATACTTCTACATCACACACAGTCCATCATCAAAGGAAGTCAGGGCTGGAACTCAAGCTGCACCCTTCCACATCAATCATCAGTCAAGAACATGTACTGCAGGCTTGCCCCACAGGCCAATCTAGTCAGGGTATTTCCTCAGTTGAAATTCCCTCTTGGCAAATGACTCTGACTTGTGTTAATCAACTTGACATGAAATGAGGCAGCATGTCCTGCGAAGCCCTCCCCAGATTACCGACTGATGAACGAAGGGAGAGTCATTGTTCCTAGCCACTGAATTTAAGAAGGCTCGTGTCAGCCATGGTCGCCAGCATTCTAGTCAAAGCCTGGGCTCTGAGGTCCCAAGTTTCTTTGAGAATGAGGAGTAACTTTCCCTTCACTGAATGATGAACACATAAATCTTTCATTCCAAGGAGGATGGTCCATTGGAATCAGCTGAGAAGGAGAAAGTGATCACATGGCCTCCATAAAGTATTAATTTTCATATTCAAAGCTTACCATATTTATTTACCCATACAGGAGACAAGAGAAATCATCTCTCTGGAAAAGAGGAATTTGGCAGGCTGTGCTTCTGGTCACCAAATGACAGGGTCTCATCAACTAGACCCTGGGCAGTCATACACTTGCAGAGAGACTTAAAGACATTATCTGCATTTGGCACCCTAGAAGCCAGTACAAATGAGGATTTTTAGAGAAAGTAATTTATTTGGAAGGCAACCCTAACCCCACCCCCAGTAAATACATGGAACAGCAGAGAAGTGCTAACAAAAACAGAGGGGTATAAATACACATGTGTCATTAAGTTAGTTAACACCATGGTCCACTAGAACTCCATATGTGAAACAAGAATCTACAAATATCTCCAAGCTACACCTGGCCTGTTACATGAAAGCCATAATCACATCAAGAGAGCATGGCAGGGGTTTACACTGAGAATCCATAAGCAAGTGATAAAAAAAAGTAAAGACTAAGGAGTTAAGGACAGTCTGCCTGGCCTCCATGAAACTGAGCAAAACCCCAAGGTCTCTGCTGTCATGAAGGAAATAAGAACTACCACATGCCTATTCCAGGAGAATTAGCAGCATCAGAATATACATTGAACACAAAGATCCTGAAGGAGGTAATCTCAAAGCAGGTTAAGGGGTAAAGTCAGAGACAAGGTGGCAGACTTAAGGCATACAAAGCCTTTTAGGCCATGGCTAGGAATTGGATGTTACCCTGAATAAAATGAGAAGCCATTGCATAGTAGTGGCCGAACAGACAATCCCACCTGTGCTTCTATGTGAAGAGGTTTAACTGCTCTGCTGACCAGATAGGAGACCACTACAATGCAACACTACTCAGCAGAGATGACAGTAGATGGCTTGTACCAGGATGGTGGCTGTAGAAACCATAAGAAAGTGAGCATACCCTAGTGTATTTTGAAGGTCAAGCCACTAGGATTTTGCTGACACATCGCATGGATAAAAGGGAAAAGTCCAGGGTGCCTGAAAAGTATTTGGCTTGAACTCCTGAAAGGGTTGATCTGCTGCTGGCTAAGACAAGAAAGACACAGAAGACGAGATGCAATGGGAAGGGTCAGAGGCTTGTGTTAGGGCGTATGAAGGGTAAGATGCTGTTGGACATTAGGAGAGACTGATAAGGCAGCTGAACAAGTTCAGAAGGTTTGGGACATGTCGTGAATAGGGTAAAAATAATTCCCCTCAGAGGAAGGTGTCTCTGCCTCCCTGGTGATCATCACTGGGTTTGGAGAGGTGACTTTGGAGTTGACAGTGAATCCTCCTGACACCTCTACGCCATCCCTTTCTTGTTCTTTGGACAACCCAGCAGGTTGCCTTCCGAAGTGGAGCCATTCCAAGATGGTCAGCTTCTAGTTCTGAGGGCTGAGCATCCAGTCATATGACCATCTCTCCCTTCTCCTCAGCCTCCTTGCTTAGTAGGTGTCCCCTGGATGATGGATGCCTGAGAGATACCTGTGAAAAACATCTTTGTTTCCAGTAAGTCCCTCCTGAGAACCATGTCCCTCTGGCCTCAGATGCTTTGAACCAAGGCCTTTCAGGAAAGCAAGTTGAGCAGTGTCCTTATGTAACACAGAACTCAGTCTGAAGATCTGGTCACATTCCCAGATGCTCTAACATTGAGGGTAAGCCTCACTCTCTGCCAGGTTCCAGGGAGGGAGCTCGGATGGGAGATTCTTCAACCCACAGATGAAGGACAGAGCATCTCCTTCAGAGAAACACTGTCTGCATCAGGACCCTTTGGAGATACAGCCCTAGTGGTGACATACCACCTACCCCATAAGGACATGGGAGAGTTAACCAGACTAAGCTCCTGGCTTGAGAAAGCCGTGTGCCATTCTCAGCTAGTCATCTGGATGAGTTTTGAGGCATATCAAGAAAGAACCAAAGCCTGTAACTTCTCTGAGACTTAGAACCACTGAATTGGTATTTTATGAGAAATATTCTCATCCAAAAAGCCCTGGTTTTCCAAACAGGAACAAAGTCTGCCTCAAACATTTGGCCCTTGGAGACACTCTGTATCTCCAGTCTGTAAACCCTGATCTAAAACAGCCTGGGCTGCTGCCACTTTCCTCTAGAGAGATGGAAAACAATCAGTTGGGGAGGGCGGGTTGTGGAGCCAAAAACAAGCTACAGAATCACCCCCACCCTACCCCAGCTCCAACAAGGTCCACACATGAGATTCAGCTCCCACGAAATGTCATTTCTTCTCTGACTGGGCTTATCAGGTCTATGCATTATGTCCCCCTGGTCTATACTTTAAGCTGGCTTATCAAGAGGATGCCTGGGAACCTCACACTCTAGTGAACAATTTGAACTCTAGCCTCCCAATACCTTTTGTCTGTCTGTTTTTTATGAATCTTAAATCCTTTCCTCTGTTTTCTAGGTGTTTGGGGACTTGTGTGTGTTATATTTCAGGAGTTGTTAAGTTAAACTTTGGTCTAGTAAAGAAACGTTTGCTCATGCCTTTGAAATGAGAGCAGCATAGGAAGGCTTGGTGGGTCGTCAACTGACTGGGAATGGGGAAGGTGGGGACATATACTAGTTCCTGGGCATACAGCAGCATTCTCTGGGGGCTCTACCTCCTTACCTGCAAGGTGTGAGGAATAAACCCAAATACCCTCAGATAAGGACTCCTGTGGTGTGTTGAGCTGCCGACCTCACACTGACCACACACAGAGAGCTTTCCCCTCTCTGATCTGTCCTGGACCAAGTGTCTTTCTAGTTTTAGTGCTTCATGTTCTAGACTCAGTGGTGGGAGGTCCCTGAACAAAGGTCTCCCCAAACCTTCCTAAACTTTGGACCTACATTCCCAGCCTCTAACTTCCTTCCCCAGATGATGAAATTTTGCCCATCTTTGAGTTTGGCCAAGAGAAATTCTAGAATAGAATAGAAATAAATTCATGGGAGGAAGCTCCAGTCTATCAACACAGCTTCTGTTCACAGCAAAACCAGAGGAAGCTGAGAGAGATGCTGGAGACCATGTTGATGCCATTCCTTGTACCACATTGACTTCAATAATCAAGAAAACAATGATAGAGAGCGTCATTCACTGAGGAAGTATTCATTAAATGCTCAGCAGGTGACTGGAGTTGCAGAAACAGACAAACAAGTCCATGGAGCTTTTGTTTTCATGGGACAGACAGAAAAGCAATAAGCAAGGACAACCCATGTCAGATGGTGACAAATGGAAACATTCAGTAATGAAGTGAAGTAGGAGACAGAAAAGATGTTAGTGGAACTGAGGTCAGAGCTGGAAGGAAGGGAGACTCCCAAGTCCAGGTTGCCATGTGTTAGCATTGACGGTTAGAGAGCCTGGAGTGAAAACAGTGTTCTTTATAGTGGTGTGGGTCCTCATTCCAGGGCTACCTGTCTTTCTTACAGTTCAGGAAATAGTCATAGTAATTGTTCTAGCAGAGATACTGGTTTAAAGCTGCATGTCACTCAGACATGGGGGTGGGAATAGTCAATGTGTGAATAAGATTTGAATATGAATTATCCCCTAAGAAAATCATATTGGCATTTAATTGCCATGGTAAGAAATTGAGAAGGAAGAAACTTAGTCCAACTACAATGTTAAGAAATGAGACTTTTAAAAGGTGATTACAATGAAATAAAACGAGGATGGAGATGCCATGATTGACCATTGGTGGCTTAATAAAAAAAGGACTCTCTCTCTCTCTCTCTCTCTCTCTCTCTCTCTCTCTCTCTCTCTCTCACACACACACACACACACACACACACACACACACACACACACACACAGGGAGGGGATGCATTGTTTCTGATTCTTGACATGTGACACTATCACCTCAGAACTCCATCAAGACCATCATCAGATACAACCCTTTGACCCTGAGCCATGCAAAAATAAATCTCTTTCAGACAGGACGCAGCTCAGTCAGCAAAGTGCTTGTTGCACAAGCGTAGAAACCTGGGTTTAGATCCCAGTGCCCACACAAAAAGCTGGTCACAGCAGTGTTTATAATCCTAGTTCTGGGAAGGTGGAAGCAATTGAAGAAGACAGCCAACATTGACTTCTGGCCTCCACACCCATGCACACCAAATGCAATTGTATACACAAACACAGAGAGAGAGAGAGAGAGAGAGAGAGAGAGAGAGAGAGAGAGAGACAGACAGACAGACAGACAGACAGACAGACAGACAGACAGAGACAGAGAGCCTCTTTTTGTTATAACTTAGCCAGTCCATGAGGGCTTTGTTCTGTGGTACTGGAGTTTAAACTTATGATCTCATGGTCAAGTGCTCCACCATTACATTGTTTTCTCAGCCCCTTACACAGTCAATAGTTTTATTATTACCAAAAGAGGATGAACTAAAAATATGTTGAGAAAATGGAGCCTGAATTCCTTCCAAGCATTCCCTCTCACTTTATAGCTCTGATTCATGCATTTATGGAAACTATCTGGCTCTGTGGGTTTTTGACTGCCTACCTCATGGGCAGTGTTGCTTGTGCTATGGAGCAGTTATGAGAATTAATCTGGGAAGTCATTAAAACTAGAGATTTCTAAATTATCTCCATAGCCATGCACAGTTGTACCACTCTTCCCAGTTTGTTCACCACTCTCTGTATCCACACCCTTGGATGGCACCACCTTGTGTTTCCCTGGGCTTACCCATGTGACTGCTTTGACCCACAGTGTATCAGCAAGTGTCCCACACAGAGACTGATGAGGTGCTGGTCCTCTGAGATGCCATGCTAATCAGACTAAGCAGGCCACGAATGAAACATGTAGCCTTGCCTATCACATGGATCATTCCAACCAATGTCTTAGACTAGCCAGAATTTGGCCATCCTAAGAGCTGACAATAGTATCTAATTGAGCATGCCCAAGGCACCCTCCAACTGAGCCAGAAAATTTTGAGCTAAATAAATAAATGGCTGTTTTAAGCCATTAGGTTCATGGGGCTTTTATTTAGATGCTCATGATATTTTTATTCTTAGTGATATTATCAATACTATCAACAAACTAACATGGCATTAATGCTCATTTGTGTTTGTGTGTGTGTGTGTGTGTGTGTGTGTGTGTGTGTGTGTGTGTGTGTAGCACCAGAGATCTATTCTCTTAGCAAATAAAGCCATGGAGACTTGAAGTCATTTCTGGAGCAGCACCTGATAAAGATACAAGGTTTTACAGTTGCCAGGCATTCTTCAGGCATATTTGATGGTGTAGTAAGGTCTGAGACCTTGTGATAGGTTTGCTTCCATTACTATAAGCTCCTACTGCCTTTCCTGGAAATGTCATCATGTGGCCCAGTTGTGGCCTTGCTGAGGGGACACAGAGTGTAAGGATGGCCTTGTGTTCAGTTCCCACAGAAAACAGTGCCTACAAATGCTAAACTGCTCCAGGGTTTGGCATTTCCCAGGTTAATCCAAGCGACAGATGAGGTCCATCTCTTTAGCCTCTTAAAAAAAAACACAGAATAAATTCCAACTTATACAGCCCATGTTCTTCTAGGTGTATCACCATTTACTGGATCGTAGTTGATCTACTTTAGACCACACCCTTAAATAGACTGACTGTCCCTCTCCCAGCAACTATCAATTGCTAATAGTCAACTAAAGTGGGACTTAGTGCCCACATCCCCTCTCCATGCTGGGATTTTTGTCTAGCTTGAGCCAGTGCAGGTTTTTTGCATGCTGTCTCAGCTGCTGTTTATCTTAGTTCGTTTTCTGTTGTTGTAATAAAACACTGACAAAAAGCAACTTAGGAAGGGAAGGACTAATTTTATCTTACTCTTTCAGGTAGCAGTTCATCACTAAGGGAAGTCATGGCAGGAACTCAAGGCAGAAATCTGGAGGCAAGAACTGAAGCAGCAACCACAGAAGAATGCTGTCTCTAGGGTTGCTTTCCCTGGCTTGCTCAGATACTGTTCTTATACAGTCTAGAACCACGTGGCTAGGGATTACCACCCACACTGGTCTGGGACCTCCTACAGAAATTGATGATTGAGAAAATGCTCCACCATAGATATTCTCACAGGCCAATCCCTTGAAGACAATTTCTCAACTGAAATTCTATCTTCCCAGGTGACTCTAATTGTGTCAAGTTGACAAATCTTAATAGCATGGAGTTCATCTGTACAATTGCCCTGTTGTGTCCAGAAAACACTGTTTCACTGAAGTCATACACTTCCTTTGGCTCTGGTAGTCCCTTCCCCTTCTATGATGACCTCTGAGCCTATGGAGGGGGAAATATGATGTAGATATCCCAGTTAGGGCTGAGCACTCCACAGTCTCTTACTTGCTATACCTTGGCCTGTTATGTGTCTCTGTGTTAATTACCATCTACTCCAAAAAGAAGTTTCTCTAATGAAGACTGCAAGATGTACTAACCTATGGATATAACAGTAAGTTATCAGGGGTAGACAATATTATGTCCACTTAGTGGTAGATTATCCCCTAGAGTCTATGAATTTCTAGCCACCAGTTCTTGGCCCCGATAATAGTGCTGGGTATGTGTTGTCCGATTTTTAAAACTGGTTGGTTACTCCCATAACATTCATGCCACTATTGCACAGTAGACATATATTGTCAGGCTAGTCGTTAAGTGTAGCATGCCCTCTCTCAGAGTTCACAGCTGGATAAGACTGGTGATTACTTTTCTTCTCCAGTAGTGTGCATAGCATCTTCAACCAGTATCCCTACCATGTAGGGATGAAGCTTACAGGTGAATATCAAATGAATCTCTCTATGTTCTGTGATTTAAGCATGTAGTATCTTCAGTGATGGGATCTTACCATCAAGTTCTGGAAGGTAACAAAAGAGCACTAGCAATAGTGTGGTTATGTTTGATGGTCTATGGAACTCAACTGTGCAACAACTTCAAAAAGGTAACCAATTTCTGGCACTGCACTTTATATTTGTTAGTCTGGATGTCTAGTAGGACAATTGTCCTACTAGTCAGGGTAACTAGATAGGGTAATCTACTAGATGAGGTAACTCCATTTAGACCCTTTATAAATGAATATGCATATATTTTAGGAAGTGTCTATAATAGTGAATTTAATATGACATTTTCAAAAGGTCTTTAGTGTTATTTGCCCTCTCCATATTCCCTCTTCTTCACTGCCCTCCCACACTACATTTACTCTTTCCTGTTCCATTCTTCCCCTTTATATCACTGTATTCTATCTCCACTCTCTTGAAAACCACCCCACTCCTCCCATGGCCCTTTAGTAGCTTCCTGACCTCCATGAACTTTCCAAGTAAAACACACATATCTAAATATTCAAAGTTAGCACCCACAAATGAAAGAAAACATGTGACATTTGTCTTTTGGGGTCTGAGTTACCTCACTAAGAATAAGTGTTTTCAGTTCTATCCATTTACCAGAGAATTTCATACTTTTGTTTTTCTTAATATCTGTAAATGTACCACATTTCCATTATCTATCCATCAACTGAGGACAAAATCTTAAATTTCATAGAGAAACATAAAAGACCTCGCACAGCCAAAATCAACTCTGAACAATTTAAAAAAAAAAAAAAAACATGCTAGAAGTATCAGCATCCCAGATTTTAAGTTATATTACAGAGCTATAGTAATGAAAATAGCTTGGTACAGGCATAAAATAGACATGCTGATCAACAGAATAGAAGTGAGGACCTATACATAAACCCATAGTCATACAACCACCTGATACTTTTCAAAGAAGCCAACAATACACATTGGGGGAGTATCTTCAACAAATGGTACTGGTCAAACTGTATTGTGTAGAAGAATGAAACTAGATTTCTCATGCTCCCAGACTGGATTTCAGTTCCATTTGGCCAATATCCCTAAGAGCCTTCTATTCAGCAGGTCCTTGGGGTGGGGGAGGGTAAGGATTGCAGAGGAATCAGGTGACTGTCTACTGAAGTCACAGTTCAGTGAGAATCCTGGGCAAAATCAGCCACACTCAAACCAGTGAGGATTATACAAGAAGGTCACTCAGGCAGTCTCAGACATGCTATATGCAAATACTCAAGTATGGCCCTGTTGAGTGCACCACGAGATGAGTCTTTTATACCAAAGCCTTTAGCAGCTGCATTGATCCCATCCCTAGCCCCAAGCTTCATCCATTTAGGATGCCAACACCCTGTTTCCAGAAACCCCACTACTCTGGGGACTGGCTTTAGCGCTAAAGCCACTTTGCTCTATACAAAAGAGAAGAAATCAGTATTCTTGGAGAACACTCTCTACCAGTGGCCGATGAGATAATCCCTCCCTCACCCAGTGGAACAGCCTTGATGCATGCTCCACATTGGCTGCCAGAGCCCCCAGCAGAACAAAGCTCTAGGTACCCACAGTGGAGACTCATTTCCTAACCCTTCTTCCCGGCCTCACCTCCCATACCCCTACAGCTGTGTTTTTATCTCTCAAGTAAAGCAGTTACCTTGATATCCTTCTAATAGAATCTTCTTCTGGGGCAACTTAATCTAATTGTTTAAAAAATGATTTTTTTCTTTCTCTAGAACCCTGAAAACCTCTTACTCTCTACTAAAGGGGCCTGGCTCCTGCGTGTCTGTCACATCCCAATCTCTGAATTAACCTTGCTGTAATCTGAACCCACCTAGTGTCTAGCAACTCACTAATTCCGAGTTTGCTACATCTCCTGAACTAGTACTGTTAAGGCCAAGTAACCTATAGTGAGCTTCTAAAGCCAGTTTGGGTCCTCCTCATCCCTGGTACTGATGCTTTGTCCTATACCACTGCCTTGGAACCCCTGCCTCTTTCCTCATCCTCATCTAGCAGGAGGGAGGGATTTGGGACATCCTGGCATGGTTAGCAGTCAGCATCTGGAATTCAACCAGTCCTCCACTCACGCCCCTCTGTTTCTCCTCACTCCTCCATGGTCTCCCTGGCTTGAAGATCACTCTTGTCTTCTGACCTGGATCCTCTAGAAGGACGCTCATTGAGGCTATTTGCCTTTGGTCATTTCAACTCCATTCAGCCTGATCCAGATGTGGCTCCAGGTTGTAAGCTTAGCAATAAAGCAGCTATTTCTGATCTATTGGAGGATTTTGGTCAGTGCAAAGCAATACTCAATGGGACAAGCCCTATGATGGGGAAGTACAGAGGGCTATAGGAACAAAGATGAGGCATATAAGAATGATATAAAACTTGTATGAAGAACTGCCTAGAAAGAGTGTGGTGGAAGGAGTTTCTAGTTCAGAGAGCACCACCATCAAAGGCCAGAGGGGCATGAAACACCTTTCAGTGAGCACCATGTTACACAGATTGTAGTAACACAGGAAGTTATCTGTGTCTCATAATATGTTCTTCTTTCTGCTGAGGCTAGAACTTAAGTATATAAGCATGTAGATGGTTAGTTAGTTCTCTCATAAGCTTTGTTTATACAGAGAATCTTATCTTTGAGCTCCTACCTCCATAGTACCCCTTTTCTGCAGGGAATGAACACTATTATCCACAGAACCACTTTGAAGACATTGGAACAGTACAATAGTTTCATTGAGCCTTCTGTATGTGGGTGACAAAGGAAAAAAAAGCCTGAGCCCCAGGGCATCATGGGATTTCATTCCTGAGTCATTGCTCTAGGTAAAGGCTAGAACACTTAAATCAGCTGATTAGAAAACCAGCAGAGAGGACCCCCAATTAATGAATTGCTCCACCAGTGAAACACCATAGTTACAAAGTCACAAACACAAAAGCAGGTTGTAAACAAGAAACCCCTAGAAAGGAAGCCTCACTTACACCAACATCTCTAACAGCTCCAGCCATGGGATAAGTCTGTCCCTCAGAGGTGGGGGCCTGCCAGAGACTCCCCGGGACTCCTCAAGAAACAACTCAGGGGGACTGAAGAATTCAGGTGACTTGCCATTCCTTCTTCTCTGTCATGTCTGCTTTCTGTCATATGAGTGATGCTGAAAGGAGTGGGAAGTGCGCTCCCCAGGGAGAAGTATGAGGTGGAATCTCATCATCCAGGTGAGGGAACAGCAAGAGTCAGTGAAGATGGTAGACGATGACTGCCGGGCTCATCCACACTGGTGAGATGGTGAGAGACAGCACAAGATGAGTGCCGGGCTCATCCACACTGGTGAGAATCTGAGTGGACAACAAGCTTTAGAAGGGCACTTTCTATGCAAATTTGACAATCTTTAAAAGGGGGAGTTTTTCTTAATCTCTACAAACACATAAACACACACAGGGACAGAGAGAGAGAGAGAGAGAGAGAGAGAGAGAGAGAGAGAGAGAGAGAGACAGACAGACAGACAGACAGACAGACAGAGGCACACAGACATACATACATACACAGGGAGAGGGAGAGAGAGGAGAGAGAGAGGGAGAGGGAGAGAGAGAGGTAGGAAGGCAGAGACAGACAGAAAGAGGCACACACACATATACAGAGAGAGAGAGTGAAGGACAGACAGACACAGACACACACACAGACACACACACACACACACACACACACACACACACACTTTGCCCTCCTTGCAACCAACTGTCCCCTAAACAGTTATCCTCATACCCATGAAAGACTGACAGTCCTCCAAGACAGCCACCCCCCAGCAGGTACCTTCTAAGTGACTGGAGAAAGAAATTCTAGAGCTGCCTTTATCCAAATGGTGAAGATCAAAGCAATGTCAAGTGTCATGGAGAGGATGACTGCAGTCCCATTGAAATGATGGAAACTGACCAGACCAAATCATACCTGGGACCAGGGTTTAGTGGAAAACTGCTTTTACTTAGTCTTTAACTTTTTCCACCTAGTTTATTAACCCTAACGCTTCCTATTGTCTTAGGAATCTGCATGGCATGGGTTTTTTCTGCCATATCAGCCTTACCCAGAAAGAAAGAAAGAAAGAAAGAAAGAAAGAAAGAAAGAAAGAAAGAAAGAAAGAAAGAAAGAAAGAAAGACAGAAAGAAAGAAAGAAAGAAGAAAGAAAGAAAGAAAGAAAGAAAGAAAGAAAGAAAGAAGAAAGAAAGAAAGAAAGAAAGAAAGAAAGGAAGGAAGAAAGAAAGAAAGAAGCCAAATCCTTGACAACCCTGATTTTATGTTTCCCTGACTGCCCACATTTTTATGTTTCCATCTTCTACTGTGTCTCCAAACACCTCCAGCATCTGTCCTTGAGAATCCTAGAGAGACCCTATCCAACGAATGTTTCACATTCATTGTAAGGCTGCACTATAGAGCAGTATAGGAGATAAGACTCTGCAAACACCTGATGGAGATAAAACTGCCATGTGTCCATTCACCAAAGAAGGACCACAGCACCCACTAAAAGGGAAATGGGGTGGAGACTGCCTTGGGTAGGAATTGGCATTGGTCTCATCTACATTGCTGCTAGCACCCAGTGTCAAAGTAGCCTTATAGGAAGTGGACCATGATGTCCCCTGGCCAGTTATGCCAAAAATTTATCTAACAAACCAATTTCTCACATTGCCAAAGTCCCTGTGTGAGTGTATGGGTGTGTGTATTGATTTAGCTATTAAGTACTAAAGTCATACTAGAAGAAGTTTAAGTAAACTATAGCACACAAGCCAAATCCATCCAGATTCTACCTTTGCACTCTGAGAAAGCTAATAATGAGGATAAGATTTGAATATGCCCCCAAAGTTCACATATAGGGACTCAACCTGCAGGATAACACGTGTCAGTGATATATGACCAATGGAGTCTTTGGAAAATAAATTAGATTAGATGAGACTGTGAGAGTCCCCTATGATGGCACTGGTGGTTTTCTAAGAAAGGATAGGTGTAGCTGGAGTTTTCTCCAGTCCCGCCCAAGCCCGCGGCCACTCAGACCCAAATAAACACACAATTACATTAATTAAAACTGTATGGCCTAATGGCTCAGGCTTCTTGCTAGCTAGATCTTACATCTTAAATTAACCCATTTCTATACATCTATACCTTGCCACGTGGCTCATGGCTTACCAGTATCTTTACATCTTAGTTCTCATGGCGGCGGCTGGCAGCATCTCCTGACTCAGCCTTCCTGTTCCCAGAATTTTCCTCTCTGCTTGTCCCACCTATACTATACTTCCTGCCTGGCTACTGGCCAATCAGCGTTTTATTTATCAACCAAGTCAGAGCAACACATTCACAGCATACAGAGCGATATCCACAGCAGAGAGGCCTCATCCAACATCCTTGCTCAACCACACCTGTCATATCCTCTGCAATGTCATAATGCAACAAGCAGGCCCATACCAGGTGTCAAGGAGACCTAGTGCCATCATCTTGGACTTTATAGGCTCTGGAACCCCAAGTCCAAGATGTTCCTTATCATTATGAATTATTCATTCTGGGGTATTCAGTTACAGGGATAGAAAAAATGGATCAAAATAATTTATTCTCACACATTTGAATGGTTGCATTTTAAATGGTCAGATATTTTGCATAATATTCATCACTGTGCTCCTTGGCGAGCAAAACCTGAAATATTTGCTCTTGACCTTTCTTAGGAAACCATTGCCAACTCATGTTCCAGAGCAAAGACTCTTAATGGAACCAAAATAACAGAAGGGAAGATGTGAACATCAGAATCTTTGAGTAGCCATTAGGATAGACTTACTTGGCTGAGAACATAAAATCTGGCCTATAATCTAGGACCTTTAGTTATAGCCATGGACAAGAGAATCCTTGAAACATTAATGAAGATGACTGTGGCCAGATCTCATCGAATAGTAGCAAAAATAGAAAGTTAAAATTAATTTGTAGCATATTAGTAGGATGAGAATTTAGACAATAATAAGAAAAATTACCTAAACCTAGATAAATATCAACATACAAAAACATAATTTGTACTTGTGTCCATTGGGACTGGGTTCCACAACTCTGCATTTTGATTGGTTGTGGTTTTCTGTAGTAGTATCCACTTGTTGCAAAGAGAAGTTTCCTTGATAAAGGTAAAGACTACACTTATCTGTGGGCACAAGAATACTTCTGAACCTCAGGCTCAGGTAACATTGTGGAAAAGGGGTCAGAAAGATTCTAAGAGCCAGAGGACGAGGGAGTTTGCTTGAGATTATGCTTCCTAGTAATATCAGAAGCTATACCCATAAAGTTTCACTAACATGACTTCCAAGCATGGGCAAAACAAGGACAATACAATAGACTTGCCAAAATGGACAGCAGTAATTATATTACAATCTCAAAAATAAATTAAAAAACATAATGCTGGTTGAAAACAGAACATTCCAAGTATTCAACAAATTTTAAAAACTGTTTATATAAATTTGCCAATGAAATTTCAAAATGACATATGTTTTTATTAGAGGTGTGTGTGTGAGAGAGGGGGGAGAGAATGAAGCACAATAAACTAAATAAACTATATAATCAAAACTTCCTCTGGGACATAAAGTAAAGAGAGAGAAAATCAAACTGAAGTAAGAGTATAGAGTGAGTTAATAAACAAGACTAAATGAAATGTGGGTAGCCAAAAAAGCACCACCTGTATCAACAATATTTTCTTTAAAACACAGACACACAAACACAGACAGAAAGACAGACAGACAGGCACACACACACACACACACACACACACACACACACACACGTACAAAAGGAAAAGAGTTAGTACAAATTCTAATTAATTAAAAACGAGGTACTTGTTTTATGATTCTGGCCTCTCAATTTGAGACAGCATGTTCTAGAACTGCCAGGGTTTTGATGTGCTCTCACTAGCTTAATTTATTTTAAAATTTTGAACAACTAAAGAACATCATGAGATTTTAATCTAAAGAGCACAAATATCTAAAGTTTGAGAACTTCTGCTCTGAAACAATAGCTTTTGATTCTGAAATCAACTTTATTGAAACAGAATTTACACATAACACATTACCTCACTAACCCCATTGTCTCTGCAGCTCATGGGATGCTTTTCACTAATTATCTTCAGAGAAATTGCTTTAAAAGATAAGCTCATCCACTCAATCCATCTGCACCAATTGTTCTCTTAATTATTCTTACCATTTCTGCCTGTCCCACTTATACTACCGTCAATGGATTTATATGATTTGTTGTCTTGGTTAGGGTTACTCCTGCTGTAATGAAACATGACCAAAAGCAACTTGGGGAGGAAAAGGGTTTACTTCACTCAGAGTTCCATATACTAGTTCATCATCAAAAGCAGTGAGGGCAGGAACTCAAGCAGAGCAGGAACCCGCAGGCAGGAGCTGATGCAGAGGCCACAGAGGCTGATGCTTGCTGGCTTGCGCCTCATGTCCTGCTTAGCCTGCTTTCTTATAGAACCTGGGGCCATCAGCCCAGAAATGGCACCACCACCAACAGGCTGAGCCCTCCTCCATCAATCACTAATCAAGAAAATGCCCTACAGCTGGATCTCATGGAGGCATTTTCTCATTTGAGGTTCCCTTAATTCAGATAATTCTAGGTTGTTGTCATTCATTGCTAAGATTCCCCATATTCCCATCATGCTTTTACTCATACCCCTCCCACTCTCCTAAAAGCCATCTGTTGTCACTCTTTCTGGACACCTCAAAATTAAAGGACAATCACCAAGACTTGGAAGATCATCATTAAAATCAATAAGATAGTATATTCATCATCATATTTAAATGGAAGCTTTTTCAAAAAAGTAAAATTTCTTTAAAAATATTTTAATTATGTAATGTCCTTCTTGATCTCTTTTGATTGATTTTAGTTTGAAGTCTATTTTGCTGGATACTAGGATAGCTATACCAGCTTGCTTCTTAAGACCATTTGATTGGAAAGAGTTTTCCCAGCCTTTTATTCTGAGGTAGTGTCTTTCTTTGAAATTGAGGTGTGTTTCTTATATGCCGAACACCCTAACTGTCATGATAGAACTCTCATCCAGTGACTGGTGGAAGCAGATGCAGAGATCCATGGCCAAACCCCAGGTGGAGCTCCAGGAGTCCAATCAGCAAGAGAGAGGACGGATTATATGAGCAAGAGATATCAAGACCATGATTGGAAAAAGCACAGGGACAAATAGCCAAACTAGCAGAAACACATGAACTGTGAACCAATAGCTGAGGAGCCCCCATGGAACTGGACCAGGCCTTCTGGATAAGTGAGACAGCTGATAAGCTTGAACTGTTTAGGAGGCCCCCAGGCAGTGGAACCGGGACCTGTCCCTTGGTGCATGATCTGGCTTTTTGGAACCTGGGGCCTATGCTGAGACACTTTGCTCAGCCTTGGTGCAGGAAGGAGGGGACTGGACCTGCCTCAACTGAATCTACCAGACTGGGCTTACTCTCCAAGGGAGACCTTGCCTTGGAAGAGGTGGGAATGAGGGGTTGATTGGGGGGAAGGCTGGGGGTGGGAGGAGGGAGGACAGGGGAATCCATGGCTGATATGTAAAATTAAATTAATTATAAAATAAAAACATTTATAAAAATATTTTAATTAATACTTGGATAATTTTTGTTTCATTTTTATTAGCTCTTTGAAAAATTTATACCATGTGGTTTGGTCATATTCACTCTTCCCACAACTGCTCCCATAACCACACCCCTTCCCCAGTCATCTAACTCTATTCTCTTTTTTCCCCCACCTATCTTTACCAATCTCTCACACCATCTTCAGTGATGATCCCTGAACCTTGGGAGGAGTATAATAGATGTTCAGTTTGTGCTGTCCATACATTCATAGATGTATGGCCTTCCACTGGAACATGACTGATCTATCAGAGACAACACTCTTAAAGAAAACTGACTTTCTCCTAGCAGCTATTAACTGCCAATGACTCCTTGTACTCATTCACCTTCTCTGGTTCTTAACCCCTGAGCCTTGGGAGAAGAAGATATGATAGATGTCCCATTTGGGGCTGAGCATGCCACAGGCTCTTACTTTCTGCACCTTAGCAAGTTGTAGGTCTCTGTGTTAATTACCACGCACAGTCAAGAAGTTGGGACCCAGAATTGAAGAGATCAGGCTTCAAGTCACACTATTAGAAGGCACAATCAACCCTGAGTGAAAAAGGTGTATTTGACCTGACTTACACCATCGAGGAGATAGCAGGCAGGGCACATACTTGAGCTTCTCTACTCTACCTTGTTGACCCGAGGAAGCAAAATTACACATGCCATCTGCCTCCTTAGGGAAAAGTTGTGGACTGGGGCCAGGGTGACAGTGCCCTAGAAAGTTGAGTAAAGGAAAGTTGAGTAAAGAACTGGAATGCCACTTTGTTTTCTCAATGAGTATGTATACTTAGAGTTAAAAGATAAACCCTAGAAGTGCTTTTGTACAAAAGTCAAAAAAACAAGCCCAAAGCTGTCCAATTAAGGAGATTAGCTATGGCCCAACTAAGGATACAAGCTATGTGTCCCCTGACACAGTTTTCTGCTTGTAATTGACATTAAATTAACAGTTGCCCTATTTCCATTGAAGATGTAGAAAGCCACCAGAGAAACTCGTCCCTTGTTTAACAGTTTGGGAAATGTAAAAATCTACAACACCACACCTTGATTTGAGTCTGTCAGTGCCAAGGTCACATGGCTAGTGAGGAAACTAGATCCCAAAGGGTGAAAAGATGCTCTGAAGAGAGACAGGACACAAATGTTTCACCTTTGTCAGAGAACAGAAAGAAGAGGTGGCCACAAAAGTATGTAAGATGAAATCAGCTAAATGTTTATGGATCCTAACATATCCATTTGAGCTGCTAGGATCCCCAGACACAGGGTAGGCTGAGTTCTTTGCCATGGACTTTCACCATAGTCTTACAAGAAAATAAGTGACAAGAGAAAACAGAATGTACTCCTTGGGATGGCACAGGTGCATGGGTATTGAGCTCCTGCCACTGAGTATAGGACAAGACAGTGTCCACTTCCCTGACCATCCTTTCATAGGAAACAATACTTCTCAATTGCCAGATTGGAGACTAAAATACTCTTAAGCTCATGGTCCCTCACCAATCCAAAGCAGAAGATATTAACAGGAAATTCTCTTTCAACCAAGACTCAACCCAGATACAAACTACAGGTAAGTTTCCATAAGAAGAGTCACTGAAAAGAAAATCTATCCCTCACACTCAGGTGCAAAGCCTATGCCTATGTCTAAGGCAAGAGAAGGAAAAGTGAGATACTTCTGACTCCCAACCCAAAAGTGAACACCAAGGAAAACAACAACAAAGAATGTTACTAGGAGAAGTTCAAAGTCTAAAAGAAGATGGACGCCACAGGGACTGTTGGAAGCTGCATGGAAAACAGCAACATTGAAACAACCCCTTAAGAACTCCAAATCCCACATTAAACACAAGATCACAGCAGTGCCATGATGAAGAAATTTGAAGCCTGTGAAAGAAATTCAATAAGTTAAATTCCAAGCTATGTCACTGAGTAGATGAGTCAACCATTAAAGCCAAGAGCTCAGTGGAGAGGCATGTCCATTTCTCATGCAAATACTATCTACTTCAATCTCTGCTGTTTCTATGTAACCCATATCTGACACATAATGCATTAAAAAATGAGAAAGAACATAAAACCAATGTAGAGATGATGACTTAGCTGTTGGAACTATCAGACATAGACTTTTTAAATTGACTATGATTCTTTTAATAAAATGATCAAAGTAATCAGCATGCAAGAGGAAATGGGAAATTTCACCAGAGTTTTTAAAAATAATCAAATATAAATGCTGGCAATTTAAGACAAGATTTCAGGGATTAATTCCTTCTGTGGTCTTATTGTAAACTGGACTCAGCCAAGCAAGGAACCAATGAATTGAAGACAGGTCAGTTAAATTTCCACATGCCTAAAACACAAAAAGAAAAAAGAATGAAAACATGAGCAAAGCATGTTAATCTACAGGGCAATGTCAAGCAGTCTAACATGGATGAAATTGAAATCCCAAGAAGAGAAAAGATGATCTTTAAAAAGGCAGAAAGAAAATGGTGAAGAAGACTCTAAAACATAATGAAGGACTAGAAACTATGGCTGTAAGAGGCTCTTTATCCCCTGATTAAGACATGGCTACAACAAGCCTATGGGGACCAGGGAGTGGAATGTAGTGGTTTGAAATAAAATGATCCCCATAGGGAGTGACACTATTAGGAGTTGTGGCTTTATTGGAGTAAATGTGGCCTTGTTGGAGGAAGTGCATCCCTGTGGAGGTGGGCTTTGAGGTCTGAGATGCTCAAGGAATGCCCAGTATGGGACACAGTCTCCTTCTGCTGCCTGCAGATCAAGATGAGGAACTCTCAGTTCATTCTCCAGCACTATGTCTTCCTGCACTCTGCCATACTTCCCACAATGAAGATAATGGACTATACCTCTGAACTGTAAGCCAGCCTGAATTAAATGTTTTCCTTTATAAGAAAAAAAAAAGACAACACACCACACGCAGGACAACACACCCACACATCCATGTACAAGTAGAGAAAATTGTTGAGATTAAAAAATTATACTGCAAAGACAGAGAAAAGAAGCAAAGAAGAAATAAAGGTAATTATAACTTTTCATCAAAAACTATACAAAGAGGAAATCAGTGGATGATAACATTGAGGGACTAAAAGAGGAACATCAGGAATTTTAGACATGAATCCCCTCCCTCAATACTTCCCAGATCTACCCCTCTTCCCTACCCACCCAATTTTGTGTTCTTTTAAAATGTCTTCAAGATAAATTTGTGCTATGAAAATATTCTCAGATATGTGGCCTTTCAGTGGAGCATAGCCAACTTATCAGTTGATGATACCAGCCTATCAGTGATGAGGGAATTCATCACCAGTATACTATCCATACTGTCAATACAATGAATGTTAAAGAGAAATTCGTGAAGCTAATATGATATGCTAGAACATGGAAATTTGGGTTCACAAATAAATAAGGGGGTAAAATGTTAAAAGCAAAAGATAAATACAAAGGATATTATTTTTAGTATCTTTAAATATCATGATAAAAATTAATGGTATTTTGAAGTTTATAAAATAGACACAGAAGTAAAACAAGAGAATACAGAGAGTAACTTATTTATCATTTGGTTGGTACTTGCATTGGTATAATATAACATCAGACAGTCTGCAATAAAGTAAGGATATATAAAAATTAGAGGAACTATCTAAAAAGAAATACAAAAATAAGCTAATAAGAGATACAATGAAATCATTGTATAACTACTAAATAAATCCCCAAAAAGGCAATAAAAGGGAAAGAACCTATGGCTAGACAGGCCCTAGGCCCAGGGGAGAACCTACTACTATTACACTGCTGGAAGATGTTATGCAAGGTATTGGAAGAGAGAACTGTTCATCAATAATGCCCAGCTGTGAACCCTGTGAGCTATAATAATGCCTGCCCTATGAAGACATGCCCACTGGGTGCAATAATGGCATGAATATCATGACAGTAACCATGATTTCTTACTAGATTTAAGTTCTGCTCCACAAGATGGAGCACTATGCCTGGCACTATTATTGGGCCAAGGACTGATGGCTAGACAAGTCATAGCACCTAGGGGAAAACCCACTACTACTATGCTGCTGAAAGGACACAGTATGAAACTGACTCCTAATGACTTGTCATTAATGCATCTTTCTACCCTCATCTGAGAAGCTTCTATTTGGAGTAGAGGGTGATTACACATAGACCTACAATTGACCATGGTACAGAGATTAAGAGACTTCAGAATACTTGGCCCTGAAAGTAATCTATATCCTATACCCCACTCTTAAGACCTGGGGATCCTTGTGGAAAGGGGAACAAAAGGAGAGTAAGAGCCAGAGGCAGTAGATGACTAAAAGGAAATGTTATCTTCAGAATACAGTAGGGCATCTGCACACATGACTTCACAGTGATTGCAACAGCATGCACAAAGCCTAGGCAAGCCCAAGTCAGACCAAATCTTAGCATGAAGAGGGGAGTTGGGCATCGCTAGCCCTGAAGCTTCTGGGAGAGGAAGAGACAGTTGCTTTTTTATCTAAGAGCACAGCCTCTGATACGTTGACTGTGCTCCAGTGGAGGAGTGAACAGCAGAGACTATTTGCTCAACACAAATTGGTCTTGAAGAGTTTAATTTTTAAAAGGACACAAAGTTAGGTGGATAGGGAAGAGGGGTGGATCCGGGAAGTGTTGAGGGAGGGAAGAGATATATAATCAAAACATATACAAGCTCTCAAAGAACTAATAAAAATGTCTAGAGCAAATCAAAACCCTAGCCAAAACATTAAAAAATGAGGCTGATATATTGTTCTTAGACAAAAAACAGTACTATTGTCAAGGATCAAGAGGATCGTTATATAATGACAACAAGAATAATTCTTGAAAAGACAAAAGAATCCTAAATATGTATTTACCTAAGAATGCAAAATCAAATTTACCAAACCAAAAAATAGTTAGGGAGAATAGACCCAATTACACATGGATACATTATCAGTCTTGCCTCAGAAATAAACACAAGTAGGTATGGGAGCAGTTGAGGGCATGGAAGACCTGGAGAGCATGCAGGCAAACCTAACTTAATTGAACTTTGCAGAAATTCCAACAATAGCAAAATATACATTATTTGCATGCATGCATGAGATATTTACCAAAAAGAGCATGTTCTGGGCCATAAACAAGAAAATGTAAAATAATTCAGTGCATATGAATTTTGTGCTCTATGTGTAAAATCTATACGCTAACAATGGAAGTTAACTAAAAAAAAACAGCTAAAAGAAATCTTGAAATTCTCTACATATTTGGAGATTGGATAAACAATAACTTGCAAAAAATGGATGGTTGGAGGGAAAAAGGAGAAATGGGTGAAGTAAAAAGAAAGAAAAAGAGGAGAGGTGGGAAGGGAGAGAGGAGGGAGAGGGGGAAGTTGAGAGAAAAAACAGGGATGACCTGCAATGTCTCTTATTTGGATAATAGACTGTGGGCAGCTTTTGGCCTCAGAAATTTAAATATAATCTAATTAGAGCCTACAGGAGACAAATAGAAGTGAGTGTTCTGATTACAATTCTATCTTAAACACTGGAAAATTGGGGGATCTTGGCATCCAAGCAAAGAACCTTTATTTCTGATGGTTCAAGACAGTGTCAGAAAGTAAGATTCTACATGGTTAGAGCTGCTCAGTCCACCTCTGACCTAGACAGCTTGGTGGACAGGCCCTTGAGCACAAGACTCCCTCAAACTGACAATGCTCACCTCAAGCTCATACCACGTGAGCTTTGCTTTCCCAAAGAGTGATCTACAACAATGCAAGAACCTTCTCAGCCATACCTAAGAGCAGTGAGGTAGCCAGAAAGGTAGTACCCTGCCTGAGGAGATCACAATCAACAGAAAAGTGAGGACCAAATGTTTAGCATGTCAGCCTCCCCATCTTTCAGGGTCATTCTCTGTGCTTCTCAGAAATCTGAGCAAAGCCAAGCCCTGCTGCTCACAGCAACACATTCTCAATTTTATTCTCTTATCTTGTCTGTTCCTCATGACTGCCTGTAAGGTTCACCTCACAGAAAAGCCTCTGCACCCCAAGTCTCTTGCCTTAGGCTCAAGATAGACTCCAGATCTCATAATTTCCTACCAGGACAGAAATAGCCATTATTCTTGCTCCTGATCTTCCATCGGAATAGTCACGCACACCAGATTGAACTTTCAACTTGGTCATTTGGCATGGTTGAAGTCAGGGCCTTGTGCACAGTAAATAGTCTACGACTGAGCTTCCCAAGCCTTTGGTTTGGTCATTCTTAAAAAAGAAACAAGCCACTAACTGCAGGGAGATGGAAGCGACCGGGTGAAGACTGTCATCCCGGGAACTGGTTATTGCTTTTGCATTTTTTCCACTGACATTAACACTGAAGAGCCAAGAGCATGTGGCCAGCCAGCCAACAGTCCTCAAGTTATCTAATTCCCAGGCCTCCTTCAGACACATAAAATATACATATGCAGAGAGCACCTAAAAATGGAAATTGAATCATGACAAATTTAAGACATATTTTGGACCTGGACTGTCCCTGACAATCCTTTGCATGATTTTTAGGGGAGAAAGCTGGGGCCACGTGCCCTGACTTAATGACCCCTATGACTAAAAGCAGGCAAGGATCACAACAAGCCCAGCCTTGGAGCAGTTCCCCAAGCACACAGCCAGCCAAGGCTTCCTCCCCTCCCTACCCATCCTGACCTCTGGAAGTGAGTCACCCCATCTCCCTCCTGCATGGCCACCAATCCATCAAAGGAAAAGAGACATCCTCTCCCTTTTAGGAACAAAACATCTTCAAAGCACTGACTTCAGAGCTGCTTGCAGACTTTCTAAGGAAACAACAGGGCAATTTGGAGCTTTCCAATTCCTTCACCTCTTATTGAGTCTCCTGTATGCATATTCAACACCAAGCGGGACACAGGAGTGAGGGAAATCCAGCCCTAGCCTCAGTGAGTTCACAGTCAAATGGGTGAATGATTATGAACATTACAAGAAGTTAATACTCTTGGGCTTCTACAAAGGGCTTTCTGCTAGCATCCTTTCAGGTCATGATACTCCAGAGAGCTGATGAGAGACAAGAGCTTCTGGTGTGCCTGCAGACGAGTTCCAAGTAGAAAACTAAGCTAATGAGACAGTGAAGAGCATAAAGAATAGTGAAAATTTTAACAAAACCCTCAACTATGGGTTTGTTTGTTGATTGAAGTTTTGTTTTGTTTGCAAAGACAGCTCCCTCCATTGACCTCCAGCTCTATGGCTGTAGCTGGAATATGGTTTAAATTGCCCCCCCCCATGAAAACTCATTGGTGGTTTAACTCTTCAATATGGCAAGATAGGGAGGTGGGATGTATAGGAGTGGTTTTTGAGTCAGGAGGATATACACTGACTAATGTCTTCCTTGAAGGCATGAGTTGTTAGTGTGTGAGTTCAGCCCCTTTGTTTTCTTCCCAACCTGTCTGCTTGCCCTCTGCCACAAAACACTCACCAGAGGACAACCAGATATGGTTGACCAAACTTAGACTTTCATCATACTTGAATTGGAAGCCAAATAAACTTTTTTTTATCAATTACTCAGTTTCTGATATTCTGTTATAACAACAGGAAACAGATAAGACACCTGCCCGTGCTCTAGGCCTCATTCTATAAAGTCAGGTTAAGCCCACCACCGTGTCTTCACCTAGGCTGGCCTAGGGTGTCTCAGGGAGCAACTTGCTTAGCATACATTCCTTTGCAATAGATGTATAGCCCACACCTCACCAATGCCAGGCTCAATGTTGCCCTTATTAGCCCTGGGACTCTTTCATTTTTTTAATATCTGAAGATAAGTCTCAGAGATGTTCTGAGTAAAGATGGGAGGAAATGGAGACCCTCACCCTCTCTGCCCTTGGGATTATCCCATGGCAGCCCCAAATATTTCAATATATTTACCTAGACCTTTCTAGGTCTTAAAAGATTTCTCAAGGCCAATATGTATCTGTACATTGCCATGTTGAAGCAGATTAAAGGTGTGTGCACATGCTTCAACATTCCTCTTCTCAGGAGATGTGGTCTCAGCCTCGTCCCACAAGGGTAGTGAGTCTTAATGACTGAGTCTTTCAAGAATGTGACTCAATGAGATTCTGAGAGTTCTGAGACTTGAGCACTAGAAGTCACCCAGCTTCTAGTTGACTCTCTTCTTAGGATACTCCCACTCAGAATCCAGCCACTGTGTAGTAACAGACCCATGCCACATGGAGAAGCCACACAGAAGTCTTTGGTGGAAGTACCAGCCAGCTTCCTGCATCACTTCTCAGCCTTATAAATAAAGCATGTCAGTCATTCAGCCTAGCTTAGCACCCAGACAACTACAACCCAGTCACCATCTGATTGCACCTGTACAAGAGACCCTGAGTAACACTTGCTCACACAATATCAGCCAACCCATAAAAGCATAAACAATCACAAACTACTGTTATAAGTGCTCATGCTTGGTGTGTGATTTTTATCCAGTAATAATAAAAGCACATGCTTAAGAGAAACTGATGAGAACCAAGTCCTGTGTCCTTAGTAAGGGACTGACTCTTCTAACCCACCAGCCTTTATTTCATGGCTCCTCACTTCCCACGGTGGCGGGGGGGATGTGGAGGATTCTAGAAAGATGCCTATAGAATGCATGTATTGGAACAATTGTTGGCAGAGGCTGAGAAAACTCCCAAACCCAAGAGCTGCATTGTACAAACCATTATACAAAAATTAAACAAACTAACGAACAAACAAAAAACCATGAAGCTCAAAGAGTAAATGGGAAAGTTGGTGCACCCCTGGAGTTAGCTGCCTTGACTCTCAGTCCCCTGCTCCAGCTGTAACTCAACTTGACCATCCATCTGCTCTGGAGCAGAGCAAAGTCTTCAGCATAGAATCTGCCAGACATAAAGTCCTTCTCTGGCGAAGCTGATCTGGGAACTCAGCAACACATCTTAGGAGTTGATCTGATGTCCTCAAGCTTATTACACTGCCTGGAAGGGAGGCTTTCCAGGTGACACCCTTTGAATTGTTCAGTACACCTGCTTTGAGGCTATACAACTCTGTGCCAGGAAATGAGTATGACATAGACATAAATGACCTAAGCATGAATCAAATAGTGTGTCATCATGGGCCAGGTTACAGAAACAGCCTGATACAGTGTGATGAGGCAAGTACCCTAACAGCATCATCTCTGAAGCCTGGCAAGACACAAATGGGCTGCTTTTAAGAGAATGAAGCACAGCAGTACCATTTGAGCTGACTTTAGAGAATAAGCAGAAATCAACAAAACAAGAAGTGGGCATCAGTTGAGAGTCCAATTAGAGGGACTTTGCGTCTTTGAGTGCTCTGGATGTCAAGTGAGTCAGCGGCATGGCAGAATGAGAAGGGAGTGAGAGACGTGGGCTGACAAGGCAGGGCTTATACTCAAGATAAATATTTGGAGCTGTATTCTGCGGGATGAATCAGATGTCATATAGCAATATATTTCACAATGCATATTTCACAACAGTGACTTTGGCAGTGGGAAGATTCAATCAGAAGTGTGTATTAGTCATATGGAACTGAATATCACTCTGAAAATCACAGTGGCATAGATCAGTAAGAATTTATTTCTCATTCCTACACTTGCATTTTGACGAAGTGTAGCTGACTTGGGTTGGGATTAGCCACAGGAATTGGTCGAAGGCTAAGAATAATGTTAAAGTCATGAGAGCTGAGACCAGAAATGTTCCATGCAATATGGCAATTCCTAGATGCGTGTGACTAGATTTAAAATTCAGTTTCCCTACATTGCATCAGCAACATTTTCAGGACTCAAAAGCCAGATGTGGCTATTAGTTACCATATTGAACAGCACGGAATCAGAAAACAAGTTGTGTTGGACAATGCTTCTTATTAATCAAGTCATGAGTAGCATCTCATTTTCAAGTTCTACAAATGTATATTAATGTCAATCTCTTTGAAAACAAATGGCCACTAACTTAAAATGAATGGCCACAAACTTAAAAGGACACAACTTTACTCCCTTCTGATTCTTGTCATTAAAAGAGTAAAATTAACATGGTGACAGAGTCTCATTCACAGGTTTCTCTTGGGAAGTTTCAGGGTAGATTCAATTTTCCTGCCTTCTCAGGTGCTGGAGGTAGTCTGTAGTCACACACTAGGTGCTGAGTCTGGCTTTCTGTAAGAGATCTCAGAATTATGTTGGATTCATTTATATAATCCAGGATAATACCTTCATCTCATGATCCTTATCTTATTCACATATGCAAGATCGCTTTCACCATATTAGGCAATAATCTACTTACAGGTTCCAGAGATAAAGAAGTGGGCATCTTTAGGAGGCATCATTAAGCAGACCACCATGCTTAATGATGAATGCACAGCACTGTCTTAAACAAATTCCATAGAATCTTAGAGCACAAATGTTGAGATGTTATGCAAATTTCAAAACTCAGATGTCAGGAGGGTACAGCATGCAACGTATAACATGATGAAAAATATCTAACTGTATTAGGAACCTATGAGATGACCACAATAAAGCAGTTGGAAAGACAGGGTGCTCCTCTATGTATCTTTGAAAACACACAGGGAAGCAAGAGTCTTAGAAAAGTGGCTGATTCAAGGGGTAGAGCAGGAAATATACAAGACGAACTGGCAGTACCATATTACCACCAAAAAGTAAGGTGTTCTCAAAAAATATATAATAAAAAACAATCCACAGTGATAGTGAAATATCAAAGAGACACAAGAGTCAACTAAAGCACCCAGTGGCCAAAACTGAAACAATTTGAGCCACCACAGAAACCGGTATTGGTGAAATTATTTAGGCCACTCCACGTAGTTAAAAGGAGATTTATTTAATGGCGTAACTTACAAATTAAGGGATAGGTAGGTCGCGGGGTCTGGGGAAGGTGTATCACAGTCCAGCGGTGTTCTCTGGAGCTCTCCTCTGTCTACCTCCACCATCCAGCGTCCTGGAACCAAGAGAGCGTTCGCCGATCTGGATCTCGGGTCCCCAGGCGCCTCCCTTGGCCCCGCCTTGTAGGCGTGACAGTTGCCGAAGTCTCAGTGGGGGTTGGAACTTCCAGAACAAAGCTGGAATGGCTACCCACTACAAACCGGTATTGAATTAAAGCTAAATATATAAAATAAACATCCATGCATCCACAGTGATATAAATAAATGTGTGAACAATCAAAATAAGGGGGAAGAGACAAATATCTGTGTTAAAACAAACTCAAATAGTTTATGTAGATACTCCAACTTCAAGGAAATGAAGGTCATGGTGGCTTCCTTCCACTGGAGGAGAAATGGGAAGAAAGACTAATAGAATGAAGTAAAAGCTCAACAAATGATCCCCTGGACAGGTAATAATTGTTCACATCAACAATGAGAGGTGATTTTGAGAGTATGTATCCTTGATACAATGTGAAGTCAACATCACCTACCTCTGTTGTGTTCCTCCTGAGAACATACTGCTTCCATCTAGCCATGAGGACAAGAAATCAGACAAATAACTATAGAGGAAGAATTCCATTAAAATGCCCATCAATACTCCTCAGAATTGTCAAGAGTATCAAAAGCAAGAGAAGCCCGAGAAACTGTTATAGGCAAGAGAAGGTAAGGAGAAGTGAAGGCTAAGTGTGCTGTGGTATCTTGTGTAAGATCCTTGGGCAGAAAAAAAAAAGACTTTTGGTTAAAGCCTGAATAAAGTATAGACTTTATAAATAATGTCTAAGTATTGAGTTGTCATTGTGTCAAGTAGCCATACTAATATTAAATATTAATACTATGGGAGACTGGGTTTAGGACACATAAGAACTCAATTATATCTTTGTACTTTCCATTCAAATTTAAGTAATTATAAAATGAAAAGACTATTTCAAAAATAAGAAGAGCATAAAAGCATTGATATTAGGGGAAACATCATTAACAGTCCCAAGAGCTGTGGATATTGTTCTGTATAAATAAAACACTGATTGGCCAGTGGCCAGGCAGGAAGTATAGGCAGGACAAGGAGAGAGGAGAATTCTGGGAAGCGGAAGGCTGAGGGAGTCACTGCCAGCCGCCGCCATGGCAAGAAGCATGTGAAGATGCCGGTAAGCCATGAGCCACGTGGCAAGGTATAGATTTATAGAAATGGATTAATTTAAGCGATAAGAACAGTTAGCAAGAAGCCTGTCACGGCCATACAGTTTGTAAGCAATATAAGTCTCTGTGTTTACTTGGTTGGGTCTGAGTGGCTGTGGGACTGGCGGGTGACAGATTTGTCCTGACTGTGGGCCAGGCAGGAAAACTCTAGCTACACCCAAGGAAAACAGTACTGTTGGATTTCTTGGGTCCAAATTTTTAAGAAACCAGTGTGGTGAGGGAGGGCTGAAATCGTGGTGGCTCAGAACAGGGTCCACTCGAACAGCCAGGAGGTTAGAAATCTCTGTGTTTCACCAACTCCCCACTTCTGTAAAACTGTATTACCACAGCTCTAGCATGAATCGTTATGAAGTCTATAGAACTCGCCTTGACTACTAGGATCCCGATTCATAAGATGTCTTAGTCTATTTTCTTCTGCTATAACAGGGCACCAGAGACTGGGTAATGTAAACAATGGGAGTGTATTTTGCTCATGGTTCTGAAAGCTAAGATGTTCAACAACATCTAGCGAGAGTGTTCACGCTACATCATAATTTAGCAGAAGGGCAAGCAAGTACTTTCAAGAGAGATGGAGCAAGAAAAAGTATTCTCTTAAAAGAAACTCATTTTCATAGCACCTAACCCACTCCACAATAACAGCATTAATCCATTCATGAGGATAGAGTCTTCATGACCTCATCACCTCTTAAAGATCCTACCTGTTAATACAGCATTAGATTTTTAGATTTATTGTTTATATATATGAGTATTTTGTGTGCATGTATGTCTACATGTATGTATGTGGATGCCTGGCACCCATGAATACCAGAAGAGAGCATCAGATCCTCTGGAACTGGACTTATAGATGGTTGTGAGCTCCCCTATGGGTACTGGAAATTGAACCAGGCCCTTTGGAAGAGTAACCAGTGCTGTTAATTGCTGAGCCATCTTTCCAGGCCCAATACAATAGTAGATCTTAATATGAACTCTGGAGAGATTCAAACTATCAAATACCAGGATGAAGAGAAAGTCAAAAAGCCAGCTCAAGCCATTTAAAAGTCTGGGATTTTATGAACTTAGTAGCTTGCCCTCAACAGATATTGTCCAAAGAAGATCATGAATTGAATTTTTTTTAAAAGTTTAGAGTAAATAAGCTGAGATCCCATCCAATTCCAAAACCTTCTTCACTGTGATTTTTGGCTTATACCATTCTTCACTAATAATATTCCCCTTTTCTCTAATAGAACAGGTCTAGGCTACTTCTGAAAAACACGAGAAGAGCCCAGGAAATTGAATTTGGTCAAATTCCTTTGGCTTTCCTGTTCAGCTCCCCAGCAGAAATCCAGGTCAGTCAATCAGAATGCAATTTGTCGAAAGCCTGCATTTTGCACATGAACATCAGCCAACCCAGTGAGAGAGAAAAGAAATATGAGGCATGATGGTAGAACTCCGCTTTTACAGAATGGAACAGCCAGACACTTGGCTAAGATGGAGCATTTAGAAGTAAACACATGAAAATGAGCAGTTTCCTGGTTTCTGTCAACCTAAGATTAGGAGGCAGAAGTTAAATACAGGCATTTTCCTCTTCCACGAAGAAAATGTGTTGAGAAAGCTGGTTGTAAAACTTTCACTGTGTGCTGTGATTTGTGAAAATGCCCCTGCACCTACAGCGGGATCTTCTGTACATGTCATATTGTGCTAATGATCTCCAGATCGAGGATCCACAAGTCCCTATCCGCATCCCTCACAAATGAGCGGAAGAAACTGTTTATATTACAGGAAGAAGGGGAGGAACAGTAGAATGGCGGTTGGTGTACAATTGGCTTTTGGTTTATGTTTTGGTAGGGTGACTGGTTATTTTGTTGTTTGGTTTGGGCTTTGTCTTTGTTTAACCATGTTTTGCTTTTAGATTTAAGTGATTTCTCTAACCAAATTGCAAGTCCACTGAAGGATGGCCCCACGGATATTAAGCACCCTATGCCCAGACTGACTAGCCAAGAGGTCATAAAGGTCTGTAAGTTTTTGTCAGCAATGGCAGAGCATCCAGTTTGATGGTTTATGCAACCCAAAGACTTTGCCAGACTCAGGACAGGTAGGTTCCTGCTCCCTGGGTCTATGTGACAAACAGCAATGGAAATTCTTTCATTCATGGGCTTCTCTTCAAGCCAGAGCCAACCATCCAAGGCAGTCCTCTGCTGGTCTCCATTCTGGAAGGGGCATGTTTAGACTGATCCAGATGCACTCATTCTATTCAGCACACATCTGGTGTGTTGTAGCTCAGGGAGCCAATTAGCACAGAAATAGAGGGAGGGGCCAGAACCATCTCAGTATGATGTGACATGGAAAATGACAATCTTAGACCTTTCTCTTTAAAAGGGGAAGAAGGAAAAATGATATGCATCTGTGTATAAGTAGACAGAAAGTCATTGCATGTGTTCATAAAGGAAGGAAGCAAACAGCAGACAAAATATGGACATGTTCCTTTCATTTTTCTTCTGTCACTTCAAAGGGCAGCCTTAAACTTCCCACCTACATGTTGGTATCCAGCCTGTCAAGAGAAATATATCTATGTTTGTGAAATTTTTCTGTTCAGGCTCAAAGACTGCTGAAGATACAGGCAATACCATGGAACAGTCAAAACAGCCTTTGATTGCCAAGACTAGAAGGAAGACATCATTTATATTTTAGTGTAAATGTCTGCAACAGATGCTCCTTGTCATAAATTCTGGAGCAACGCAGCTATTATACATCACAACAGGGTACAAGGTCCTCAAGAACATTCCATGATGTAACTTCCTCTAGAGTCAGGCTCTTCTTAGTGCACAAACCAGTTGTAGAGCTTGAAGTGTGCTGCAGCTGTGCATTTGATTCAGAATCCAGTTAACTTCCACTCATTAATTATTACTGGAATGGGGTCAGAGTAAAGGCCTCACCAATAGGGACTGGCTGCACAGGTTCCACTGATATTGTTTCATGTGCTGTGGGTTCTAGGTCTGCTCCAGTCAATTCTGTCCTTCTGGCTTCTCCTTGCTAGCCAAGAGGCATCTAATATTTATCTTACTGATGATGTTTCTTTATTCCCAGGTATAAAGAATGCTTGAGATGAGTCAGGACTAAATGGTTCATATAACACATGTTTATATTGGCAAGTAATATTCAAATGGTTGTGAAGTACATATGTTGAACACTGTCCAAATGGGTAGAAAAACAAGGACCGGCCTTCTGGAGACTTCAACTTGTGGTAGCATCAGGCAGGTAACTAGCTAACTAGACAACATCTCTCACATAAGAACTATCTTCTTGAGAACGCCCATTTTCTAACAAGCAACAATGGCATTAAGGATGATCCCTTCCCATGTATGCTTCTCCGCCTGGGTACCATTGTTAGCTGTTAATTATATAAAATGCTCTACTGAGAACCTGATTCTTCAAAGAGAACAAAAAAGAGAATGGAACTTTCACAACAGTTTGGTTCACTACTTTAGAGGACAAAGTAGTCATTGATATTCATAATCATGAATATCAATGAAAGTTTATGACTTGAATGTGAGAATGGGATTGTCCTTCACTGTCTGATGAAGGAGGGCCTATTGCTCCTGTTTTCTATCTCTAGAAAGCAAAACTACTTCAATCTGTTTTCATTGTTAAATGTTCATTCTTCAACCCAAGATATTCCCCACCCCAGGATATCCCCATCCCTTGTTTCAGACATAGGTAACAAGACAAAGAGGAAAAAAGAGGTGGACTGAGGGTTTGCAGCTGCTCTTGGATTTGAGTTACCTCTCAGGGATCCATCCCCAAATGGGGGAAGGATGCCTAACTTGACAGATTGCAATCCAACGGATTAGTTTTTTAGGTCCTTTCTCTGTATTCTTATTGGAAGTCAGTGGCTATGACATGACATGATCAATCCCTGTATGACAGCTTCACTTCTGGTGTCCCAACTGGGGAAACTGTTTACTGGATGAGAGCTTCAGATGAAATCTAGTGTGAGATGACTCATCCTTAACAGCCTTGAGGGCCAGGCGGCCCAAACCAATAATAACATACTTTCTGAGAGCCAATCTGGGTCTTCCTAAAGGCCTTAGCAACAGCAGCTGAGACATGATCTGGAGATGACCTGGATCAATGAGAGGCAGGCATGTCACACCAGCAGACAGCAGATGCATATTCATCAGACCTTCCCCCAGGGTGGGGTGAAGGGTATATAAGGCTTACTTCTTCCTGAATAAACTGAGCTTGTTGTTTCAACACTCTACCAGAGTCTGTGTCGTTGACTCTGAACCTACTTGGCCCCCTCCCACAAAGGGAACAACAGCACAGGACCCTGCCACAATCTAGATATTTCAGAAAGCACATGATACCTCCCAAAGCATACTAATTTCATGACTTCGATAACTAAAAATACCCTGGATGTAAAAATGAGTCAGGCCTTTAGGTCATATATAGTATAAACATTACGTTATTACATATTTTCCTACAGTGCCCCTAAAAGTCCTATTTTTATAACTAATGGTTAGACTGTGGTCAGCCCCTTAAACACTCTATGGGTTAACTAGTATACCCTAGTATATTTTCCAGACTATTTCATATTAATGTCCAATAAGCATGGAAGAACTCAGGGTAAGAAAATATTCACTAGGTCCCAAAGGGTTCAAGACTATCATCAAAAACAAACACCAGGTGGCCTGAGGGTTGCAAATGAAGGGGCTGGGAGAGGGGAATATTAGCTGCAGATCCTCTGTTGCCCTTAGTGGTGGGGCTTAAGAATACTCTGCTGTTAGAGGTAAGCCATCTTTTGAATTGTTTTCTACACCAAATCTTATATGTGCTGTGGGAGGTCTTTCCGTATGCTGTGAATATGTGTGGCTCCCACTGGATAATAAATAAAGCTGTTTTGGTCAGTGACAAGAAAGCTTACAGATAGGCAGGAAATCCAAGCAGAGATACAGAGAAAAGGGCAGAGTTGGGAGAGACATCAGCCGCCATCCAAGGAGCAACAAGATGTCAGCAGACCGGTAACGCCATGGCCACATGGCAACATATAGATTTATAGAAATGGGTTAATTCGAGATGAAAGGGTTAGCTAGCAAGAAGCTGGAGCCATAGGCCATACAGTTTGTAATTAATATAAGCCTCCGTGTGTTAATTTGGGACTGAGCGGCTGTGGGACAGGGCAGGACACAGGAAAACTTCCAGCTACGTGTGTGTGTGTGTGTGTGTATGTGTGTGTGTGTGTGTGTACATATATACATATATATATATATATATATATATATATATATATATATGCAAAGTTGCCAAATATTTAAAGTGGGGCAGTTAGTGGAAACGCTGTCTGTAGGAAGCTCATAATGTCTGATTAAAAGCAACAAAGGCCAAACTGAAGCCCAGGAAGTAGTCCTCTGGGGGACACTGGTGCTAGAATTGCAACTGTGAGCATGGACAGACACTAATTGAAGGCATTGTGGCAATGCTGCCTGGCATATGTAGAGTCTGTCTTTTAAGGGACAATCTTGCCATCATTTCAGGGGTAAGTACATTTTTTCCTTAAAAAATCTTTAATAATGAATGAATGAATAAAATTGTAAACTGTGCACTTCCAAAGAGAAACATGTATTTTTACTTCAAATCCAAGTATTTTTTTTCATAGAGACTTACCACAACTACAGATTATTCAAAATACATGAGAATGCAAATCTTCATAAAGGTTTGTGCTACCTTTGGTTTTTGTTTCTGATTGTTTCAAGATAGTGCATCCAGACTTCCATCTAAAACTCCAGGCTCAAAAACAAAGCTAGTTAGTACAGTGGATAAGAAGGATATGCCTATTGCCTGAGAGAGGACCACTCATAAATGGTGCCCAGTTCTTACGATGGATGCTTTAGTAACACTGGATTAACAGGTAAATAAGGGCCAGGGATATAGGTCAGAGACAGAGCACTTACCTGGCATGTGTAAGGGCCTGGGTTCAGTCCCTGGCACTGGAAAACAATAACAATAAGCAGGCAAACAAAACTATAGAAAGTTAATATTGCATTGGCTAAAGGTGGCCCAGGTCTGTTTGTTGTGGTTAATTCTTAATCCAACCAGAGGGTGAGAAGTGTTCTTTAACAGGTTTAGGTTATAGTTTCAAAGAACAAGATATAAAAATATTATCTGACAAGGGAAATAGTTGATTTTTTTTCAAAATTACACGGAGATGATCACTTATATTTTGAAAAATCCTTATAGAATATACCCAAATTTCTTCAGCCCTCCATGCTGATAGATATTTTCATGAAACCTTTCTCACTGATAATAATAGGTCTTTCCCCTTCAGTGCTTACTCCATCCCTCCAGCATCCTTCCCTCCTCCATCCCTCCAGCATCCTTCCCTCCTCCATCCCTCCAGCATCCTTCCCTCCAGCTGACAGGAAACGCACCCCATTTCTCTGCTGTTCTGTTCTCTTATGTGTCTGTTGAGGTTTCTAGGCTGTTTGTAAAACATGGGAAAACACGCTTCTAAACACAGTTCTTAAGGTCATTCTGGACATGTTTACTATCTAATTAGAAGTTAGTGGAGAAGGGGTGACCTGTCTTTTTTACATGATTTTTAGCCAAATCCAGATGTTCTGATACTCCATTTCTGAATACTTTTTTGACTGTAAATACTGCCTAGAGGTTCAGGTTGACAAGCCTTTTCTGAGACTGTTCCTCAGCCATTCTCCTTGCCAGCCTTTAGTACGTTGTATGTAGACTTGTCAAATGTTTCGATGGTGTTGTCTTTCTAAATGCTGTTCTTTAACACATTTATTTATTTATCTATGTATTTATTTATTTATTTATTTATTGTTGTTCTGGACTCTGCTGTGTTAGTTTTATAAAACCTTTACTAAGGTTTAACACCAGGAAATATTTTAAAAATAAACTAGTGCTAAATTGGAAAAGAAGAAAATTTCCAGCTTCAAGATTTACAAAGAAAATGTTCACACCAGTTGAACTGCTTAACCATTTAAGCAGCCAAAGGGATTGCTGCTATCCACTTATGATGGGCATCAAGAAGGCCAGCAAATGTTTACAAAATGTATGGCCCGTTTCCACGTATGTGACACAGCAAGGAGCCCCAGTTCCCCCAGAGGGGAGGATTTGCTGGGTGGTACTCAAAGCAGGTAGTAGAAGGACAGGCACAGAGTAAGAACCCTTTAGAAATAGTCTTCTGGTCTTTGGATTTCATGTTCTTTAACGCTTAGCTATAACAATCAATATGGTGTTGCCAGTCTCATCTGACGTCATCGTCAACCTATACTGACTCTGCATAGTGGTTCTACCCTTGGCTTGCAGTGGCACAAACCAAGCCAGAACACAGGTCTTTCAGTAAGACCATTCTGATTTCTATAGTGTCCACATACACAAATTTAGATGCACTTGTAATTGGCTAATTACCATGAAGTAAGTCTAACTTCCACTTATAAATTTTTTTCTGTATCTGCTTCTAAATAAAAAGTTTATACCTGATTGATGCTCTATTTTCACATTTCTCCAAAGCCTTCTCTTCCACATGCTCACAGTGTTTTGTGACATTAAGAGTGCCTTAACATTAAAAGGCATATATGAATCCAATTTTAAAATGGGCTGTGAATCTTAACAGAGAGTTGTTAAAAGAAGAAATACAAATGGCCAGTTAATACTTAAAATAAGAGTCAAACATCCTTAGCCATCAGAGAAATGCAGATTAAAACTATCATTCCATTTCAACCTAATCAAAATGGCCATCATTAAGAATACAAGTGCCAATAAGTTTTGGTGTGGTTATAAGGATAGGGGAACCCTTACACACTATTGGATGGAATAAAAGCTTGTGTAACCACTTTGGAAATTAGTTATCTGGTTTCTCAAAAAAACTAGAAATAGGAACAGTGTGATTGGCTCAGTACATAAGGGCACTTCCACCAAGCCTAACAACCTGAGTTTAAACCCAGAGACTCACATGGTAAGGGAAATGAACCAACTTCCAGAGTTTTCCTCCAACCTCCACTTACCCATGTACACACACAGAGATAAATAGATGTAAGAAAATGTTTTAAAATCTAGAAATAGAATAGGTTAAATACTATGTGACCTAGCTCTATCACTCCTGGACATACTCAAAAGGACTTTGTATCCTACTAAAGTACTTGTGCATCCATGTTCATTATTGCTTTATTTCCAAGAGCTAGGAAATTGAACCAGCTTTGATGTCCATCAACTGATGAATAGGTAATAAAAATGTAGTATACACACACAATGGAATTTTATTTGGCTAAAAAAAAAACAAATTATAAAATGTTTGGGTAAGTGGATAGGACTGGAAAAATATATACTGGGTAAGGTAACCCAGGCCCAGAAGGACAAATACTGCTTATTCTTTCTCATATGCAGAGCCTATCAACTCTTTACTTTTATGTGTTTAACTTGAAGTAAATGATGGAAGTCAAGAAAATGGATAGGAACCATCGGACTTTAAATGATGGAAGATAGCAAAAGATAAGCAAAATGAAAGAGGGAGAATACTTGGGTGCAAAAAGTTTAAGCAGAGAGGGAAATTGAGGAGAGGAGACAAGGGGATGAGAAGAGAATTAGCCAAATGAAAGGTATATCAAAGAGCAAAGATACAGAAGTGAAAAGACCCTATATGGCTGGGTAATGTTGTTCCTAAAAATCACAAGTAACTGCACAATAAAGGCTGGATAAGATATCTTCAGGGACCCCCAGAAGTCCCCATAACAATACAGGCTCTTTCCTCTTGGCTGCCTACCAGAACTAGATAAGAGCCCATTGCTGAAGACACGATGCACCTTGGTTTTGAGATACAGAGAAATCAAGCTAGAAATGAGCTGGAAACTTTCTTTGTGCTGGCTATCATTTGCAGTGCCAGAGGTCTTGTGCAGGCTGCTATGGGAAAAAAGGCATCAATGATTTTATCTAGGGGTGAACCATATTAACTATGATACTAACCTATGACATGCCCATTTGTGCAATAGTGGCTTGACTGCTGTGGGAGTAATCAACTACTCTCTGATTGGATTTGATGGCTGCTGGACAGAATTTGTCTGGTATTATAAAACCCATCAAAAACACATGACTGTGGAAGGTATAGATCCTAGGAAGGAATTTTCTAATATTGTTAAGCAAAAAATATAGCATAAAATTGCCTTGCAAGCATGAGCAAATGCTGCTCTCAACCTTAACTAGAGAAGCTTCTATTTGCAATGAATGGCAGTCAATACAGAGACTCATGGCCCTTCAAGGTACTAATAAGACATGCCATAATAAGACACTTATACCTCTTTCTCTAAGGCTCAGAGAACATGGTAAAAAAGAAATCAGAAAGAATGTAACAGACAAAACATGGGGAGAGCTATAGAATGCTATTTTCTGGGCATGACACAGCCATTGAAATCATGAAGTCTCAGCAGCGAAGCTCATACAAGACTTTACTGCCAAAGTAAAGTCATTTTACTTTACTCATTACTTTCATGAATGAGGGGCAGCTTATAGGGCCCTACTACTTACTGTTTAACTGGTGGCTACAGATATATTCTGGAAGAGGGAGCATTGATATCTTCAGTTGCATATGCAATGTTGAGTCTACCATGCTCCAGTGAATAGTTCCAAAACCATGGCCACATAGATGCCTCCAATGAAATTCAGTGGGTTATGAAACCAGACAAAAAAACCTGAATGTTGGAAACAAATTTGTCTGGAGGATGGGTGATTGACAGAGGAGGGAAAGAGGTAGAGAAAGTGAAGTGTTAAAGTAATCATAATGCAAGATAGATAGATGATAGATAGATAGATAGATAGATAGATAGATAGATAGATAGATAGATAGATAGATAAATTATCAATAAACAATTGTAATTAATAATAAAAATAGTATGGTCCAGAATAACAACCCCACTATGATTTCTCCTATTCTGTGTATTCTCAAAGAATATGTACCACTTAACCATGGGCCAAGCAACCTGCAGGCTGCAGCCCATGGAAAGTTATCTTGAGACTTATAACAAAGCACACACACCAAATCTGGTGAGGATAACTTGGTTTGCAGGCTCCTGCAGGTGATCCAATCACCTAGTTCCAACAGGGTGAAGGTTTATTAGGGTATAGCATAAGAGCTATGTTATTTCAATGTAAAAACAATGGCCAGTAGAGTATTCTCTATTCTTAATCCTTAATTCATGATCGACCATTATCAATCTAAACTCATAGAGCTTGGTCAGAGGATGATACACAGTCTCTATGGAGTGCCTTCTGGGTGACATTTCCACAGCTACCTATTTAGGTAAAAAGGCACCTTCCTAGAGCACAGATTCTGGGTACTTTCTGCATTCATGAGTCTATAAGAAAGGTAGAAAATGGTAGATTGGCCAACATTGATTAGATATTAGCAGACATAGCAATAAAGGACCCCAATGTGTTTCTCTTAAAGATGACAGAGTGGTCTATTGATGTTATAGTTTATCACAATCTCTCAGACAGTCCAAGCTCCTCTATCTCCATGGTGTCTCCCAAATACAGTCACTTTCATTCTGATGTGACTGTGATGTGATACTTCAGATTGATCTAAACATTCTCTCAACACATTTCCCTGTTCCCATTCTTGCTTGTTACAGTTACTCTCCACATAGCAACCAAGGATCTTTGCACAGCAGTTTTCCTGACTTAAGCCTCCCATAGGGTTAGAATCAAATTCAAATGCCATACCTTGATGGTGTTATTTTAAGAAAAGATCTCATTATGCAGCTTATGGTAGCTTGGAAGTAACTATGTAGCCCAAGCTAGCCTCAAGCCTGTCCTGCTTCAGCCTCCTGGCATGCTAGGGTTACAAATGTATACCACCATGTCCACCTAGGAAATTTTTTACAAGGCCCTGACTTAAAAAAAATTTTAAAAAAGAAAAGAAAAAAAAACCCTCTTACAATATACATTATCATGTTTTTCCCTCCCCCAATTCCTCCCAGATCCTCCCAACCTCCATACTCACTCAACTTTATGTTTTCTCTGTCTGTCAAAAAAAAAGGAAGGCCAAAAAAACAAGAAACAAACAAACAAAACAAAACAAAAACATAAAACCAAAAACCAAAACAAAAGGGGAAAAACCAATAAGATAAAAATAATGCCAAAATAAAGCAAAGCTAAAAGTCCACAAAAATACCACTGAGTTCATTTTGCTTTGGCCAAAGACTCCTGGATATGGAGTGTTGCAGATATACCCAGAGGCATTCCATTGGAAAAAAAACTGATTTTCCCTTCTCCAGACGCTTATCAACTACAATTAATTTCTCTTGGTTGGAGTAGGAGCCCATGTCTACTTCCCTGTCTCAGTGCTGGGGCCCTGTTGGGCTTGAACCTGTTCAGGCCCTGTGTATGCTGCCACAGACTCTGTGGGTTCATGTGTGCATCAGTCCTCTTATGTCTGGAAGACACTGTTTCCTTAGAGTCCTCATCCCCTCAGGCTCTAATCCTCTTCTGCATAGGTCTCTGAACTTTGAGAGGAATGGTTTATATTAGTCAGGGTTCTCTAGAGTAGCAGAAGTTATAGAATGAATTTCTCTTTCTATATATATAAAAATGGAATTTATTAGAATGATTTTATTAGAATGACATGCTGTGGTCCAGCTAATCAAACAGTGGCTGGATATGAACAGAAAGTTCAAGAATCTAGAAGTTGCTCAGTCCATGAGGCTGGATGCCTCAGCTGCTCTTCAGTAGATGCTGGAATCCCACAAAAGTAGGCTTAAATGTCAGTGAAGGAATGGACTCGCTAACAAGGCAAGAGAAAGCAGGCAAAGAGCAAAAGGTTTCTTCTTCCATGTCCTTATACAGGCTGCCAGCAGAAGGGTGGCCCAGATTAAAGATATGCCTTTCTGCCTCAAAAACTAGATTAAAGTCATATGCTTTCCTACCTCAAAGGTCCATACTAAAAGTAGATCCACCTACTTTGAACCAAGCAAAAAATCTCTCACAGGTATGCCCTTCATTTCTGGACTATAGCTCATCCCAAATGTAGTCAAATTGACAGCCAACCATGTCCATTGCAGGGTTTGATGAGAACGTCTCATTTAGGACTGAGTGCTCCAAAGTGTCTTACTCTTTGCACGTTGTCCAGTTGTGAATCTCTGTGTTAATTACCATCTACTGCAAGAAGCAGCTTGTAGCTAGAGTTTTCCTGCCTGGCCCACAGTCAGGGCAAATCTGTCTCACCTGCCAGTCCCACAGCCACTCAGACCCGACCAAGCAAACACAGAGACTTATATTGGTTATAAACTGTATGGCCGTGGCAGGCTTCTTGCTAACTGTTCTTACAGTTTAAATTAATTCATTTCCATAAACCTATCCCTTGCCACATGGCTCGTGGCTTACCAGGATCTTCACATGCAGCTTTTCATGGTGGTGGCTGGCAGTGTCTCTCTGACTCAGCCTTCTACTTCCCAGCTTTATTCTCCTCCTTGCCCCGCCTATACTTCCTGCCTAGCCAACGGCCAATCAGTGTTTTATTGATTAATCAGCAACACATTTGCCATACATCCCACAGCACTTCCCCCTTTTTTTTTCAAAAAGGAAGGTTTTAACCTTAACAAAGTAAAATTACATATAATTTGGGAATTTGGGCGTAGCTTCTCTTACTACTTCCTGCTGGAAGGGGGCGCTGTATCTTATGGGGAAACAAAGAAAATTTTAGAATTGTGGAATAGTCCATGAGGCTGTATCGTCTGAGCCAGATGCCTTCAAACCATTCTGGATGTTGGATCATCTGGGCCATGGTGTCATTGGAGACCTTCAGGGGGTCTTGGCTGGTCAAACCTGATGTATCTTAATCTGGAACAAATCCATAGCCTTTGGCTTTCTGTGGGAACAAAAGCAGAGTCTCCTTTCCAAAGTAACATATCCTTACATCCAAATTTTGAAGTCAAGGTATCTCTAAAATATACATTTTGCCATAACTCAACAGCTTTTACAATCAAATGTTTTTCTGCAGTTAAAAATCCCAAAGACAACACAATCCAGATTCTCTGTGTAATATCCATTTTTACGTGGCTTATTTTTTATACTACCTTTACTGTCTCTTTAATGACTTTATTTTTTAAAACTATGTATTTGTTTCTATAACTCTATATATCACCTTTTTTGTCTCTTTCAAGCCTACGTATCTTTTACACACATTGTAAACTATTACATCTGAATCTGTCTTATTGTGAATCTCTTGCCTTAAACTGCAGCAGCTGTGGCTGCTGGCTCCGCCCACCTCAGTTTCCCAGCATGGCTACGTTTACTGCCAGCTCTGGGAGCTATCGTGGGTCTATGCTTTTATCCAAGCAGCGTGTAGCCCAGAAACCTCTTTTTTTGTTTTGTACCTGCAAAGGCTAAATCCACCACGCAGCTTAATGTGCCACTTGCAGAGGCCTGATTCCCGCCATACTGCAGGTTGAGCGTACACTCCAGAAACCCACCAGTAGCTCAAACCGGCAGTTGCCGCTCATTTGAGAGAGACAATTAGGAACTGTTTTTAGCTCCATTTTAGAATCTTTTTTTCTCAGTTTTTAGGTGGAAACTCTTGCCACCACGTTGGACGCCATTTGTAGCTAGAGTTTTCCTGCCTGGCCCACAGTCAGGGCAAATCTGTCTCACCTGCCAGTCCCACAGCCACTCAGACCCGACCAAGCAAACACAGAGACTTATATTGGTTATAAACTGTATGGCCGTGGCAGGCTTCTTGCTAACTGTTCTTACAGTTTAAATTAATTCATTTCCATAAACCTATCCCTTGCCACATGGCTCGTGGCTTACCAGGATCTTCACATGCAGCTTTTCATGGTGGTGGCTGGCAGTGTCTCTCTGACTCAGCCTTCTACTTCCCAGCTTTATTCTCCTCCTTGCCCCGCCTATACTTCCTGCCTAGCCAACGGCCAATCAGTGTTTTATTGATTAATCAGCAACACATTTGCCATACATCCCACAGCAGCAGCTTCTCTGATGAGGGTTGAGAAAGGGAATCTAAGTATGTCATTAGGAGTCATTACATTGCTATGTTCCTTTAGCAGAATAATGACAGGTTTACCATGACCTACCTAGTCTCGGTTTCTTGGCCACTTCAGCATGTTCAGTTATGGGTTTGATCTCATGTAGTGGGCCTTAAATCCAGTAGAATGGTTGGTTACTCTCATAACATTTGGGCCATTATTGCACCAGTGGTGACTATTGTGGGTCACAAGGTTTGTAGCTGAGTGATATTGATTAAATTTCTCTTCTAGTAGTGTGAAAGGTACTTTCAAGTACCATGGATGTTAGTAGGAGTGAAGCTTCTTGCTAAGCACCAGTTCGACTTCTCTGTATTTGACGACTTAAGTAAGTGTTGCCTTGAGCGATAGGAAAAAGGCCCTGTCTTACCTAGGCCTAGCTTCCTACCTTTCTACATGTCTCATTCACCTTGTTTACACTAATCCGTCCACTAGCATGGCCTCCATGCTAGGCTTCTTCTCACCTCAAGATGATTGTTGTCCTGCTACTAAATGTTCTTTTTCAAGGTAATTATATAGCCAGAATCAGCATTCCTTAGCTGTTATCTCCTCAAAACAGTTCTACCTAATCACTGCCCAATATTCTCTGCTGCAAAATTTCCGTCTATCTACCTTGTAGTATTTATCAGGACCCATGTCTTACTCACTTGTCCATAAACTTGTTTTTTGCTTGGCTGATTTGGTTTTTGCCTTGTTTTGTTTATAGCTAGTTCTTCCTCTCAGAACCTCGAGACAGGGTCCTCAACTAGCTTTTCCAGTGCATTGTCATCGATATCTACAATGGTGGTAGAAAGCAGCTTAGTGGTTTTGAGCAAATCAACCAGTCTTTGGGAAATACCCCAGTAAGCAGGTGCCTCGGCTGCCATTCTGTCTCAAGAGAACACACCAAGCAATGATTTCATTCCAGGCTGATTTGGATATTTCTTAATGGTTTATCAGGAATCTGGAGAGATGGCTCACTGCTTAAGAACACTCACTGACTCTTCTCCCAGAGGATCCAGGTTTGACTCTCAGCATCCATACAGCAGATCACAGCCATCTGTAACTCCAGTTCCAGAGCACTCAATACCCTCTTCTGGCCTCTGTGGGTACCAGGCACATACGTGGTATACAAAAAATACATGCAGGCAAAACATTCATAGTTTTCAAAGAATTACTTAAAGTAAAAAAAAAAAAAATAGTTTGTCAAACCAGGTCAGATCTGTTAGAAAAAAGAAAATTAAAAATCAAAAGTAAAAACTTATCTCTTTCTTCTGTTCCCTTTTAGAAACACTGTTGTTTACTTAAAGACAAAAATCCATATTTGCTTCAGTGCTTGATTCTGTGCGTGATGAGCCAGACCCAGAGGACACAGCACCAGGTTAGCGTACTCCGTGCACTTCTTAGCCTCAGAATCTGCTCACATCACAGTTCTTAGGAGTTAGCATCATTAGGCTACTCCTGGAGAAACAGCCATTTTGAGGGGAGTCTGTGCTTCTCCTCTCCTCATCATGGGGTGTACTTGTCCCTTCATATCAGTGTAGTTTGAAAAGAGGATGCATTCTGGCAAAAATGTCACTTTTCCAGGCATGTTCAAGGGTGTCCTTTGACCAGACATGGCAAACTTGGTTCACAACAAGTAATATAAAAGCAACAATCATTCCTAAGCTACCAGTGAGTTAGTAAGTCATTGGATTGGTGCTGAGTGTTGGAGTAGTGGCAAACTATAGCTGGAATTTCCAGAGTTCGAAGGTGGTGGAACCCACCATTCTGGCCAGCGTGCCTTTATATTTATGAGTTGTGGATGCCACATGTTTACATCAACTGAAACCTTGAGTCATTAGTACCATAGAATGGGCATAACTCCAAAGTGATATACCATCTGCTCTACTCTGGCTGCTTCCACCTTAGTGGCACTGCACATGTCTATAGGTCATCTTATTGAAGGAGTTCCTGAACTGTCTTTAGTGGGTGAAAATAAGATTGGGGACCCATGAGTCTGCTTTGCTTCTTAAGAAACATGAAGCTGGAGTTTATACTTCTCAGTAAATAAGAACTGGCAATGGCAAAATGAGACACTGTTGTCACACCCAGCAGAGATGTCATCACATCCAGCACAGGCAACTCTACATCCCCGATATGACACCACAATCATCAGGGCCTTCAGAACCATCATTGGAATTACTCTGCTTAATGAAAGCAAATTGAATGATTTGAAATCTGCTCCTGTTGAGTATATGAGACATTTGATGAACTGTATGGCACATAAAGCTGCTTCCCTAAAAGTAATTATAAACACCCCATGCATGAGATGCTGAATGCAGACTTTGGCAGAATCCTGAAATGCCAATGAGCCCCCTGTCATCACAGATGGTTTAAATAAGAATTGCCCCCAAAGGCTCATAAGTATGAATGCTTAGTCATCAGGGAGTAGTACCACTTGGGAGCAATTAGGAGATGTGATCTTGTTGGAATAAGTATGGCCTTGTTGGAGGAAGTGTATCACTGGGGATGGGCTTTGTGGTTTCAAAAGCCCAAGCCAGGCCCAGTGGCTCTCTCTTTTCCTGTTGCCTGATTCAGATCTGATGTAGGACTCTCAGCTACTTCTCCAGCACCATGTCTGCCGCATACCACCATGCTCCCTGCCATTGTGATAATTGACTTGTTGTGCCCAGATCGTGACCCCCAGAGAGACCACCAAAGACGAGCATGCTGGAATGCAAAAGCATGGTTTAATTCTGGATATCCAAAAGCAATACAAGCCTAGGCAGGGACTTCCTCCAATACATCCAACGCAGTGGAGGCTGGAGGAAGCGCCCACCTATCTGCAAGCTCAGCTTTTAAAGGGAAAAGCCACAAGGTTACATCGTTTAGGGGTGCTAGTATGAGTACAATTCTGATTGGCTCGCTTCTAGGGGCTTCTAGAAATTAGTGGTTGCCCGCCACCATTTCTCATTGGCTGCCCTCAGGTGGGGGCATTTTTATGGTCAGTTACCCTGGAAACCAGGGAGAGGACACTCCATAGTCTGGCAGGCATTACCTCGTGACTATCTTGTGACTCTGTACTTTTACACTTCCTGGTTTCTGGAATCTGAACTGACTGGTTTCAGTAACTAATGGCCTATTCCCAAAAGAAAAAATCTTAGGCCTTAATTTTAGGGTGAAAGCATTTTGGTCTTATTTCTAAGATGGCTCATTTTGGTCTCACAGACTAAACCTCTGAAATTGTAAGAGATCCCCAGTTAAATGTTTTCCTTTATAAGAGTTGCCTTGGTCCCTGCAAGGTGTACTAGGGCAACGGCAAAGGTGGCTCAGAGCTTCTGCAAGTGGCCAGTTTAATGACTGGCCTAGCCTGAGTGTGGTGAGCCACAAGAATATGTTATAAGGAGTCCAGTTGTATATTAAAGTTATACCTTGACCAGGCCAAGGGCCATTCAAGTGGCAATCCATCTAGTATGGACTATTTGGTGTTACACAGCTTAATAGTCAGCTGTGCCTTGTTATGAATTTCTTGTGCTCACAATTCCTATAGAATGTGTGTGTGAACTTCCTGCTTGAGCTAGTACAAGGATAAGGTCATGTAGGCAAAGACAAGCTGGCTGGAGTTGCATAGCTTTGTTTCTTGTGCAAATGAAGCTCAGACCATCCCCTTGCCTTGAGACCTAGTGGCTCTCCAGAGCAAGTGACTGAGAACAAAAGGGGTTTTTACATATCAAGGTGAAAAGTAGGGTGGAGCAACATTCCTGAGGAGGCAGAGAACTCTGTGGCCAGAGGAAGAAGAAACAGGCATTTTCTGTAGCACAGATAGAATGGCATGACCAGGGAGAAGAGAAGAACACAGAGGTTTTGTAGATGGTAAGGCACAACTCTTGTAGAGTTCATCAGACCCATGAGTAGAGAGCAAGTAGAGATGGAGGGCGAAGAAACAGAGGATGAAGATGAGGCTGGAAGCATAAGAGCTTGGTTGTTAGCAGGACTATAAGAGGGCAGTAAAAGATGACAAAGAAATGAGTGTCAGGACAGAACTGAAGCTATGGAGACAGGATTTCATCCCAGAGAAATAAAGTAGATGGACAAAGAGCTTGGTGTATCTAGATTGATTCCTGCCCCAAATGCCTGACAGAGCTGTAGCTGTAAAGATAAAATTTTGTCTTAAAGGAATAAAGTTAACAGACATAAGATCATAGTGTACATAGATTTTTTTTTCCCCTCAGATATCCCATGCTGGATGTAGCATCTTCCCCAGACTCTGGGCAATCCATACTTGAGGCCCAAGCCACAAGAGTGAGCCCATGCCAGACACTGTCTGGATGTCCAGGAACAGGAAGATGGATGGCTCAGAGACTTAGGATAGAACCAAACATGACTGACCAAGGATGGTAGGAAGAAAAGAAAAGAAAAAGAAAAAAGAAAAAAAAAAGCCTATGAAATGATTCCTAATGATATTCTACTATACTTATAGCCTAGCCCAATCCTCATCAGAAAGGCTTCTTCTGGCAGGTGATGGGAGCAAAATGCAGAGAACTACACCCAAACATTAGGCAGCACTCAGGGAACTCTGCAAAGAGGGGAAGGAAAGGTTGTAGGAACTAGAGGAGTCAAGGATACCAAGAGAACATAGCCCACAGAATCAACTAAGCAGGGCTCACTGGGGCTCAAAAGGACTAAAGCAGAAACCACGAAGCCTGCATGGGGATGCTGTAGGTCCTCTGCATACATTCTGGTTGTTTAGCTTGGCTTGTTCTTGTGGGACTCCTAACAATGGGAGTGGGGGATGTCTCTGATTCTTTTTCCTGTTCTTGGGACCATTTTTCTCCTACTGGGTTGCCTTGCCCAGCCTTGATATAAGGGTTTGTGCCTAATCTTATTGCATCTTGTTATGTCATGTTCGGTTTTTTCTAAAAGGAAATGAAGGAGGAGTAGATCTGGGGGATAAGGAGGAGAGGAGTGGGAGAAGTGGAGGGAGGGTAGGCTGTGGTCATAATGTATTGTATGAGAGAAGAATAAATAAAAAGAAATAAGATACCTTGGTCATGCTGTCTTTTCATGGCAATAGAACAGTGACTAAGCCACACCCAAGCACCATACCAGGAGATTCATCTCCAAGTCCTGCAGAAGAATTCACAGAAGAACCTGGGAATCCTGTTGAAGCCAGACCTACATGCAACACCCATGTTCTCGGGAATATTTCTTAACCTGGATGCAAGTCAGAGAACCAATGTGAACAAAGCATCAGATGAGCAGGGGATGCAGGTGAAAAGCCTGTGGAGAGTAAGAAAAGTATGCTGGCAGGGGGCAGGGAATGTTAAGAAGCCAAAGAAACCTTCCAGGGCAGGAAGCCTACAGCTACCAAAATGCAACAGCTAGAAGAAAAGAAGCCTTCTGCATAACCATTAGGATTTGTTTTATCCTGTAAAGGTCAAACTGAGACTGCTTATTTGAATAAAAGTCTATCAAAGATGCAGTGAGAAAACCCAATTCCACATCATGAGGACTGGCTGGAAGGCTTGTGAGAAAACAGATTTCTGGGCTTCATGATTGCCCTAGAGAGATTCCTATCAGCTCATAAATCAACTATCAAGTTTTCAGGAATTTGCAAACCAGTTATGAAACACAATCATAGTTTAACTATGAAATTTATGACCAAGGACAACGCACTAAAATAAGCTATAGGGCTTTGGAAATGGCTCAGTGGGCAAAGAACTTGCCATGCAAGCCTGAGGACTGGAGTTTAGATCCCCAGAACCCAAATAAAGGCCCAGTGGGTACAGCTTCACCCTGCAATCCCAGCTCTAGAGAGGCATAGACAAGAGATCCTGCAGCCAACCGGCTAGCTAGAATAACCCAAATGGCAATTTCTGGGTTCAGCAAGAGACCCATCTCAATATATAAGATAAAGAGCCACTAAGGAAGACCCCTGACATCAACCTCAGGCTATCACATATATATGCACCAATATGAACGTAAACATGCATACATGCATGCACATCACACACACGTACAAAATAAAAGTTACAAAAAAGCACTTCCTAATTGTCTTATCATACATTTCCATTACTGCCATCTTGTGGATATTCATTTCGGACTTGCACCATAGTCAGGGTAGAGGGTGTGCTACTGTGGACATCTTCTTCATACCTCTCTCACTGGTGTGATTCTGTGGCTGAAAATTTGCCACTTTGGAAGGATTTATACCATGGAAATAGGCGAGTTCTATACTTCTGGGCCTGTCACCTGTCTGGATTTAAGCAATGATGAATGGAAATATTAATAGTACAGATTAAGCTTGAAGCGTGTCTATTTGGAGCTATCACAGTGTAAATAGAAAAACTTTTTTAGAAAAGAAGTTAAGGAAGTCATCTTTCATGATTTGGATGATAACACCACCACCAGGCCAGTTGTCTTCCAAGATTTAAAAACTGACCTGATTCAGCAAAGAAGATGTTCACCATCAATAAGCCAGTGACATTCTGCCATGCATCTTTCTTTGGCCTTGTTTTCGTCTTACTTTTAATATAACCACAAATACCAACTAACACTCATGCAGGAGCTAGACTTATTTATCAGTTCACCTACAAGTTGCTTCTAATGCAAGAGTTTTGCAATGGGCAATAAAAACAGTCTGTGAAAACCAACTGACTGCATGAAACTTGTAGAAAAGACCATTAAATATTTTATTGTTGTTTCTAAATTGCATACTAGACATCAGCAAAAAATATATGCAAATGTATATATATAAATCTATTAATTTTTCCAGAGATCCAGTTGTTGAACACTCACCATCACACCACTGTCTGCCCTGTTTCCCTGCTCCAGACTCTGTGGGACAGAGGTAAGACTCTAAAAAGCTCCAAGAACATTGGTCCTGCTACCAGAGACCACTCTCTGAGAAGCTCTGCCTTAAAAGGAAAAGAAGTTTTTGTGCTTTGTCTTCCTACTGATGGATAGACTTCCTCACTACATTTAGTCACCAGATACATCAATGGCTTCTATTTCAGAAGACATTACGGTGTAATTCAAGAAGTCAATATTTTCTCAATAGACGATAAATCTTGAGGCAAAATAGAAATGAATGAACTCCATCTAACCACAGTCAGTTCATCACTGTAGTGTGAAGGCATCTGAAAAAGTCATTCAGCAAACAGTCATTCCAAATTCCCCACTATTAGAATCAATATATAAAGACATTGGTAATGCACATACATTATGCCTGACAGACTAGCTATGGTAACCTACAGAAACATCATCCTGAACACAGCCTCCTGCCCCTTTCCCTGCACACTTGATCTTGTTTCCTATAGATACCTACCCCATCAGTAAACTTTTCCCTCTTTCTTTGTTGACCTCAGATTCACAGGAGAGCATTATCTATTGCATTGTGATTTTGAGAACAAGACTTAAGATGGACAGCTCAGCCAGGTGATGCTAAGATAGATACTGTGCTGTAGATATCTGTATGCTGTGAATGTGTTGCTCTGATTGGTTAATAAATAAAGTGCTGATTGGCCAGTAGCCAGGCAGGAAGTATAGGCAAGACAAAGGGAGAGGAGAATTCTGGAAACAGGAAGGCTGAGTCAGGAGCTGCTGCCAGCTGCTGCCAGCCGCTGCCATGAGAAGCAAGATGTGAAGGCAGAACTAGGAAAAGGTACCAAGCCATGTGGCTAAACATAAATAAGAACTTTGGTTAATTTAAGTGTAAGAGCTAGTCAGTAATAAACTTGAGCTAATGGCCATATGATTTGTAAATAATATAAGCCTCTGTGTGTTTACTTGGGTCTGAGCAGCTTCAGGGGCCATGGGAGGCAAGCAGGCACAGGAAAACTTCAGCTACAATACTGGATCTTAGCCATTCTGACAGGTGTAAGATGATATCCCAGAGTCATTTTGATTTACATTTCCCTGATGACTAAGGATGATGAGCAATTCCTTAAATGTCTTTTGGTCATTTGAGATTCTTCTGTTAAGAATTCTCTATTTAGATCTGTAGTCCATTTTTAATTGGATTATTTGGTATTTTGAGTCTAGTTTTGGAATTCTTTATATATTTTGGAGATCAGCCCTCTGTCAGATGTGGGGTTGGTGAAGAACTTTTCCCATTCTATAGGCTGTAGTTTTGTTTTATTGACCATGTCCTTTACCTTACAGAGATCAGTTTCAGGAGGTCCCATTTATTGTCAATCTCAGTATCTGTGCTTCTGGTGTTATATTCAGGAAGTAGTCTCCTGTGCCAATGTGTTCAAAGCTACTTCTCACTTTCTGTTCCATCAGGTTCAGTGTAACTGGATGTATGTTGAGGTCTTTGATCCACTTGGACTTGAGTATTGTGCATGGTGATAGATATAGATCTATTTGAATTCTTCTACATGTTGACATTAAGTTATTCCAGCACTGTTTGTTGAAGGTGCTTTCTTTTTTCCATTGTATAATTTTGTCTTTTTTGTCAAAAATCAGTTGTTCATAGCTGTGTGAGTTAATGTCAGGGTCTTCAATTTGATTCAATTGATCCACATGTCTGTTTTTATGCCAATACCAAGCTATTTTTATTTCTATAGCTCTATAGCAGAGCTTGAAGTCAGCAACCATAATGCTTCCAGAAGTTCCTTTATTGTACATTATTGTTTTAGCTATCCTGGAATTTTTGTTTTTCCATATGAAGTTGAGTACTGTTCTTTTGAGGACTGTGAAGAATTGTGTTGGGATTTTGATGGGGATTGCATTGAGTCTGTAGATTGCTTTTGATAAGATTGTCATTTTTACTGTTAATCCTACCTATCTATGAGCATAGGAGATCTTTCCATTTTCTGATATCTTCAATTTCTTTCTTCAAAGATTTAAAGTTCTTGTCATACAGGTCTTTCACTTTTTTGGTTAGGGTAACCCAAGATATTTCATATTATTTGTGGCTATTGTAAAGGATATTGTTTCTCTGATTTCTTTCTCAGCCCATTTTTCATTTGTATATAGGAGGGCTACTGATTTTTTTCAGTTAATCTTTTTCCTGCCACATTACTGAAGGTGTTTATCAACTGTAGGAGTTCCCTGGTAGAATTTTTGGGGTCATTCATGTATACTATCATATCATCTGCAAATAGTAAAAGTTTGACTTCTTTCTTTCCAATTTACATCCTCTTGATCTCCTTTTGTTGTCTTATAGCTTTGGCTACAACTTCAAGTACTATATTGAATTGATATGGGGAGAGTGGACAGCCTTGTCTTGTTCCTGATTTTAGTGGAATCGCTTTGAGGTTCTCTTGTTTAATTTGATGTTGGCTGCCAGCTTGCTGTATATTACTTTTATGTATGTTCCTTGTATCCCTGATCTCTCCAAGACCTTTATCATGAAGGGGTGTTGGATTTTGTCAAAGGCTTTCTCAACATCTAATGAGATGATCATGTGGTTTTTTTCTTTCAGTTTGTTTATGTGGTAGATTACATTGACAGACTTTCATATGTTGAACCATTCCTGCATCTCTAAGATGAAGCCTACTTGGTCATGGTAGATGATTTTTTTTTAATGTGTTCTTGGATTCAGTTTGCCAGGGTTTTTTTTTAGTATGTTTTCATCAATGTTAATGAGGAAGATTGGTCTTAATTCTCTTTCTTTGTTATATTTTTGTGTGGTCTGGGTATCAGGATAACTGTAGCCTCATAGAAAGAATTTGTCAATGCTCCTTCTGTTTCTATTGTGTGGAATAATTGGGGGAGTATTGGTATTAGCTCTTCTTTGAAATTCTGGTAGAATTCTGCACTGAAACCATCTGGCCCTGGGCTTTTTTTGGTTGGAAGACTTTTAATGGTTGCTTCTATTTCTTTAGGGGTAGTAGGTCTATTTAAATTGTTTATCTGGTCTTGATTTAATTTTGGTATGTGGTACCTGTCAAGAAAACTGTCCATTTCTTTTAAATTTTCCAATTTTGCATAGTACATGTTTTTGAAGTATGATCTGATAAGTCTCTGGATTTCCTCAGTGTCTGTTGTTATGTCTCCCTTTTCATTTCTAATTTTGTTTGTTTGGATATTCTCTCTCTGCCTTTTGGTTAGTTTGGATAAGGGTTTGTCTATCTTGCTGATTTTCTCAAAGAACCAACTCTTTGTTTCATTGATTCTTTGTATTGTTTTCTTTGTTTCTATTTTATTGACTTCAGCCCTGAGTTTGATTATTTTCTGCTGTCTACTCCTTCTGGGTTTGCTTCTTTTTGTTCTAGAGCTTTCAGGTATGCTGTTAAGTCACTAGTGTGAGATTTCTCTAAATTCTTTTTGTAGACACTTAGTGTTATGAACTTTCCTCTTAGCACTACTTCCATAGTGTCTCATTAGTTTGGATATGTTGTGCATTCATTTTCATTGAATTCTAGGAAGTCTTTAATTTCTTTTTCTTTTTTTATCCCTTCCTTTACCCAATGGTGATGCAGTTGAGAGTTGTTCAGTTTCCATAAGTTTGTAGGCTTTCTGTAGTTTGTGTTGTTGAATTCTAACTTTATTCCCTGATGATCTGATAAGATACATGGGTTATTCTGAATTTTTTTTATCTGTTGAGATTTGGTTTATGTCCAAGTATGTGGTCAATTTTAGAGAAGGTTCCATGGGGTGCTGAGAAGAAGGTATATTCTTTTGTGTTTGGGTAAAATATTCTGTAGATATCTGTTAAGTCCATTTGAGTCATATCTGTTAGTTACTTTATTTCTCTGGTAAGTTGAGAGAGGGGTGTTGAAGTCTCCCACTATTAATATGTGGAGTTGGATGTATGATTTAAGCTTTAATAATTTTTTTTTTTTACAAAAGTTGGTGTACTTGTATTTAGGGCATAAATGTTCAGAATCAAGACTTCATCTTGGTGGATTTTCCTGTGATGAATATGAAATATCCTTCTTCATCTCTTTTGACTAATTTTAGTTTGAAGTCTATTTTATGAGATACTAGGACAGCTATACCAGCTTACTTCTTAGGTCCATTTGATTGGAAAATCTTTTCCCAACCCTTTACTCTGAGGTAATGTTTGTCTTTGAAGTTGAGGTGTGTCTCTTGTATGCTGCAAAAGGATGGATCCTGTTATCATACTCATCCTGTTATCCTGTGTCTAGGCGAATTGAGTCCATTGATATTAAGAGATATTAATGACCAGTGATTGTTATTTCCTGTTATTTTTTAGTTATGGTGGTAGTGTGTGTGTGTGTGTGTGTGTGTGTGTGTGTGTGTGTGTATTTCCCTTCTTTGGGTTTTACTGATATGAAATTATCTATTGCCTGTGTTTCTGTGGGTGCAGCTAACTTCCTTGTGTTGGAGTTTTCCTTCTAATACTTCATGTAGGGCTGGATTTGTGGATAGGTATTGTTTAATCTGGTTTTGTTGTGGAATATCTTGTTTTCTCTATCTATGGTGGTTGAAAATTTTGCTGGATATAGTTATCTGGGCTGGCATCCATGGTCTCTTAGTGTCTGTCAAACATCTGTCCAGGACCTTGTGGCTTTCATAGTCTCCATTGAGAAGTCTGGTATAATTCTGATGAATCTGCCTTTATATGTAACTTGTCCTTTTTAATTTGTAGCTATTAATAGTCTTTATTCTGTATGTTAGGTGGTTTGATTATTATGTGGATAGGGAACTTTTTGTGATCCAGTCTATTTTGTGTTCTGTAAGCTACTTGTACCTTCATAGCCATGCCCTTCTTTAGGCTTGTGCTTATAGTTTTCTTCTATGATTTTGTTGAATATATTTTCTGTACTTTTGAGCTGGAATTCTTCTATCCCTATTATTTTTAGGTTTGGACTTTTCATGGTGCCCCAGATTTCCTGGATATTTTCTGTTAAGAATTTGTTGGATTTAACATTTTCTTTGACTGATGAATCTATTTCCTCTGTCATATCTTCAACACCTGAGATTCTTCCATCTCTTTTATTCTGTTGATGATGCTTGTATCTGTAGTTCCTATTCACTTACCCAGATTTTCCATTTCCAGAATTCCCTTAATTTGTATTTTCTTTATTGCTTCTATTTCAATTTTCAGGTCTTGAACTGTTTCCTTCACCTGTTCAATTGTTTTTTCTTGGATTTCTTTAAAATATTTACTGATTTCTTTCAATTTTTTGTTTGTCTTTTCTTTGATTTCTTTAAGAGAATTTTTCATTTCCTCTTTAAGGGCCTCTATCATCTTCATGAAGTTATTTTTAAGATTTTCTCCTTCTGCTTCATCTGTGTTGGGATGTTCATGTCTTGCTGTTGTAGGACCACTGGGTTCTGGTGGTGCCATATTGCTCTTTATGTTGTTGCATGTATTCTTACACTGCTGTTTACCCATCTAGGTTTGGGATAGTTACAGATACAGGTGTTAATTCTTCTGATGTCTTTGTTGGATGGGTCTTTTATTCCTTCATTGTCTTTTGGCCTGAATGGCCAAGAGCTCTAGTGGTTGGCTGGTCCTCAGGTCCAGTAGGGTTGTCTCAGCAGAGGTTTGTCAGGGTTTGAGTGCCTAATGCAGCATATCCTTTAGTTCTTCTGGCTTGTGTGGGCTTTACTTATGCCTATGGAGTCTGTTCTTCCTACTGGTGTGGGTTGTGCCTGTGCCACTGAGACTGTTCTTCCAACTGGTATAGTTGATGCTTGTGCCTATAGGGGCTGCTGTTCTTCCAACTGGTGTAGATGATGCTTGTGCTGATAGGGCTGCTGTTCTTCCAATTGGAGTAGGTGGTTCTTGTATAGGGGCTGCTGATGTTGTGGTGGATGGTTGTCCAACGGAAGCATGATAGAATCAGTGGGTTTAGGTGGCAGAGCGGGTTGTAGAGGCTACAGAGTCTAGTGGGTGTCAAGGGTGTTGGTGCAGCCTGTCTGCAGGTCTCTCATCTGTTGGCTGGGTGCTGGGAAATACTCTACTATTAATTTTAATTAGCATAAAAATGAGTTTAATTATCCATTTTAATAAATATATATCATTGTACTTTGTTCATATTTGTCTCCTCATCTTTCTCCCTTCTTTCTCTTGCCTCTTCCCATGAACCCCTTTCCTTTCCCCTATCAGTTACCCTCTGCTTTCATGTCCTGGGGACAGGTGTGCATGTCTGTGTAGAGCCAAATCTGGATTCTGCATATGAGAGAAAATATATTGTAAATATATTGTTCCCTCTTTTCCCCCATTACCCCATCTTGTCCACCCTTCCTGCTTAGACCCCTTCCTCTCCTCGCATATTCTCCCTTCTACCTTCATTTTCCATATTCATGCAGATTTTATACCTAGACTCCACATACGAAAGAAAACAATTACTTTCTTATGTCTAACTAAATTACATATAATTTTAACTCATATTTATTTCCAAAACTGTATTATTTCAATCTAGTTGATTATTTATTTAGATAGGTGTGTGTGTATGTGTGTGTGTGTTGCATGCATGTTGAGTGCAGAGGGAGTACATTAGTGCAGAGGGGGATACATGCCCATGTATGCTGCACATACAAAGGCCCGAAAAGGATAGTAAATATCTTCCTCTACGGCTCTCCACCTTATTGCCTTGAGACAAGTTCTCTCACTTGAACCAGAAATTTGCCTTTTGGGTCAGATCTCTCCAGATCCACCTATCCCTACTTCCCAGTGCTGGGTTTACAGCCATATTCAGCTAAAATCAAGTGTTGGGCATTCTAACTCAGTTCTCATGCTTGCAAAGCAAATGCCCTTACCCACTGAGATCTCCCCAGTGTCCACCCTCCATCTTAGTTGTGTTTAATCTTTTTACAAGTGTGACATAGAGCATGCATTCTTCTGGGACCTCTTGAAAATTTGTGTACATTCCTGTGTAGAGTCATAATTTAAATTAACTGCTTAAAACATTCATGTAAACTGTGTGTCTGGTCTCATGGTGTGGGCTCCATCACTTCAAAACAATGCTCTAAAAATCTCCTAAGTTTTAAAAGTCTCCACAGTAGGAAGACCCTGCTAGAAAAATATTTGAGACCCAATGTCCCCACCTCACCCCTTTATAAAGAAGAGCTTTGAGCTTCAGCTGGACATGAGCCTGTCTTAATGGGGCACACTCATTACAGCCTATGGCCTGTCTCAATAGGGCACACTCATTACAGCCTATGGCACTGTCTCAATGGGGCACACTCATTACAGCCTATGGCCTGTCTCAATAGGGCACACTCATTACAGCCTATGGCACTGTCTCAATAGGACACACTCATTACAGTCTATGGTCTGTCTCAATGGGGCACACTCATTACAACCTATGGCATTGTTCAATGGGGCACACTCATTACAGCCTATGGCACTGTCTCAATGGAGCACACTCATTACAACCTATGGCATTGTTTCAATGGGGCACACTCATTACAGCCTATGGCACTGTCTCAATAGGGCACACTCATTAGAGCCTGTGGTACTTTCTTAATAGGGCACACTCATTACAGTCCATGGCACTGTCTCAATGGGGCACACTTATTAGAGTCTATGGCACTGTCTCAATAGGGCACACTCATTACAGCCTGTGGTACTTTCTTAATAGGGCACACTCATTACAGTCCATGGTACTGTCTCAATGGGACACACTCATTACAGTCCATGGCACTGTCTCAATGGGACACACTCATTACAGTCCATGGCACTGTCTCAATGGGACACACTCATTACAACCTATGGCACTGTCTTTTAGATCTCACTTACTCTTCTGTTTAGATCTAGCAGTGAGGGCATTTAGGGGATGTCACTGTGGGATAGTTTCTGGAAAGAACCAACCTAGACTTTCATCATGGCAGCCTTCCTCCTCCCATCAGGGCCTGCTCCTGGCACTGCAGACTTTCAACTAAGGCTGGAATACCAAGTCAGGGCATTATTTGGGGAGTTGGGAGACAGAGGTAAACCCTGGAATTGCCTCAGGCCATACCAGGACTGCATGAAAGCACAGATACCATAGAAGTGAATGGCATGGGGGTGGGAACAGGGTGGAGGGTGCTGAGTGTGTGTGAAAGCATTCTCGGCCTCCAGCATAGCCTTTCCTCACAGTGAGCCTGTTTAGGCTTATCCTGGATGTTTACATCCCAAACTCCATCTGGAAATGTTTTCTAAAATACTTCTAGAATCACATGTTACCTAGAATTACTAGTGGTTCTTCAGGACTGATGACATGGGACATTTAGAGATAAGTTTTGGACTATAGTAAGGAAAAATCAAACAATCCCTAGGACTCCTTGGAGCTAGGAAAACAGTCCTGAATCCTGGTGTGTCCCCAGAAGCTGATTGATCTGTCCCTGCAAGATAATCTCTCAGGAAATTGACTGCTGGGGAGCACTATGACTCACTTCTTTTCAAGCAGGAGGACAGGCAAGCACCTGCTCGTCCATGTATTAAATTAGGTTTTTAAAGCATTGATCTTTTAATATCCTTGAATGTTCTCTGAGCCTTTCATTAGAAGGAGGCCTTGTAGAAGCAAACGTTAAAACCACTGGTACTCCAATGACAGTCTCTAAATGTCAAAGGTAAGTGAAAGAGGAGAGCAGGAGAAAGGCACAGCTGGACTCAAGTAAAAGAACAAGAGAATTTTTCAGTAGTATCTTTGGTGATAGGCTTCCAGGAATTATATACCAAAGTGCAAGATACGAAAGAGGGAAGGGGCCAGGAGAGCCACCAAGAGCCCTGCAATGTGACGTTATATAATTCAGTAAGTTCCTGACGTCCTCTTCCACTTACCTTTGACATTTGGAGACTGTTATTTCAGCTCCAAGGAGTCCCAGGGACTTAAGGCCCATTCAACAGGAAGAAAGTTATGTCTGGTGTTGGAAACCTACTAAAGTACTACTGCTTTACTAATGCTATAATTCCTGACTACATTCTAAATATTTATCCTTATATTCACAGATAATTGTACTTCTCACCCTTCATCAAAGAAATGTCTCTTTGAAATAATATGTAACAATAACAATTAAAGAAAAATAGACCATGGTTTCAAGAAGGAGCAAAGGGCACCAGTACACAGAAGGGACTGGATGGAAAAAAGGAAGGAGAAATTATATAATTATATTTTAATATTCTATTTTAAAAGGAAAAAAAAAGAATGGAAAGTGGAGAGACTTAGTGTCTTAGTCAGGATTTTATTGCTGTGAAGAGACATCATGACCCTGGCAACTCTTCTAAAGGAAAACATTTAACTGGGGCTAGCTTACAGTTTCAGAGGTTTAGTCCATTATTATTATGGTGAGAAGCATGGCAGCATGAAGGCAGACATGGTGCTGGAGAGGGAGCTGAGAGTTCTACATCTTCATCTGCCCACAGCAGGAAGTGAACTGGTTTGAGCTTCTGAGACCTCAAAGCCCACACCCTAGTGACACACCCCCTCTAACAAAGCCATACCTACTCCAACAAGGCCACATCTCCCAATAGTGCTACTCCCTGTGGGCCTATGGGAGGCCTTTTTTCCCCCCCAAACCACCACACATAGTCCTGGAAAAATGAATTTAAAAGAGAGGAAGAAGAAATTAAAGAAGAGGCTAACATTAAAGAGAAATCAGGAATGAGGAGAGGCAGATTGTAGGGTGTGAAATGCTGAGAATGGAGGAGAAGGAATAAAAACAGTAACTTCTATGGGTAAGAACTGGATCCCCATTTAATGCTATTTGAGAGAAAAAGACTATTCCATACTTAGTGTATGGTTTTTCAAGATTTTGACTTTACATTAATACAAAAGCAAAATAGAAAGTGTCATTTTGGGAGAATAGAGAGAATTTCTTTTTTAAAAAAGTAATTTCTATTCTTTATTGAAAATAAAATATAATTACATCATTTCCTCTTTTCTTCCCTCCCTCCAAACCCTCCCATTAATAACCTCTTTTATCATTGTTGTTACATACATGCATACATACATATTTCTAAATCCGTCAGTATATAAGTCCTGCTCAGTCTGTACTGTGTTTCTTGAAACTTTCCTTTTATAATCTGGACTTTTTCCTGAGCTAGCAATAGGACATAAAGGAGCAAGTTTCAGCTCCCTGTCAGCCCCACCCACCATCACCATCTCCCCAGTAATGAGGAGGAAAGAGAGCACCCCACACTAAACTATGTTGCTAAACTGTGATGTCCAATATATTTGCTGGACTAAATGTGTTTTCTACTTAGGATAGTTTCCATTTATGATTAGTCAAACCGAGATGTAATACCATAGTAAATTTAACCACATCCTTGCAAAAAATGAAAAATACTTACTTTTAAATTTCCTAGTTTTATAGGTTATTTCTTCAAATATAGCCATGGATTTTATGTCAATTATATGAAATTAAAATGACCCATATGTTATCATATATATCATATAAACATATGTCTGTTTGGATATATGTGTGCATGTTGGTGTGTGTTTTTATGAGAGAGAGATAGAAAGAAAGAAAGAAAGAAAGAAAGAAAGAAAGAAAGAAAGAAAGAAAGAAAGAAAGAAAGAGGAAGAGAGAGAAAGAAAGAAGAGAGGAAGAGAGAAAGAAAGGAAAAGAAAGAAAGAGAGAGAGAAAGGAAGGAAGGAAGGAAAAAAGAAAGAAAGAAAGAAAGAAAGAAAGAAAGAAAGAAAGAAAGAAAGAGACTACAGTATCAATATTGATGGGATAAGCAAGGCTGGGTAGATTGAGGATGGGCGCCTGTTGGTATAAATAACAAGTGACAGTGACCAGAAGCCCCACAGAAGTTTCGTTCCATTGGATCCAGTGATGTCTCAAGATCTTGTTCAGGAGAGACAGGCTTTTATCTTTACTGAATACCTATTTGTTGAATTCTAGAAGAATCCAATCTTATTAACCATTGAAGGGACTAAAAACAGCAGCAGGCCTGTCATGAAATAAGTGTTCTACCCATGAAGGGAAACAGTAAGAAGGTAAGAGCCTGTTATGCCATTGGGTGAAGGGAGGTGGTGGTGGTGGTGGTGGTGGTGGTGGTGGTGGTGGTGGTGGTGGTGGTGGTGGTGGTTTGGAAGCCTCCATGAGACAGAAAGTGGCCATGCTAGAAGGTAAATTTAGATATTGCCAATTAATGTAGACCAATTGCTTGTTGACACCCTGAGAGGTCTTTGAGATGTAATAATAATAATAGGAAGAGTTAAGGGAGATTTTTTGAAGATTAAGATTAAAGTACAGATAATGGAGGTCAACTCTAAAGATTACCATGACAGGCCTATCGACGGTGGAATATTTCCAGTAATAGAGGGATCACTAAGAGGAGAGTTGGGTTTCTATTTATTTAAGAGCAAGATGAATGAGTTCTGATGGAAGAACAGAACACTTTGAAAGGTTTTTATGGCAGTCAACAGAGGTTTTACTTTAATGCACAAGTGAGCACAGCTGTGTTATTCAGGCTCCTTCTATGAGGTCAATGATAAAAGCAAGAGTCATGTAGCCTGTGTCCATAGAGTTGCTTATCTAAAGTTGACCCTTTGGGTCCCTTTTGAAAAGAAACCTCAATTGGTTTACTGCTCCAGCAGGGCTCTCTTGAGTGTTTTCTTTTAAAAAAAAACAAAATCGAGTTTTATCCTGGGCAGGTGAACCATGTAAGTAATTCCCTGAATTTTGACAAGCACTGGTATAGTCCCTTTAAAACCATAAAGCTGGATACTGGGTTCCCTAGCTGGACCAGGTCAGAATGCGAATCCTGGTTGGGAGGTGATAGTCAAATTTAGTTTTGTAATTATACTTTTCTAATGGAAGTTTAAAACAACAATTTGAGTTTGGTTTTTTTTTTTAATACTGTTAAGGTCAAAGTTTATTCAGGGAGCCTACAGGATTGTTAGGGAGGCTCTTGCCTCTTTTAATTTCTCCTCCACATGATGTATCACCTGTTGATACGAATCAGGATCTTGTTGACCATGTGGCTTTCCCCAAACTCTTGGGTTTCTACGGTCTCTCAGATCAAGAGAGTAGATTGTATGGCCATCTTAAAGGGATTCCCTCATGCCCTGGATCTTGGATGATCTGGAAAGGAAACAGCCAAGATATTGGTTGATACTTTATTTCCATTGTTCTCTTTTGTCTTGGCCTCCACATTCTGGACACCCAGAAGGACAGTTTTATCAGTCTTGAAGAATAAGCAATGGACTGGGCAGTGGTGGCGCATGCCTTTAATCCCAGCACTTGGGAGGCAGAGGCAGGCAGATCTCTGTGAGTTTGAGGCCAGTGTGGTCTACAAAGCAAGTTCCAGGAAAGGCACAAAGCTACACAAAGAAACCCTGTCTCGGAAAAAAAAAAAAAAAAAAAAGAATAAGCAATGGATTTTAGTTTTAACTCTTGTGTAACTAACATTTAGATGAAGCTTAGACAAAAGCAAATCGATTTGAAATAAACCTTTATTTCAACTACTGTACCAAGTAATTAAAAGTCTGGCAAGCTTAGCAGAAAACAGGAAATTATCTCAATAGAACATAAAAAAAATTTTAAATCAGTTCTCATAAATGTTACCAAGAACAATTTAGATTCTAGTGTACTGAATTTTGACCTTGGATATTTTAACAACTTTCAAACATATATACTATCATATCATATACACAATGTAACCTTTAAGTTTCCTCCTCTACAGCCTTCTGTGACTTACACAGACCTTTTGAGGTGCCCTTAAGCATTTTGATTTTGTCTTTATCTTTTCTTATTTTACTTCAGAAAAGAAAATTCCAGTCATTTCACCAGGGGACAAAAATCTTATTTTATCACACAAACTTATTTCTTATCCAAAATATTCTCCCTTTTAAATATTCCCAACCAAAAATATAACTTTATAGTTACATCCCTTTTTTTACATCTTCTCTCTCCTACTTATTGATGCCATCTTACTTGGTTTCCTTCCCTGATATCATGAGGCATAGCAACATTAAAAAAAAAAATCTTTATTGGTTACTTTTCTCACTGCTATGTCAAAAAAAATACCCAACAAAGGCAACTTAAAGAAAAAAATAGTTTATCTGGGGCAATTGAGCCAGGTTAGTAATTTTCTGAATTTTGTCAAGCACTGACATGGCCCCTTTAAAATAGCAAAGCTGAACACCATGCTACATGTCTTACTTAAGTGACCATTACTAAATTGGTTTCCTCTAATAGCCCAATTTTTCCCTGATGGGCAGTGGGATGTTTAGTCTAATCCCATGTACTTTCTATGTGGTAATCTAGCCCACATGACCCTCAAAGATACAGGTAAACTCAACTCGAAACTGAAACTGCAAACTTCAAGCACTGTTGACACCAACATTCAGTCTCTGAGATCTCCAAATTTCTGTTCTCAGGACATCATGGTTCCCTCCCTCCCTTACCTTATACAGCTTTCTCTTCTACACAGCTTCCGAGATGACCCCTGACTTGTGCCTCCAAAATCCCATTTTGTGAAGTTCCTTCTGATGCTGCACTAGGGTTAATCTGTGTGTCATAGCATAGGGCAAAAAAAATAGCTTGCCACTTCTGAGGTTGCATCATGAAACACCATGATTTTGGTCTTGAGATCTCTCTTTGTGTATCTCTTCTGTCTCATTCCCTCACTCCCTTGCTCCCTCTCCTTTCTTGCTATAGTCAGGGCTATGAGTTATGTATTAAGAAGCTTCATGGAGAACATCACATGGTGAGAAGCTAATCCTCCACTCACCACAGCATGAATGAGCTTAGAAGCAGACTCCTACCAGCCAATCTTGGGCAATGTAAGAGACCCTGAGTTATAAAGGCCAAGCTAAATCCCTGCCAAACTCTCAGAAATGATGTGAAATAACTAAGGCTGTAATCCTAGGGACAATTTGTTACAAAGTAATAAATAATAAGCCCCTTGTCCAGGGTTACACAGTTTAAAACTATGTCCCACACACTTTCCCCAAGAAATCAGTCACACCAAGTATATTTTATTGCATATACATGGGACTGAAAGGGAGAATTGTCCACAGGAGCTTTCAATAATCCATGTTGAGTGAAGAGTCAGTCTATTGAATGGGAAATGGCTTTACTGGCTATGTATTTGACAGAGTATCTAGAATATACAAAGAACTAAAACACTAAATATTAATAAAATAAGTGGCTCAATTTAAAGGGGAGCATGTAACTAAACAGAGATTTTTTTTCAAAAGATGAAACACAAATGGCTGAGAAACATTTTTCTTTAAATGTTCAACAACTTTATCCATCAGAGAAATGCAAATTAAAACTACTTTGAGATTTCATCTAACTCTAATTAGAATAATTAATTAAAAAAAAGACAACATGCCGGGCAGTGGTGGTGCACGCCTTTAATCCCAGCACTCAGGAGGCAGAGGCAGGCGGATTTCTGTGAGTTCAAGGCCAGCCTGGGCTACCAAGTGAGTTCCAGGAAACGGCACAAAGCTACACAGAGAAACCCTGTCTCGAAAAACCAAAATAAATAAATAAATAAATAAATAAATAAATAAATAAATAAATAAATAAATAAATAAAAGACAACAAATGCTGATGTGAATCCAAGAAAATGAAAACATTTATTCACTGTTGGTGGGAAACTAGGACTCAGAGACTGAATGTTGATGTCAACAGGGCCACTATGGAGATCAGTGGAGCGAGTCCTCAAAAAGCCAGAAATAGATTTGCCACATGATCCATCTATATTACATGTGGGCATCTAACTCCAAATACTCTATCTTCTACTGTAGAGACAAGTACTCATTCATGTTTATTGCTGCTGTTTACAACAGCTGGTAATGCCTCAACTGAATGTACCAGGCTTTGCTGACTCCCCATGGTAGGCCTTGCTTTTTCGGAGGAGAGGATGGGAGGTGAGTTGGAGGAAAGGCTGGGGGGAAGTGGGAGGATGGATGAGAGGGGGATCTGTGGTTGGTATGTAAGATGAACTAAAAAAGTCTTTAAAAAAGTTTATTCTCAGGAAAAAAATCAACAGCTGGTAACGAAAACAGCCTAGATGTCCATCAGCTGATGAATGGATAATGAAAATGTGGTACATTTACAAAAATGGAATATTATTCAGTTGTTAAGAAAAACAAAATTACGAAAGTCATAGGTAAATGAATAGACCTGGAAACAATCATTGTGAGTGAGGTAACTCAGACCCAAAAAGATAGACATCGCATTTCCTCTCATCTGTGGGTATCAGCTCTGAATCTTCAAGCATTTGTGTATTTGGAAGCCATGTAGATGTCAGGGAAGTAATAAGGCGGCCCTATATTGGGGGCTTTCAAGGGAAGGGAGAAAGAAATCCATGTTATAAAGACTTAGAAGGAAATAATGGAACGAGAGGGGTTAAATTATAGTGGGATGGAGGGAAGGGTGAGAAAATGCCAGCCTTTGGAGGACTGCATTCTGGACATGTTGCCTCCATGCCATGTGACTTCCCTAGACACAAGTCTAACAGCTTTCTTCCATCTCTACCCACTGCCAAGTCACAGATACCATAAAGTGAGGTCACTCCATATTTTCTGATTAATGTATTACTTTGTCATAATATCTCAAACACCCCCCCCTTTTTTTTTCTTTTTCTTCTTTTTACCTACGGGCACGTCCCGCCTGGCAGGTTGATGTGTATGAAGGCATCACAACATAGTAAGTTTGTTGATGGCTCTTCTCACCCAGCAGCCTGCACAGCACCTTCTGGTGCTATGAAAGCCAGTGACTGCACAGGAAGCCTATTGCTCAGTTTCAGCTGGATTTCTATGTGTTATGTAACCAAACTGTGTGATATCATCAGAAAATAGGGCACTGGCATCACAGTTCTGGTTGGCAGCCAAGGAGAATGGCCATAGCCTGCATTGTTCTGGGGATTTCTGAAAATCTTGCAGGCCAATAACTCCTAGAGAGTTAGTCTACATCTGGCACTTGGCTTTTCACTTAATAACCTATGGCTTCCTATAGGAGCACTGTCCACTCACATAGCAAACTATTATTTAAACTCTTCTTTTTTAGTAATATACTTTAATTAAAATATAGTTATGTCATTTCCTTCCTCCTTTTCTCTCTCCCTGATCTCTCCCATGGTCTCCCCCACTACATCTTCCTCTCAAATTGATGGCCTCTTTTCTTTATTATTGTTACACATACACACACACACAAATACAACCTGCTGAATCCATTTTGTTGTTTATCTGGTAACAAATTAGTGTGTGCTCATCACTGGGAGAAGCTAATTCTCTCTCTCTCAGTACTCATTAGTTGCCCATAGTTCTTCGTGTAGGGCTGGGTCTCTGTTAATACTTCTTCATAAAGCTAAAATTACATTTTTTATAGCATCTTTTCAATGCTTGCCAATTATTTACTGTGCATGACTTTCATAAAAGTTATTTATTTAACCCATTTTGTGTTGCATTTCTATTACATTTTATATTTTTAAAAGATATCTTGGTGATAACCTTGGAACTAAGTCTTTAGTAATTTCCTTGGTATAAATTATTGGGCAAATAAAGGCTAGGACACAAAGAGTTTTTAAGCTGTAAAGTATTAGCTATTTATTGCCTTGGCCAAGTTCCAAAAATAATTTTGCCATTTTTTGTTATAATGGTAGTATCTGAGTGGGCCTGGATCCCCACTAATGCTATGGATTAGTATTCGAATGTGTTCTAAAATGCTTGCCCTTTGTTGAGTGCTGTCATTTTAAGATATAGCTCCTACAGTTTTTTATTTCAATTAAAAATGAACTCATAAGACTGGGGAGATAGCTCAGTCAGCCAAAGGTACTTGTCTTGTAAGTATGAGAATTCTGTAAACATGGGGGCTTAATTCCACATTTAAAAACAAAAACAAAACAAACAAAAACAGGAGAAGTGTTATGTTCATGTAACCCAGCACTCGGGAAACAGAGACAGGTGGATGCCTAGGGCTAGCTGGCCAGCCAACCTTACCTATTCAGTGGTCTCCAGGCTGGGGAGAGACACTGTTTCAAAAAACAAGATGGCACTAGTCCCTCAGCTGGAGATCCTGAACTGTGTAAGAGTGGAGGAAGTGAGCCGAGGCTGGGTATGCATGTGTTGATTCTTTATTCTCTGCACTTGACCACGAATATAATGTGACCAGTTCTTTGAAGCCACTGCCATTGTGATTACCTGTTATGACGGACTGTAACCTGAAATTCTTCCAAGACAAATTCTTTCTCCCTAAAGTTGCTTTTGTCCAGGTATTTTAGCACAGAGACAGGAAATGAAACTAGGACATGAACAATTTTAGCGTCTCTTTTAATGTTTCATGGAGCTTTAAAAAAAAAAAAAACATAGGAGATTGTAGCTAGAGTTTTCCTGCCTGGCCCACAGTCAGGACAAATCTCTGTCTACCACCAGTCCCACAGCCGCTCAGATCCAACCAAGTAAACACAGAGACATATATTGCTTACAAACTGCATGGCCGTGGCAGGCTTCTTGCTAACTGTTCTTATATCTTAAATTAATCCATTTCTATAAATCTATACCTTGCCATGTGGCTCATGGCTTACTGGCATCTTCACATGCTGCTTGTCATGGCAGTGGCTGGCAGTGTCTCCTCCCACCTTCCTGTTCTCTCAATTCTCCTCTCTGTTAGTCCCGCCTATACTTCCTACTTGGCCACTGGTCAATCCGTGTTTTATTTATTGACCAATCAGAGCAACAGATTTGACATACAGACCATTCCACAGCAGGAGATATTTAATGATTATCTCAAATTTTTGAATGACAGTCCAGCGATTATATGGGTCTCCTGAGAACATCCTGGCCACTGGAGACCTCCACCAGCCCTGAAGCTCCTCATGCTTTTCTGTCCTGATGAGAACAATGCTTGTGCTGGATGATAATACATGATGGAAATTATATTCCTCAGAAACACTGTAGAATATTCACTTTCTAGTCAGTAATGTCTAAGATCATTGGCCTGGACTCAACAAAACCTTCAATAATGAAAAATAAGATTAGAGAGCTTCATTTTTCACAAAGGTATCCCCTTTCTGTGGTCCTCTCTCCTTTGCTCCACTGAGAAATGATTATAAACAGTGTCTTATCTTGGGTCATGGTTTATGGGGTTGCTGTATATTTCATCCACCAAGAACACTCTGTAGCTCAAAGCAAAATTTGCTGGTAAGCAACTGAAGGAGACAAGCAACTTTTTTGCCAGATTGCCACTGAGGTAAATCTGCTTTGGGTTTTGTGAACCATAAGTTATCTATTGAAAAGTAAGAGAACAGTGCACCTAATATGGCACACTGACATAGAGATGCTTCAGTGCTATTGACTGAAGACCTTTTCATGTGTCTGTTACTCCACCCACAATGTGGAGCCACTTATTAAAAAAAAAGTGTTTTCCTGACATAGAACTTTTGGTTTGCCTCCAAACCTCCCCAAGACTTCTTCAGGGTCACTCAAACTTCTGCAGTTAATAGAGTCAGAGAAATCAAAACAAACTTCAGAATGCTTTTATATAGATAAGAACCCAGATAATTATCCCAGTAGAAACGGTGATTTATCTGTTTGCACACATCCTTGGTGCCCAGGGCAGCTCCAAAACTCTGGCCTCTCCATTCTGAATAGTATTCTCTCCATAAAGTACTTTAGCCTATTTTCAGATATTTGAAATGAGATCATGCATTTTCTGAAATAGAAGTTTATTTGGTTTGCTCTTACGGAGTCAGGAAGTCCAAGAGCATGGCACTGTTGTCTGATTGGCATGTGGTGAGGGCCGCCTTCCTGCATTGTAACACAGTGGCGGGATCAAAGGGCATGACACAGCAAGCATGCTAGTTCAGTTCTCTTGGTCTTAGAAAGCCATCAATGCCATCACAGGGGCTGCCCCTCATCCAATCAGAAATGCTTCCTAAAGGACTTCCAAATACATTAACATACAAATTTGAGAATTAAGTTTCCCAAGTATGAACTTCTGAGGGACAAAGTCAAGCTGTAGTAATCAGATAGTAAAACTGTCTACAACTATCCACAAGTCACTGTAAACGTGGGTCAATCAAATGAGAACTAATGGGGGTGTTTTGCCACTGACCTCTCATAACCCGCTATGGATTCTTTAGCGAAGCAGCTGCACTGATTACCCATGAGCCACATCTGCTGGCATGGGTTGTAAGCCATTCACTGGAGAAATTAAGCTAATGCATCATCTTATATTTACAGCAATCCCTCGAATTATATATGGCATTATTTCCACAATATTAATTGTCCTAATCTTCTGCAAACATAAAACAAATTAAAGTTTTCCCCACTGGTTGTATATAAAGGCAAAATTTGTTCAGCTAAAACCCATGCAACTGAGGTCCAGAAAGAAAAGCTATGAGAGCTTTTAACAAAATTGTTTATTAATTTAAATTCATTACATATATAAATATACATATATATAATATATATTCCTAAATATATAAATACAACGTGCCCAGCCCTTATAATATTACTGTGTATGTATGATTTCTGGGATTACCACTTAGAGGGCTCTTCCCTGGGGAAGATTTTTCTCCTGCTCTCTTGTTTTACCACATACAGTTAAGAACTTAGTTTACAAGGCAGCTTTCCCAGAGCCAGGGGGAGGTTGACTTTGTGGTTAAAACACAGTCTCAAATACTATGATGTCATTTATATTGCAGCTAAACATGAGTTTGCCCTCATTGCAATTTGGTTCGTTTGAACTAGGGGGTCATCCTTGGAGTCAGTCGTCCAAAGACAGGAGCTAGAGAGAGCTTCTATCCTCTGTCTCCTAAGTGTAATCACTTGGCTATGAAGAGCTTAAGAGCCCAGATGCATGGAACTCACTTATAGAGCCTCAAATACTTTTGTAGATACAAAGGCATCTTAGAGAATCCCATAAAAGCTATGGATTCCAGTCCCAGTAAAATGTATGTGAATGGATACACTGAATTACAATTTTAGGAGAGCCATGGATCTTGGTAATATCTATCTACAGACTATCCAATGCTGTGGATATTGATCGCTCTGTATGCTGTGAATGTGTTGCTCTGATTTGGTTGATAAGTAAAACGCTGATTGGCCAGTAGCCAGGCAGGAAGTATAGTATAGGAGGGACAAGAAGAGAGGAGAATTCTGGAAAGTGGAAGGCTGAGTCAGGAGACACTGCCAGCCACACTTGCCATGAGAAGCAAGATGTAAAGTACCAGTAAACCACAAGCCAGTGGCAACTTATAGATTAATAGAAATGGGTTAATTTAAGATACAAGAACTAGATATCAAGAAGCCTGCCATGGTCACACAGTTTATAAGTAATATAAGTCTCTGTGTGTTTACTTGGGTCTGAGTGGCTGCAGGCCCAAGCGGGACTGGAGAAAACTCCAGCTATAATCCAACATTCAGCCAGTCTGATATAACAGCAATCCAGGGGCTAAGACAGGTGAATCCTCTACAGAATATTCCAAGTAAAGAGTATTTTTTTCTTTTTTGGTTTTTTGAGACATGGTTTCTCTGTGTAGTTTTGGTACCTGTCCTGGATCTTGCTCTATAGACCAGGCTGGCTTCAAACTCACAGAGATCCACCTGGCTCTGTCTCCCAAGTGCTGGGATTAAAAGTATGTGCCACCACCGCGGGGCATATTTTTTTCTTTTTTAAGTCTTAATTAAAATATAATTATATCACTACCACTTCCCCCATTCCCTTTCCTCCCTTTAGGCCCTCCAATACACATCCTCATGCTTTCTCAAATTGATGGCCCTTTTTCTTTATTATTGCTACATATAACACATACACTGCTGAATCTGTTTAGTGTTGCTAGTGTGTATGTGATTTCTTTTTTTTTTATTTGTTTTTTTTAATAAATTTTTAAAGAGATTTTCTATTCATTTTACATATCAACCACAGATTCCCCTGTCCTCCCTCCTCCCACCCCCCAGCCTTCCCCCCTCAACTCACCCCCCATTCCCATCTCTTCCAAGGCAAGGTCTCCCATGGGGAGTCAGGAGAGCCTGGTACATTTAGTTGAGGCAGATCCAAGCCCCTCCTTCCTACACCAAGGCTGTGCAAAGTGTCCCACCATAGGCACTAGGTTCCAAAAAGCCAGCTCATACACTAGGGACAGATTCTGATCCCACTGCCTGGGGGCTCCCTATACAGTTCAAGCCAAACAATTGTCTCATCTATCCAGAGGGCCATGTATGTGATTTCTGAGTTGAACAATTTGTATTGGATAAGCAAGTAGAGGAATCATCCTTGGGAGAGACTAATTTTCCCTCTCTCAGCAGTGACTAGTGATCTGTAGTTCTTTGTTTAGGGGTAGGACCCCATGAGATTATTTCCCCTTCTGTGTTAGCCTATCTATCTATTGCTATTGTCATTGTTCAGGTCTTATTCATTATGTAGCTTCCCTGTCATTTCTAGGAGACACAATCTTCAGCAGACTTACAAGTTCTCTGGCTCCTACAATCTTTCTGCCCCCTGTCCCATGATGTTCCCTGAGTCTTTGGTGTAGAAGTTGTATTGTGGATATATCTATTAGGACTGAGCACCTCACAACCAATTGATCTCTACATTATGACCAGTTGTGGTTTTCTGTAATGGTCTTTGTTTGCTATGAAGAGAACCTGCTCTGATATAGAGTGATAGCTTCACTTATCTATGGGTATAATAGATGAGTGAATCACTAGGGCTGACAATACCCCACACAAATGTCATAGACTATCTAACAAAAATGTCAATACAAAGCATGAGACACCTCCAAATTTTGGTCAAGATAGTCCAAGTGACTCCTGAAACAGTATAGGCTATTGCTGTTGCCCCTAATTGCCTCTCAGGAGTAGCCAAAGGCCCCAGACACTTTAGACCTGGGACTCCAAATATTGAAGCTGGATCAAACCTAGAAGCCCTCTTCCTGTGGTCTAGCTCTCTTAGTACCAGAAGGTGCTATGAAAACTGCCAAAGGAGGGAAGCAGTCGATAGTCCTATCCAGCTGTGATACCTATGAATCACAGCAATGATCAGCATGGCAAGTTATCCCTAAGGTGAAATTGTGGCACTCATATCCTGGCAGTAACCAAGTCTAATTGGACTTAAGGTCTGCTCAGTCAGAGGGAAATCATGCTTAGTACTAGAAATCTAATCAACTACCCAAGGCTGGTAAAGTCATGGATCTTCAAAGAGAATCTGCTACTGCCCCTTTACTAGTTCATCATAATTTCTAACTGAAAGGACAAAGTTTAAAAAAAAACTTTTGCCTTAAAATCTGATTCATTTGTTGTATTTTCAGAATATATTTCCATCTTAAAATCCAGATAGCATTGGGTAAGTTTTGAATGTCTGTCTTTTCTCAGTTATACTACTCAGAAGAAGGCTTCAAGAAGTTGCTTTTCTTATCTGTCTCCATATTACTTTCAAATATACATAAATACACAGAAAAGAAGTTTCTCACACTGTCTCCCAGATACAATTCAGTTTGTTTGGGATTATGTCTTTCTTGTTATTATTTTGTGTACTTGAACTCAGCTTCGATAAAACCATAAATGCCATTCCTTATCCTGTATGTTTTTATGAAGGAATTTTCTATGTCATTAAAAATACAACATAAATATTATTCTTCCATGTCACAAAATTTTCTTCTACATGAATGTTATATGATTTACTTGCCAATAAAAGCTTATATTTAAATTTTCAACTCTTTGCCTTTATAAATAACTTTGATACAGTCTTTAACTGGTTGGCTATAAATCTAGACTGTGGTTAGGATTATATATATTTTTATATATTGGAGATAAAACCCAGGCCTCATGAATACTGGAGCAGGTATTATACCACTGAGTTATACCCGAGCAAAGATTCTATCTCTAGAAGAGAATCTTAGGAGATTTATAAGGTCAAAGAAAATTGACATTTTTAAGTCCTCTAATATGTCCTATGAAGCTGCAGAGATGCTTGCTCAACATTCAGACAGAGCAAGTACTGTGGGCAACTTCAGGTTTGGGAAGCATACTTGGGTATCTTACCCAGCCAAAAAGGCACAGCCTCCCCACCATCAATAAGGGTAAATAAGTTAGACATAGAAATTACTCTTATAATTAGAAGGTATAAATATGCTTTCTCATATTTTACAAGTTTTACTTAGAAACTTCGCCATCAGAAAAACAGCTTTGAAATTTTGAAGCTACATAATGATGAGACTGTAGCCCATTGCTTCTCAAGCAGTCACAGGAGAAGCACCTCTGTCTCCACTTCACGATTTAGACAGCTGAGAGAGTCACTTCAGAGTCGTTCCTTCCTTGAGCCACACATGGCTTCCGCAGGACCACTCTGCCAGCATCAAGTCTATTTTACCAGTAGTTAGGCCATGGTTCCTCAGAGTGTAAGTACTTTAGGGAGGGCACAGACTTGAAGACCTTGTGGTTACTGGAATTGAAAGAGTCATCGTGTTTTCAGTTCCTTGAGCTGGTCTTTCTCTCTTGCTCTTGTTTACATGAAGCACACAGGCTGCCATGGAAACCATTATCATAGGAAACTAGGGAGAAAAAAGTGATCTCTGCCTAATGTCCCACTTGAGCGTTGCCTGGTGAGGGACCAGCTGTGATCCTGAGACTCTGGTCTGAGAGCTTGAATAACATCAGGCAGAGGCTGATTTCGGTAGTTCATTGTTCTGCCTCCTGAGCCAAAAACAATTGTGGGTTAATGCCATTTACAGGGCTTCCCATGCTAATGTTCAGATTTTCCCAGGTGTGGGCCAGTGGCATATCATCATCCATTATCTATGAAGACCCTGACTGATGATGAAGAGTTCCATCACCTTAGGTTTTGCCTCTGATAGGAGACATCATGATACAGCTGTACAGAGCTTAGATGGCCAGAATATATCTGAGAAATCCATCATTACATGATTTTGTCATTATGTCAACATCATAGAACATTTATTTGAATAGATAATACAGTCTACCTCTATAAACCTGGATATAGTATATGATTTGTTGCTTCTAGGCTATAAATGTATACATACTCCTGTATTGTCTACTGTAGGCAATTGCAACACAGCATTTGTGTACATAAACATACAGTAAAAATATTAGCTAAGCAGAATTTTCAGCTCCATGATAAATCTGATGGGATTATGGTAGATGTGGTACATTGCTGACTGGCATTTCACTTTTGTTGCAGGATTGTAACTAAAAATGTATAGTCCTTTCAAAACCTTTAGAGATGAGAGAATTTCTCCTATTTTAATTCCTAGAACAACCTAATGAGGTTGGTATTGTTGTCTCTGTCCACAGCAAAAAAATTTAGAGATTGGGTGACAGAAACTAGCTAGTTGCTAGCCAATCTAGTTTCCTTTCCTTAGGTACCTAGGTGAACTACACTTCCCAGACTTCCTTGCAGTTAGAATGGAGCTCTAGCTAATGAATTGAACCTAGAGTTGAGCCTTAGCTAATGGATTGTGAGCAAAAGTGATGTAGCTCACTCAAAACCATGCTACACAAATTCCTATCAGGTCCTCTACCCTCTATCCATCCTAGCTGGATGCAACTCAGCTAGGGTTGTTTGACAAAATTCTAAATATGATACCTCTGTGTGGTCTGTCTATTTTCTTAAAGGATAGACTTGGTTTCATGAGCAAACATCTCCCAAAAAACAGCTGGAAGCTGTATACAATTCTGTGATCAAGCCTTGAAGTACATTTTTTATTGCATAGACCAGCTAAACTATAGAACAAGACTCAGAAGACTCTCAAAGATAAACACAGCCATTGCATGGAAGGAAACTGGATCACAGAGCCACAGTTTGGAGAGAAACTTCTTGACCTTTGGTGAACAATAATGTAAGAAATAAAGATGGATGATGTGGTTGCGTGCTGTGAAGATCTGTTTGCTATTGCAGCACTGCACAGACTAGCCTAGTACAAAGCAGCAGGTTCAAGACCTCCATCCTTCTGTTAACCCCTTCATCTATCTTCAAATGAGATCAGGAAATTCTGTCACCAGATTCATTGCAGCATGGTAAAAGGGAAAGCTCCAGAAGGTTGCTGAAATTAGGGGACACTAGACAGAGTCACAAAAAGAGATGTACAGATTTATTAACAGCATCACAAAAAAAAGAGCCGTTATCCAATAGTCCAATGAGATTCAGAAACTTAAAGACCCTTCTTCATAGAGGAGAAGAAAATGCAGAGGGGTATAGTCAATCTTGATAGACAATAAATGGATTGTGAATAAGCCCAGAGACCAGACAACAGCTGGGGACAAAGCTGTACTAGGTCCTGGGAGAGTTAAAGGAAGGCAAATGTCATACATATGTATGTGGAATATCCCAGGGGTGAGCTCTCAAAGCTGCCTCAGAAGAATAGATGAAAAGTCTGTCTGGATGTGGAGACTTTCCGTCTCTTCTGTGGATAATCATTCCTGGAAGGGAGTTTAAAACAATTGCATTTCTTTTAGAAGATGTTTCCTAAGTCAGATAAGGGAACTTCAAAGGCGATCCCTCCCTGCACTTCGGTTGGAGAAACAAGCGAAGGTCAGAAAGCCCTTGCTTCTGAGACAGCATCAAAGGTCTTCCTCGTGTGCTTTAATGCACCAGAGCTTATTATGTGAAAGCACTATCATTTGGGATACTGTTTGCTGCGGCCCAACCGTGGCTCATCTCTGCTTCATGTTGGAACATTCCAGAATGATGAAGGCCCAAATCACCTAAAGTTCACTTACTCAAATTTCTAGAAATTGATGCTGGCTGTTGGACAAAACTCTAAATATGGCATCTCTGTGTGGTCTATTTTCTTACAGCATAGACTTGTTTTCATGAGCAGACATCTCCCCAAGAACCAGCTAGAAGTTGTATGCAATTTTATGGTCAAGCCTTGGAATATATACTGTGTCACTTTCAATATAGTCACAAAGCCACCTGGATTGAAGGGAAAGAACCTAACTCCCACCACCCAAGGGAAAGGTGTCAAAGCAGGTGGAATTGGAGATACCAAGGTCAAAACACACCTTGCAAGTATGACTAATCAAGACCACAGTGACAAGAAAAAGATAGGTAGAAAGTGTTGATGTGTTTATTTTTTAGAGTGGGTATGTGAACGCTTTCTGAAAATATTCACATGACAGAGTTGGCAGTGCCCTCCAGGCAGTGAGGCTGGACATCCAGTGAGAAGGAAAACGCTCTTGTCACTGCCTACTTTGTTCTTGGAATTGTTTGCCCTGTGCTGGTATCATTTCCATAATCCTAAAAAGAAATCTGAAGTGGCAAACGAGAAGTTTGAAGTGATTCTACACATTTTCCTTTCTTATCTGTTGAAATCATTAAATTATTAGAGGCCAACCAAATGACATCAATGAGAATTTCTTTTATTTTCAATTGAGATGCCAGTTTCATCTTGTGCTCATTAAGTAATAATTTGGCAAAATCAGATTCACATTTGTATACATAAGAAAATTTTTATTTCTCACCATCAATTGTGACCCATCCTGACCACTTGTTTGATCAGTTGACAGGTTTTTGGGTTTTTTTGTTGTTGTGTTTTTTGTTTGTTTTTTTTTTTTTTGCTTTTTGGTTTTTTTTTGTTGTTGTTGTTGTTTGTTTGTTTTGGTTTTGGTTTGGTTTGGTTTGGTTTTGGTTTTTCAAGACAGGGTTTCTCTGTGTAGCTTTGTGCCTTTCCTGGAACTTGCTTTGTAAACCAGGCTGGCCTCAAACTCACAGAGATCCACCTGCCTCTGCCTCCCGAGTGCTAGGATTAAAGCTGTGCGCCACCACCGCCCAGCCCACTTGACAGGTTTTATTAAAAGCAAGACTCCTGATGAGCATTTCTGATCTACTGAATTATAACTTGTGAGGTAGATGCCCAAGAATCTGTCACTGAAAGCTCTTCTCTGGTTCACTGATGGCTCAGTCCTATGGTTTTGAATTGGCTTTGTAAAGAAGTCAGTTGGTTATCTCCAAATGCAGATCCATATGGTCTCCAGCCCTATGATTTCAGGTACAGGTCATGGACCAACGACACCAGCATCACTAGCTAAAGATGCGGATCCTCAGGTCCCATCCCAAAGCTTAACAAGCTTCAAATTCCCATTCAAATCAAAGTCCACTTAGTCTAGAGAGTCCTCCCTGCTTATCAAGGCATTGTTTGCACTAGCCAAGCTATATCATCAACCTAAGTGCCCATCAGTGGATGAATGGATGAAGAAAATATCACACACACACACACACACACACACACACACACACACAAATTCCATTATATAGCTAGTAGAATTTTATTCAGCCATAAACAAGAATAAAACTATTAAAAATAAAACTATTAAATAATAAAACTATTATAAAATAAAAATGTATAGAAAAATATGTGAAACGACACAATTGTATGGAGATAAGCCATTCTCCTCACAAAATCAAGCATTATATATCTTTTCTTGTGTATGGAATTAAGAGGAAGGAAAGGTTATAAAATCAAAAGGAAGATGCTGTGGGTATGGAGGGGAAAAGAGGGAGGGCAGAGAGTGTATAAGTAGAGGGCGTAGAAGTGCTCCAAGTACACCGTGTGCATGTGTGGGAGGGTGGCAATGAAATTCATTCCTTCCTTCTATTAATAAACGCTTTTAAAAGATCCCCAGCTGATTCCTGGGTACGATAAAGTCTGAGAAATGCTGATCTAAAGAATATACTCCAAGAGCAAAGAAGAAAATGGACAACAGTCTCCACTTTCAAAAGCGAAAGTGTACGAGAAAGTGTATGTAACACTAACAATGCTGTTTGTTTAAATGTGGTGTGTAAAACTGGTGATTGTGACAGCATCCAGTGGATTGTTTCTTTTCTGTTTAAAAACTAGCATATGAGATGTGGGTAGGCATGCGAAGAAGGAGTGAGGGATAGCTTTGCTCCATTAGTAGGGAGCTCAGGGAAGACTGAACATGTTGCACTGATAAGGCAACATTTGAAGGAAGGCCCTGGTGCCATTTGCATCTGAAGTGTCTCCCACAGGCCCTGCTGTCAAATCTCTGTCCCTAGCTTGCAGTGCTATGTTTAGCCTGTGGGGCCTTCAGAAGGCTTAGCCTAGCTGTGCGGGCCTTTGAGGGCTATATCTGCTTTCTTTCTGCCTGCTTTTTCTATATCCCATCAGCCTCATGGGATCAAGTCTCTACGTCAGGCTCTGCCAAGGCCAACACAGCCCCTGTGATCACCATGCCTTTCCTCCCCTCAGTTGTTTCCGTTTGTATTTGGTCACAGTGAGGGAAAAATTATACAGCCTGAAGTAGGTGAGGGAGGGAATCCTGCAGAAGGCTCCTGAAGAATATTCTGTACAGTGCCAAGGTCCTTTGAAGAAGCGTGGGCCAGGAGAAGGGAGAGAAAAAGTTGCCGAGGCAGCCAGCCTGAACCCACTTGGCATTGGAAAGACTTTGCCTCCTTCTCTGAGTAAGTAGGAACAGCGGCGTGATCTAATTTTGATTTCAAAGGATCCCACTGGTTGATGAATTGGAAATAGGACACAAGGCCAAAGTCAGTACAGGGAACCAAGCTATAAAGCTAATGCAATAACTCCAGGGTGAAGTGATAGGTAAGCAAGATGGCTGCAGAAGTGGCTACCAGATAAGCTGCTGGCATCCTGGTGTACCGTCCGTCGGTGTGTGATGACCTGTCACCACCTCCACAAGAAAGAGACAAAGCCAGTACTATTATCTATGATTCTTCCAGAGTATCCCCGAGGCCACAGGGAGTGAGCTATATGAAGAAATCTGCACTAAAACAGTCTCATTGTCGCACGTTGGCATCAGAGCCCTCTGCTTACGTAGGCATGGTCTGACTGTCATCCGCAAAGGTTAATGTGCTGTGTTGTTTCACTGTGCTATATAAAGCACTGTAATGGTCGCCAGCGGGGGAAATTAGTCTCTGCAGAGCACAAGAGTCATAAAACCATGGCTTAGCTTCCAGGGAGGTTTAGAAGTCCGTGGATGACTCACCAGCAGTTTCTCCTTTCACTCCTCAGGAGTGGAATGACTGTCATCTGTCTTTAGCAGCAAAGATAATTAAACTGCACAGTTTGGATTGGGGAGCTGGCCTAGGGGAGAAGGTAAGAAAAATGGAGGGAAGAGGGACCACCTCCATTAAGTTCTACCTATCTGATTATGGCTTGTCCTGCTGCCCACACTAATTAATCATAGTTCTCTTTCCCTCAGGTTAATCCTTCCCCGTTCAAAACCTTCCAAGCACCATAGTTCATCCAGGTAAACACTAGCACCTATCAACTTGGAAGTCCAAGGTTGGAGGGATGGGGAAACAGGAAGGATTCTATCAGATAGAACTGAGTGAAGAGATACCAAAAAGATAGCCTTCCTCTTGGATGCATGCAACAACAGATACACTGGTCCAACTGCAATGATGTTAAGACTGCCCAAGACCAGAGGAGAGCTGAGTTCATTTATGATATCTTGACATAAGCCCAGAGGTGCTTGTAAATAAGCAAATGCCGTGCTGGTAAGTAGAGTGAAGCCCAAAAATCAGAGTGGCTTGTTCAAGGCTGTCCAACAAATTGGTTCAGACCAACAAACTAAACACAAAGCCTCTTACCTCCAACACTAAGTTTCTTTTCTGTCTTAATAATTTAAATACTGCCTTCTTTGGAGTCTAGGCTCTATATGCCATCAACCTAAAAAAACCTAATCCCAGTGTTTAATATTACACTCTGACAGGAATGGTAACACATTACCCCAACATGACACCTTGGCACTCAAGAAGCAGCTGAAGGAAGTAGATCTTTGCTCCTTTCCCACATGCTCCATGAAAGAGCTTGCTGACTTTCCTTCCAAGTAGGTCATAAAACCCTCCTTTCAGAAGAAGAAAAGAGCCAGACACATGCATGCCAAGAAGATTCTAAACAGGCCTTGCTTTTTATCATACCAGTTTATTCCACTCATCAAATCTCTGTCTACTCAGGCTTCTGGGTAGCTTCCCACTTTTCAGTACTCAGGTGTAGGAACACATTTTCCCCGTGAGCTTCAGCTTTGAAGGTTCCTATGCCTTTCGCTTATTAGCCTGGCTTTTTGTTGGTTGGTTGGTTGGTTTGTTGGTTTGTTGGTTGGTTTGTTGGTTGGTTGGTTGGTTTGGGTTTGTTGTTGTTGTCATAGAGGTTTTAGACATGAGTATTGTAGCCAGAAAGGAAATAGGCTATTTTCTCCCTTTTTATTAAGAGGTACTATATGGTTCTCAACCTTCCTAATGCTATGACCCTTTAATACAGCTCTTCATTTTGTGGTGACCCCCAACCACAAAATTCATTGCTACTTCATAACTGTAATTTTTGCTACTCTTATAAATCATAATGTAAATATCTGATATGCAAGATATCTGATATGTGATCCCAAACGGGTCTTGACCCACAGGTTGAGAACCACTGTATTGTGAGCAGGACTATGAGAAAACTGTGTATCTAATATTCCTTTATCAGCCTTTCCTCTCTAACACAACATTCTCTCTTTCTCTCAAGGAAAAGTTTTTCCTTATACTCAATTTTCTTTACCTTCTCAAGATAGCTTAATTGGGCATGGTGGTGCACACCTGTAATCCCAGCACTTGGGATGCTGAGATAGGAGAATCATGAATTTGAAGTCAACCTAGGTACATAGAGAGACCTTGTCATTTAAAAAAAAAACGGCTTGCTATTTCTTGCTCTTTCAACTCTTATTTCCTATTATTTTTAATATTATACTATAATATTATACTATAATATTATATAGAGAGCTAGGTCAAGAAGTGGTAGTCTTCCATAAATAAATACATTGTTTCTATTACTTTAACAAAAGACTGTCCTTGGATAAACTGTAAGCAGATCCTCCTGAGCCCTCCTCTATACCAGACCTACACAGTACAATATTCACGTACAAAGAAGCAGTTTAGAAAGAATTCTCATATCTGATCCCTCAACCTCCCTTTAAAAAGATCCTAAGTTGTTTCATCAAGAATTATGTGCTAGTGACTCCCCATGGGAGGACTTACCTTCTTGTAGGATGGAATGGGGGTGAGTTGCAGGAGGAGGTTGGAGAGGTAGGAGAAGGGAAGAGGGGGATCTGTGATTGGTATGTAGAATGAATTAAAAAATTTCTTAATAAAAAAAGAATTATGTGTTAGTCAATTTCCCATTACTATAATGAAATAGCTGAGGCAATTAGATTACAAACACAGAAGGTTTATGTTTGAGTCAAAGTTCCAAAATTTCTAGTTCATAATCAGGCAGACCCATTACTTTAGAACTCTAGTAGAGTACTGATGGGAACAGGTAGGGGACATGCCATGGGAGCCACCACTAACATCATGAGACAAGAAGCAAAGAGAAGTAGGACTAAACCAAAGTGCCACACTCTCAATGACCCAAAGGCCTCCCAGTAGGATATACTTCTTATAAAGACTCCATTACCTGCCCATAGAACTGCCCTGAAGCCCAAGACTCCATGGCATGCACCATTAGGGGACAAATGTTCAAACTACAGCATCCTGCTACCTTTGATGTCTAATCCAAGTATTTTCCATCTACTCACTCCCTCAATCTGATTTTTTCTAAGAATCCCCTGTTGGCCGTGCACTATCAGTTGAATTTGTTCTTTGCATCTTGTTATGACTGTCTATATCCTGGGCAACCATAACTATAGCCATGAATAAAATCTTCATTACTGTTATCACAGTGTTAGAACACTTCTTTACCAACATATGTATGGAGAGAAGGGAGGGTGGGAGAAAATATACCAATATACAAACAAAGATTATCTCTTAATAATACTTGACTCTATGCTTTGGGAAAAAGTTGACACTTGACTTATGCTTTGGGGCAACTTTCAAATTTTGTTATACTTCAGTGAAGTAGTTTGCATAATCCAAAAGTGAAATAAAGCAAAGTTTGGTGGTACACATCCATAATCCCACTGCCTGGGAAGCTAAGTCCAGCCTTGAACTTGCAATCTTCCTCCACACTTTCACACTTACTCAGTTACATGCTTGCGTCTCTTTCTCTGGAAGATATGCCTGGGTTTTTTTTGTTTGTTTGTTTGTTTGTTTGTTTGTTTTTGGGTTTTTTTGTCTTTTTTTTAAAATTTTTATTTTGCAATACAATTCAGTTCTACATATCAGCCACGGATTCCCTTGTTCTCCTCCCTCCTGCCCCCCTCACCTTCCCCCCAGCCCGCCCCCCATTCCCACCTCCTCCAGGGCAAAGCCTTCCCCGCAGACTGAGATCAACCTGGTAGACTCAGTCCAAGTAGGTCCAGTCCCTTCCTCCCAGGCCGAGCCAAGCGACCCTGCATAGGCCCCAGGTTTCAAACAGCCGATTCATGCAATGAGCACAGGACCCGGTCCCACTGCCTGGATGCCTCCCAAACAGATCAGGCCAATCAACTGTCTCACCCACTCAGAGGGCCTGATCTAGTTGGTGACCCCTCAGCCATTGGTTCATATTTCATGTGTTTCCGTTCATTTGGCTATTTGTCCCTGTAAAAAAAATAAATAAATAAAAGCTTCAAGCTTGGCCGGGCGGTGGTGGCGCACGCCTTTAATCCCAGCACTTGGGAGGCAGAGGCAGGTGGATCTCTGTGAGTTCGAGGCCAGCCTGGGCTACCAAGTGAGTTCCAGGAAAGGCGCAAAGCTACACAGAGAAACCGTCTTGAAAAACCAAAAAAAAAAAAAAAAAAAAAAAAAAATGCTTCAAGCTTGTATGCATCAACATGCATACTTGAAACATTATTTTAGGAGGACATTAGATAGAATGCTATCTTCTGAAAGTAAATAAATAATTCTAGAGGGAGATAAGGTACAAGCTATGGTGACATAGTTACATGGTTCTGCATGAATTTGTGGCATTGTGGGTTTTTTTTTTTTTAATGTGATCCAAAGAAATAAAACAAAATGTTAACAAAGGTCAAAAAAAAAAGATATGCCTGTAAATGTATTTCCTAGCTCAAATGTACAAACACTTAAAGTTTCCACAGACACAGCAATCATATTCCAAAAGATGTCACCAATTTACTCTTTCAACGTCCATGCACAGGAATCTCTATCTCCCCATGCAGCATATTAACCAGTAAAGCTCCAATTTTTTTTAATGTTTTCCATTCATGTGCTCATGAGTTTGAGCATTATTTTTTATTTATTGGCCACTCACAGATCTTCTTTGAATTACCTTTTAGTAACTGTAATGGGCTACAACAATCTTTGAGGTTACACTTTGTCAGAATGAAATGTGGAAGACTGGGAGAAAGAAATGCCTGGATATTACTTTAGCAGAGTGATGAGCACTGGGTGACTTAGGGCAACCTGAAGGAATTATCTAATTTTACAGTGTATAGGGGGTGTACTTGCTTGCATGTATGTGTGTGTGTTTGACTGACTTCTTATTAATGAGGATATTTTATGTGTACAGAGGTATCGGTTATTTTGAAGACAAACAACTAGTAACAGTATAAATATTTTCTATCTTAAGCAATGTACATGAATTTTATCTCAAATAATACAACTCTCTGTAACCCAAGTTCTGGTTTGAATCTCTTAACCAACTGGCTCCTTCAATAATTAATGAGCTAAATAAAATCTTTGATGCAGCTCCACTTTAATTTTGTGTAACAAGCCATTTTCTGACTTCTTGAAAACTATAACTTCTCAGTCTTTTCCTAATTGATCAGAGGAATCCAGCTGCCCTTGGAGCTGGAGACCAGGACGGGAGTTTAGAATTATCTGTAGCAGTAATTCCAAGAATTAATGTTCAGCTTCTGACCTTCAAAGGAGGGATTGAACTCACAGTAAGATAATGGACTCTCAATCCAGTCTTTGAAGACAGAAGGAGGTTTTCTAAATTCTTTTGTCTCTTGCCTTTTAAAGATCCTGGAAGAGCTAAGACAAGCCCAGCCAGATAGGAGAGAAGGGCAGAGTCACTGTATCTGTCATAGATGTCTGTCTTAGCTTCATTGCTCTGGGCTGAAGGAGTTAAAAGCAGTGTAGAAATGGAGGGCAGAGAAATGACAGCAGATTCTCAGCCTCACTTCCCAACCAAAGTATGGGAGGAGATGCTGCTTGCTCAGCCCTCTGCCCCAGTGAGAAGTGTCCATGTGAATCAACCCAATATGCAGAATACCTAGGCAGAATAATGGAAGACTTGAGTCAAACACTCCAAAGAAGCCTCAAAATCCTACCTCCCTGGTGTTGGTAGATTTGAGCAAACAAAACTGCAAGACCCCTGGCTCAAAAAATATTGAATGGGTTTTATAGTGTAATAATGTCCCAATATCTGAGACATGCAACAATTGGGAAGTTCTTGAACTAAAAAGGTTAGTTATGTTTAACCAAAGTTGCAATTTACCTGAACATTCTGGTTTGGTTTTTTTTTTTTTTATCTGCCACCAATCCAAAGTGACAAAACTTAGAATTCTCTACAGCCTCTAGGAAGCAGACACAGAATTTTCCAAATGGTCACATTGATGAGGGATGCAAGATGGACTGCACAGCTTGGGAAATAGTAAACCTCAGATGAAGCCATGGTGAGGACATCAGTGGAGCTGGGTCAGCCAGAAAAAGGTCACCGTATGGGAGTCCAGAACCTATGACCGAACCAGAACCTAGGCCCAGCCACAGATGCCAACTACAACAGACTGGTGGTCATAAGACCAGCTGTACCTGGGCACCAATAATCCCCAAACTGATATGAACCTGAGGGAAAATCTGGAAAACAACCAATGAACCCTCTACCTGTCCATTGCAGCCCACACATGCTGCAGCCTCTCCCCACTGCTAGTAGCATCTTGGAGAAATGAAGAGCAACACATATTAGAAAATTAGCACCAACCTAAAGAAACTGCTTAATATAGTACATCATAGTAAGTTTACTACCATAAGTAGACTTATAGAAGCCTGGGAGAGATGAGTTCAAAATAAGAGAAGCAAAACAGATGTTTCATTTGTACTTGGGAGTGTATGATTCAGACATGTTCATTTTTACAACCTTTAAACTCATTATAATGATTTGAAAGAAAATGGCCCCCATATGGAGTGGTACTATTTAGGAGATATGCTTTGTTCAAGCTATGCCCAGGGACACAGTTCACTTCCTGTTGCTTGCTGATCAAGATATAGAACACTCAACTCCTTCTCTGGCATCATGTCTGCCGGCATGCCACCATGTCCAGCCATGATGATAATGGACTAAACCTATGAAACTGTAAGCTAGCCATCACAATTAAATGTTTCCTTTATAAGAGTTGCCATGGTCGTGGTGTCTCTTCACAGCAATAGAAACCCTAACTAAGACATATGTTGCGATTATCTGTGCTTAGTTAAATACGTTAAAGATAATTTCAGAGGCACCAAAGCCTGTCAATGTCACTTTAAGGAATAAAAACACAACACTTTCTCTTAGATTAGTTTGACTGTCAACTTCAGTTTGAATTCTCCACTTTCCCTTCCCACCATATCTTCTTCTATCCGTTGCTGTGGGATGTTCTGTATGGCAAATGTGTTGCTAATTAGTCAATAAATAAAACACTGATTGGCCACTGGCTAGGCAGGAAGTGTAGGCGGGACAAGGAGGAGAATAACGCTGGGAAGTGGAAGGCTGAGTGAGAGAGACACTGCCAGCTGCCATGATGACAAACAGCATGTGAAGATGCCGGTAAGCCACGAGCCATGTGGCAAGGTATAGATTAATGGAAATGGATTAATTTAAGCTGTAAGAAAAGTTAGCAAGAAGCCTGCCACGGCCATACAGTTTGTAAGCAATGTAAGTCTCTGTGTTTACTTGGTCGGATCTGAGTGGCTGTGGGATTGACAGGTGAAAGAGATTTGTCCTGACTGTGGGCCAGGCAGGAAAACTGTAGCTACAATCCGTCAGCCTGTCTATAATCTATCTGTTGTATATCTGACCTCTCTATGTCCCTGTTGTTGTATGGCTATCCCTCTGTCCCTAACAAAAGGGCTTTGCTCTGTGTTTATTGACCAGCAAACATCACACGGGAAAGGAATGAAGAATTTTTTATAGAAATATTTAATGGAGTTTTACAGCAGAAGTCACTGATGCCAACTGACCCAGATATCACATAGTTCTGCAGACATACCATTATGAAGTTATATCCATGTTGCTTTTAACATTTATATGGGATATTTGTTGTATAAGATTGCTTCCAATCTGTCGGCTGCTTTCAGGAAATGAGTACCAAGACATACACATGTACATCACCCTGGGTCAGGGGCATGGGAGGGCACGTAATTTAAGATTACAGGTATGAGTTAGCTTAGGACTTAAAAGCTGATTACATTGGAAGTCCAAGGCAAGTCAGGTAGGTTGTTACATTGTTCTCTTAAAGGCATGTTAAACAATTAGGCTGAGTACACAGTAGGCTGTCAGGCTAAATCTTAAGTGATGACATGGTGTATTATTAACTCAACTGTGAGGTCCAGCAAAGTTCCATTCTTTTAATGTAACAGATATTTTCATAAAACTGTATCACTATAAATACGTTCTGGTTATTTGTGTTACATTGACTTTTATATCATCACTTTTATATAGAAGACATCATTTCAATACAAGCCTGTCAAAATTTGTCAAATATGTTTTCTGCATGTTGTGTTTTACTAAGAAAAATTTTCTTCCCCAGGATTATCAACCATGTGTTTCTATTCTCCTGTTTTATAGTAGCACCTTGTGCATCTGTTCATTTGTTGTACGTGATCTCATGGTTTACCTGTATACCTGCTAAGACAAGAATCTTGTATTGCTCAGCTTTAAAAAGAAATTGGCCAATTTATTCTGTTCATGATGTGCTTTATAAAAATATTGCTGGAATTTTATGGATTAATTTAGTGAGAATTAAAAAACACATTGTCTAGAAACACAGCTCAGCTCTTTACTTGCCGGGAACTCTGCACTTAGGAAGGACTCACTGTCTGCACATCTTAAACATCAGTCATTATATTTGTTATCAGGTATTTTATAGTTTTATGGCTAATAAATCCTATTGTATATTACATTGTCTCACCCACTGTTGCTGATGTTTGAGATATCTTTTGACTTTTCCCTGAGTATTTTCTGTCAGACCCCTTTTAGAAGTCTAAATTCTAGTAACTTTTGCTTAGTTTCCTTAGCTTTTCCTAACTAGTCACTTTGTCACCAAACACTCATCCCATTTGTGGTGATACAATGTTGAGCAGCAATGGCAGTGTGCTGCCTTCACCTTGTCAGCAGATTGGATGGAGATTCTGTTGTGCTGATTAGCTACTTGGTACCAAGATGTTCCCTTAGATGTATCAGTAGCTAATCAAACCCCTGATGTCAGCAGCTACCTGGTACACCACTCTGTACCATAACCATGATTACTGATCCCACCTACAATGTCTCTGCTCACTGTTGTTTGGCACAAGATGGTAACATGCCACCTGGCAGTATGTCTTCAATGTGGACAAGTAAGACCAAGATGACCCCTCATTTGTTACACCCACTGCCTCATCCCACCTTTTGAGTATCTTGCCTGTACATGCTGTGATTGGTGAGCTCCTCTTTCACCTTGATATCTCCCTCTGGCTCTCATGCCTTTATTATTTTACCTCTAAGAAAGTTCTAGTTTTCAAGAACTTCAATAAATATGTCTTGTCCTACAATATAAAGTCCAAAGAACAATCCAGATGAAGATGTTTTTGTAGGACTGCCCTATCTGGTGTCTTTATCCAGTCCCTTTCCTTTCCCCTTTCTGTGGCTCCATCAAAGGGTTCAGTTAATCCACAGAGGGATTCCTTCATCTCTGATGTTAACAATGGCCACTGGAGTGGAGCACCTTCTCTAAGCCCCCTCAGGGCTCTGGGATGGAAAAGGCTGTCGAGACTCACTTGACCATTATGAAAGCTCATCACATATGGCTTGTTATTTATGCTATGGCTGTCCTTGGCACTCAAAGTCACCTTTTCAATAAGCTTTGCTGCAGAGAGAACATGAAAAGAAACAGTGAAGATTTCCCTCTGGTGGTTGTGGTCACAAAGGTCTACTTTACACTCACACAAGGTAAGATTTGAGCTTCATAGTAAACTGACAAAGAAACTTCAAAACATTCGTGGGATTGAAATTGCCTAAGAAAAGTGCTCCCAGTGGCCTTTTACCAGTAAACTGCGCTACCCAAAGGACAATAATCTAGTACATTTGTAGTTATTTAAAACTATTTTTCGTAATTCAAAATCCCTAATTACATCCTGCTTGACATTTTGATGTCTATTAGGTGTGTGAATGCCCCGCTGGTCTGAGCAGAGTTACTAAGATCATTTATTAGAAATCATCTCAATCCTATCAGCCTCCAACTCCAGGGAACCACAGCTGGGTCAGGTTCAGGTAAAATAATCAAGAAAAGACAGGAGTTAAAGGAACCTTTACACAGGTAAGCTAAAAATTACTGCTTTTGATAGTTTTCTTCAAGGGTGTGGCCCCTAATTGTCAACTACACTCCTGTGGATGTCCCCACACCTAGGAGTATATTGTTAGTACAAATCAGACCTAGTGGAATTTTTTAAGAGATGCAGAGTTAGGAGAGTGTAGGAAAATGGAGGTGGATCTGGGAGGAGCTAAGGGAAGGACTATGAGTTAAATATGAACAAAATATGTTACATGAAATTCTCAAAAAATTAATAAAAATATTTTTAAATTCTCTGAAGTGTGCCCACAAGAGAATTTCTTATGTTTGTGAGTCGTCTCTTTGTCAACTTTAAGTGTTCAAACCTATGAAAGTGTTTTCAGGAGCAACATGACAATAGAAGGAACTAAGTTCGATGGTGAGGACAGTAGCTAGTTGGAAAATGGTCAGGACTTGAAAAGAGCTTCAGATCCCCAGAGAAAGGGGCTAAGGTTCACCTCCAACACTGAAGACAGGAGTGTAGTCATTTCAACAGATATGACCAGGACTCTGCTGCTACCTACCCTGCACCCTTAAATCTGGCGTCACTCCCAAATGCCAAAAAGCAGCCATGTGACACCCTCTTCTAGCCACTGAGCTACCAAGTGTGTCAATCTGACAGTTAGAGTACATCCCTGCATCTTCTGGTGGATGAAAAGCAGACGTCCCCCCCTCCCCCCGCCCCACAACATTCAAAGGTGGATAGTAAGCCAAAACATGCATGGAACTCAGAGGCTCCACACAGCACGTCAGCTGTACCCTGTGCTCGGGGAGCTCCCTACTCAGATGGCAGAGGCTATGAGCTCCTGCTCTGAAGAGCAGTGATGTAAACTTGTTTCGTGCTGAAGGAATATGTCTAGATCGAGAGTCGCAGAGTGTGAGTGTCCTAGTGTGCTTCCCGTTGCTTGATAAACACCATAGCCAAAAGCAATGTGGGAACAAAAAGGGTTATTTCGTCTTACAGCTTACAGTCCCTCATGAAGGGAAGTCAGGGCAGGAGCTCAACCTGGAGGCAAGAACTGAGGCAGAGGCCATGGATGCATGCTACTTACTGACTTGCTTCCCATGTCTTGCTCAGTTTACTTTCTTACACTACTCAGGACCATCTATCTGTCCAGGATGATAAGACCCACAGTGGGTTGGGCCCTCCCACATCAATCATTAGTCAAGAAAATACTACAAAGACTTGCCTACAGATGGCAACATTTTCTCAATTGAGGTTCCCTCTTCCCAGATAACTCTACCATGTGTCAAACTGACAAAAACTAACCAGCACACTTATGATCTATTGTCTTACATTGAGGTGTTTAAAAAAAAAAAAAGACCAGAAAGAAGTTGAATGTGAACAGTTTATTTAACAAGTGATCCCCAAAAGCACCATGAGAGTGGTGGGAAAGTGAGAAGTGAGGAAAGACAGTCAATGGGAGATTCAGGATCAATTGTGTTAGCTATCATGAACTTCTGAGAATTAGCCGTACTGGAGACACTAGGAGACAGTACATAACACAGCTCAGGGTTGTCCCCACCTTGAGGCATGGACAAAGGGCTGAGGATATTTACCCATTGAATACCATCATCCTTAGGGATAATAACCAATCTGCCCAACTTTGACCTAACATACCAAAGAGTACCCTCAGGTAGAAAGCAGAAGTACTTATACCAGGAAGCACTTGGCATGACCTGTGTGTCCAGGGCAGTTGTACAGGACACCAACAACATGTGTGGCCCTGTCCTTTCTCTATTTGGTGATTTGATGGGAGATTTTTGTGGACTCTCTTACTTATATATCTTCTCTTTTCTCTTAGATACAGTTCAACGCCATTTCTTGGACTCTGCTTAGATCTAAGCAATAACCTGTTCAAGCTAGGTTCACTCTCTATTCTGTTGCCTCCAGAGCCAGGCCCTCTTCCCTGGGATTTCTATAACTTCATCTCGAATGCTCTGTGGACTCCCTCTCAGCTCTTGGAGCTTTTATGGAACAATATTTTGCATGTGTCACTCCTAATTCCAAAATTTCATGTGGCTTCACTTTGTATGAAGAGTGACATGAAACTTGCATAATCTTTTAGGTTTCCACAATCCAGCCTGCATTCCCAGTCCAGGCATGCAGCCAATTCAACTACTAAGAGAGTGATGGCTGTATGCCATCATGCCCTTGCATACACAGGGGCAATCTCTGGACTCGCTGGACCAGTTACCCTCACCTTAGAGCACTCTCCCTATATCTTTCCACTCAGCAATTATTTCTCATTTAAGAGACAAGGCAAGTATTACCTCTTTCATGAAGCCTTCCTTTAGACTCCAGCCCAAGAGCCCTTTCTCTCTTCAGAGTCACAGACTTGATCAGTACCGTCCACAAGGACAATGGGTGTACCACTTTTGCTAGAACATATTGTTTTATGAACACTTTCCTAGCCCAGTGTGAGCATGGATAGCATCCCACACTTCCTTTTGCCTTTGGTGCTCCTGGCAGATGGAGGGCAGGCATACACAGCTGTGTTGATGCTTCCAGTGGGAACTGAGTGAGATTCTATGGGTGCATTTAGCAGAAACTCCTCTCTCATATTTGCTTGACCTGGTTATTGCCCAAGAGACATAGTAGGTACTTGATAATCACATGTCTGTCTGGTAAAGTAATTAATTCACCACTCAGAGGCCATCCTTGGCACTGGTAAAAGCATTACTAGGTTCCGGTACCTAAGAACATCTTGAAGTTGAACTCACTTGTTTCTATTTTTATTTGGGCCTCTCCACCTTGTTTTAAAGGTCACTGTGCCTTCAGATCTGTTTTAGAAGAATTCTGTGTCTTTGTTATTATTTTCCCTCTAATAAAAAAATGACCTTTGAAGAGAGAAAATAAATTTGGGTAGATTTCTTTTCCTTCCTTGTTTGGAACTAAAAGTGTTGAAGCTTAGTACACAGGGGAGCTGAGATCCATAGTTGCCATGGTACCTTGTGAGGAGACTGGGATCCTCTTATGATGTAGTTCTCTCCAGACTAGTGGGGCTTGGACAGATGGAGGCACACTCGTGGCATTCTCTCTCCCTAGAGCCTACCTGAGGGCTAACAGAAATATGAGGGAGTGGGCTCAGGCATCTTCTTACAGCCTGTTTTACATTTACAAATCAAGAGGTAGGATCCACCAAGCCAGCAGTTCTGCAAACTACAATGTGTTGGGAAACAAGGATAAGATCAGATAGCTTATGTAACACCAGAAGCTCGTTCTTAGGATCTGGAAAGACCTCAACAACAACAGCAGTCAGAATCCAGGAAGGGTCAGTCATAGGTAAAGGATGTTCTCCTAGTCCCAGGCCCTTGCTCTACATGTTGTCTACATCCTTCCCTTCCAGCTTTCTGGTCCTCACTAGAGGATTCCACTCTAAGACAAAGGCTGCCTTCAAGCTCAACCTTAACTCCTCTTCCTATTAAACACAGCCAGAAAGGTGGGATCCCATTTTGCAAATAGGATGTTATAGCTGACTCCTGTGGATAAAGGAGCATAGTTTGGGGAATTCCCTGTGAGTTGTAATGTACTCTTTAGCAGACTACCCGAGGAACAGCTTCAGGGCAAAAAAATAAAGCAAAACAAAACAAAACCCAAAACATTGGAATATGAGAGGACATGCCCCAAATCCCTGAGTTCTAAAAGAAAAAGCCATGAAACAACACTTACACAGCACATTCGTAAGAGGAAAATCATCCATGCTATTTGGCTGTTGGTGGCGTCAGGAGTAATGGTTTCCATCTAAAGCTCACAATGCCAGGTGTTGACTTTTCCGTTCTGTGTAACAAATATTCTCTACACTTGCCTTTAAGTACTCTACCCCTGGCAAAAGCAGCTCTGAATCAAGTAGGAAATTGCAAAGTGTGTGTGAATGCTCTCAAAGGGGTCCTCCCATCCAGCTGCTGCAGGACATGTTTATGTTTTCTCCCATTGTCTTGGGTTCCTTAAGTTCCAGACACCCTAAACCTAGGAGGGCTTCATGTGAGCCACTGTGGAGAAAGAAGTGATTGCTCTTTTGACCTAGAACCCCCAATTACTGACTGATGCTGAGAAAAAATACCCTAGAGTAAACATTAGTGACACAAAGTCACCACAGGCAGTTATTTTGCTTACAAATCTGTGGCCTAGGCAGGATGTGCCCAGCTCATCTTTCTCCCTATGGGATCAGTTCACTGGGGACAAAGGACATAACCCCTTATACCACCAGGGGAAGATGAAGGGTGGGCACTCCTGGGGAATGCTGAGTAAGGGAGGGTCTTGGAAGAATTAGACAGATATATTTATAAGAGGAAAGGAGTCCATGTAAACTATTTACAGCCAGTGGCATCAGTCATATGTGGAATCTGCTTTATTTCTTTAAAGCTACATATTCTTTTATTAAATTTATTCTTTATTACAGGCCCCCAGTACTTACCACAACTGACATCATGATGGAAGGACCATTCAGGCCTTAGAATCCAACATGTAGATAGCACCACCTGCCAAAACCAGAACAAAGACCTGATATATCAAAGTCCATAGTTCTGGGAAAGTTCCTAAATGTGCTAACCGTGCTTTCTGGCTTCTGTAATTCCACTTCTGGCTAACTATTCTTGTTAACTGAGGCATGTCAACCCAAGATGTATTTTTTTTCCCTTGAAAGCTCACCCAGAAAAAGGCTCAGGGCTGCACTGGGGTCCTGAACATCCGTTGAGTCACTGACAGATTAATAATGACGCTCTATTGGCTTAAACTAGTGTCTTGAGTAGTCTTCTCTGGTGGACACCCTACAATGTGACCATTGCATACATGCCTATAATGCATCCTGGTTACTCTCACACCACAATCTCTTCTGTCCTCATCTCTGTTTCTCTATAAGTCTCTTTCTCACATTCATGCCTTTTGTGACCAACTGATTTTAATCTGTTGAGTAACCATAGGTTTGGAATTGTCCATTGGCAGCTTGTGGGCTCACCCTTGGATACACAACTGAAAACAATGACTGTCTGTCCTGTACCGAAAATCTACCAGTATCCAATAGTTCAACATGGAGGAGTAGGGTCCCATGAGGCCCTCCTGAATCAGTGACTGACTAGTGGCAGGCTCAGTCTTGTACGGGCTCAGCAGAGGCAATCCCAGCTGCTCTAGTATTAAGATGGCAATGGTTGTGTCAGGACCAGAAGGCAGTATTTTGCAACCTGTGGAGGCCCACAAAGGTTTCCTACTGAGATCCAAGCTTGCTTTACCCAGCAGAGCTGCACTAGAGGATTGCTTGACCATGTGCATGGTTTCTGGATGATTGGAAGGGTCTGCACTTCGCTGAGCTAGGGGGAGATCTTTTGCTCCACCCCTTGGCATTCCTAAAAATAGCCCTTTAGAAGAAACAGGAGGGGCTGGTGGATAAAGATTTAGGCCCTCCTGAGGCTATCCTGTGTTTCTGTTTCTCTCCCCTCTGTCCTTCCATCTAAATCTCCTATCCCTCACTCCTCAAGAGTATGCTGGGGTAAAATGTGGGAGCTGGTCTCTCAGCTGGCCTCCCACAGCAACCATTCTCTCTGTCTTCTGGCTCTTGCATTCTTCCCATCCTCTCTCCTACAGTGTTCCCTGAGACCTAGATTAGGTGGTATAGGGTTCACACTCAATCATTTTATTCTCAGCACCTACAGCAACAGTGAGTCTCTACATTCACTGCCATTCATTTGAAAGAGTAACCTCTCTGGCTAAGGCTGAGAGTACCATTTGTCTGTGGGCATAAATGAAAAATATTTAATAGGCAATTTGGGACCATATCAATTAAGCTACACAATAGTACATTCCCATTATGGCCTAAGACCTCCTCATCCATGGGCTTTTGACAAGATTTACGGTGCTAGGCATCAATTCCCTCCTATGATACAGGTCTCAGATCTAATCAGGCTGGTTGGCTACCCACATAACAACTGTGCCGGTCTTGCACAGGTAGGTAAATCTTGCCTGCAGCTTTGACATTGCAGTTCATAGGGTTCACAACTGTTAAGACCATTGATGCCTTTTCTCCCCTATCAGCCTACACAGCACCTTCCAGAACAATGAAAGCTAGCCATCAGGCAGGAGGCTTCCTTACAGCTAGCTCAGTTCCAGCTTGATTTCTCTGTGTCTTGTAGAGTTTGGGGTGTTTTCAGAAAGAGTCTTATCAGCAAGATAGGATGGACAATCAGGAGGAATTACAAGAGCGTTATTCTTTTGGGGCCTTTGGGGCTTTCCTGAACAACAATATATAAGATTTTTGTTTAATAATCTTTGGGTTTTAAGAATACCCAGCTGTGTATGGTATTTTCTTCTAACTCTTTTGTTAGCTTACATTTTTAATTGGCTTTAAAAGCAGTAATTTTCCATATCGGTTTTAAATACAATGCTCCCCCCACTGACTCCACAACTCTCCTGATTAAACATTACTACTCTCAGTATTCTCCCTCTCTGCTTTCTTATCACTAATGTTCTATCAAACCCCTCTTAATGCACATGTCCCAGGAGCAACTTTCTAGTCTTCTGGCTCCTATATGTACTTCAGCTTAAACACACAAATCTAAATCTTAGAAGCTAGGATACACATCTGAAAGAAGACATGAAGGATTTGTCTTTTTGTACCTTGGTTCTTTGCTTTCAACCCTTGAAAAGTGTGAAAAAGCATTCTCCATGCATAAACGCTGTGAAATAGTCCTGTACACTGTGTGAATATATGCCACAGTTACAGGTTTAATAAAGCAGATGACTGGCCAATAGCTGAACAGAATAAGGTTAGGTGGGAGAGCCAACCTGAAAATCCTGGGAAAAAGAAGGGTGGAGTCTGGACTAGCAAGCAGATGCAGAGAGAAGCAAGATGGGCATGCCATGCTGAGAAAGGTACCAAGTAATATGGCAAAGCATAGATAAGAAATATGGGTTAAATTAAATGTAAGAGTTAGCAAGTAACAAGCCTGGGCTACTGGCTGAGCATTTGTAATTAATATTAAGTCTTTGTGTTGGTTATTTGGGAACTGGCAGGTGGGAAATAGATGTCCACCAATAAATGGTGCCCAATGTGGGGCCAGAATTTCCACATAAGACCTGAGAAAGCTTTTTTTTTTTAAGGTTCCAAACATACAAAAACAGAGCCAAGCATGACTTCCTGTGGTGATATTTTGTGTTCTAATAAATAAGCTTGCCTGGATAAGATCAGAGTTCAGGGCCACCCTGGGCTAGACAAGATTGATCCAGTCTAAAAGAGAAATAGAGGCAGGCAGTGGTGGCACACACATTTGATTCCAACACTTGGGATCTCATGTCTTTAATCCTAGCACCAGGGAGGTGGAGACAGGAAGTGATATGGCTGGGTGAAGAGAGGAATATAAAGCAGGAAGAGACAGAAGCTCAGGTCCTTTTAGTCTGAGGATTCCTAGAGGTAAGAAGCCTTTCTAATGGCTGGCTGCTCTGTTTCCCTAATCTTTCCTAGAGATAAGAAGTCTTTCTAGTGGCTGGCTGCTCTACTTCTCTGATCTTTCAGCTTTCACCCTGATATCTGACTCCAGGTTTTTATTATTAAGATCATTAAGATTTGTGCTACAGCTTCCTACTCTCACAGTCTCATGCCAGTTGCAATACAGAGACCTGTCTTCTGGCAGCTGCCAGCATGTCATGAGCTAAGCCGCATGGTGGGTTCCCACGGTCTCACACATGGGCTGTGTGTGGTACAGAGTCATCTCACAACTGTTGCTTGTGGGCTTGAGGCACCAGCACAAGCTCTATCAACACATTGCATGGCGGGTTTGGGGTTTTGCTTATACAGACAGACAAGATTATAGATAGGCAGGTTATAGATAGGCAGTAAAGACAGTTCCAGATGGAAAAAACCTCTAAATGGATTACAGTGTGTTTAAAAATATGCATAGGCTTGGGATAGAAAAGAGAAAAGGTAGATACAGTCACATACTTTAAAAAAAAAGTTTAAAAATGATAGTAAAGTCCTTAAAAAAGGAACAGAGTAAAAAAAAATAAGCCATGTAAAGATAGAAAATACACAGAGAGTTTAAATTCTGTATGTTATTGTGTAGTCTTTAGATTTTATGGTTGCTAATTAAAAAACCAAAAGCTGCTAACATACAATAAATTATGATAACTGCTGGATTAAACCAACCTATATATTATTAAAATGTCTTAACTTCAAAAAGCAAATCAAAAAAATGTATTACTTTGAAAGTGGGGAAGATGTTATGCTTTTGTTCCCACAGAAAATAAAAGGCTGTGGATTCATTCAAGGTTAAAGATGATCAGATTTGATTGAGGAAGAGCCCTGAAATCCTGGCTACAGTCATAAAGAAATAAACCTAGAAAAACTACAAAACATGTAACATATATTTTACCTGCTCAAACATAAATCATCTTTGGCTAACTTGTGTACAATGCATAGTCTATACTTGTATTAATACAGATTATATGTCACCTTTAAAAGTTTATGTATTTTCAAACAAGGGGACCAGACACAAATAAAAATGGATGGCCCAGGTGATCCAGCATCCAGAACAGATTCAAGGCTGCTGACAGAGATCATCTAGCCTCACAAAATACTCCACGCAATTATCCTGATTTTCTTAAGGTTCCCCCAAAGATAACTAGCAGCCTCAAACAAAAGTAAGTAATCTAGAGAATGATGCCCACATTCCCAAAAGATGGATTATGGATATTTATTATCATTTAAGGAGGGTTGGTTAAAAAACAAAAAGCTAAACAAAGGAGGTAAGATCTCAGGGATCTCATTCTGAAAAGAAAAAGGGGAGATTTAGAAACAGGATAAAACATAGATTATTGAATCTACTTTTAAACCAAAAAAAAAAAAAAAACAACTACTAGTCTTAAATATTTCACATTCGTATGGATTTTGGTATATTGATACAAATTTAATTTTGTTATACTGTATGTATATTTCTACTCTTGTTTGGGGTATTGTGCTTATGCTGTTCATTTAAAAATGTAATGTATAATTAAATACAAATAGTCATCTATAATAGTCAAGCTTATAGTCATACTAGGTATGTTTTCAAGGTCACACACAGATATACTTAGATAGATAGGTGGTCTTCAAACACTTCAAAAACCTACAGAATATGCATTTAAAATGTTTTAATAACATAAGACTTTTCATGACAGCAAGACACATCTGCTCCTAACAACACCAATCTACTTCAGAAAAGATGATGGGCATCAAGAAACCTACATATGGAGTTTACTTTCTTTTTTTTTTAAAGATTTATTTATTTTTATTTTATGTGCATTGGTGTTTTGCCTACTCTGGAACTGGAGTTACAGACAGCTGTGAGCTATTATGTGGGTGCTAGGAATTGAACCTGGGTCCTTCTGAGAAGCAGTCAGTGCTCTTAACCCCTGAGCCATCTCTCCAGCCCGAGTTTACTTTCTTTATGGCAAAAGCTAGCCATTTGGGCAAGAAACTATCCTTACCTTGACTACTAACAATATGTTGTCCAAATTAGACAAGCAGAACACAAAAAAAGTGACTGCTGAACTTTGCCAAGACAAGGAAGGACAGTCCTTCAAAATTCTTGCTTCACAGAAAAGTCTGTCAGATATACTAGGCCTGTAGGCCAAAGATGGATGCCTCAACATTACCAAAGAACTTTGGGTGACTGTCTAAGCAGCCACATGTTCCTGTCATTAGTAACATTTCACCCTTCTGGGGTCTTTGATGGAGTTGAAGACTAGATAGTTATAGTTAAAGTTTTCCTTAGTTATGATAAAAGGTAAATTAGGTATAAAACTTTAGACTCACAAAGATATATAATAGAATATTTTCTCTAAATTTGCCAAGTACAAATGGACTGGATATTGTAACTATAATTTTTACTTAATAACTGCTTTTATTGTATATAATTTTACTATGTTAAAAATAAAACTTTCCCTTTTAATTAAACAAAAAGGGGGAAGTGTAGAATTTTCCTTTATATTGTGTGAATATATGTCACTGTGATTGGTTTAATAAAGAAGTGACCAGCCAATAGCTGAACAGAATAAGGTTAGGTTGGAGAGCCAAACTGAGAATTCTGGGAAAGAGAATAGTGTCTGGACTAGCAAGCAGATGCAGAGAGAAGAAAGATGGGCATGCTGTACTGAAAAAAGGTACCAAGCCACATGGCAAAGCATAGATAAGAAATGTGGGTTAATTTAAACATAAGAGTTAGCAAGTAACAAGCCTGAGCTATTGGCTGAGCATTTATAATTAATATTAAGTCTTTGTGTTGGTTATTTGGGAACTGGTGGGTAGGAAAGAAATGTCTACTAACACAAACACTACAAACCTTAGTGCCCTGTTTTTGCTGACTGGTTTAGATTTGTGTAGTCATAGGCCCAGAATTTATTTGGGAGCTTATTAAAATGCAGAATGTAGAATTCACCCAGATTTAGGTCATCAACTAAAACTAAGAATCTGTATTGGTCAGAGTTCTCTAGAGCTTCTAAAATCATGGATTTCAACCCTACATGAGGTCATAGAACTGAATATGGAGGTGATGGATATGTTGATTAACTTGGTTTAATCATTCCATAATTTGTACATATATCAAAACACCACATTGTACCAAATAAATATATAATTATTATGTACCAGTTTCCCTTTTGGACAGGGATTGGAGACTGTCAAAAGGGTGATTGACTCTCTAATGTTGAGTCTCATTCTCTTGGCTTAAGTATAGAGTAGCCAAACAGAGCTAAAGGAATTTCTAAAATAAAGGTAATTATTTTAAAATTAAGAACAAGAACTCCCAGGCAGGCCAGGATGAATGAGCTGGTTGCTCTGCCTAAGACCTTCTCATAGGGCATTTGCTGTGATCGTCAGGATGGAGGGAGAAAAGCTGACTCTGCTGAGCAGAGGGCTTTATCCCCAGTGGACAAAGGAGGTCCCAGAGCCACAGCTATCACAGAAATTGCCTCTTTCAAGAGGAAATCTGAGACAAGTTCAAAGCTAAGCAGAAGTTCTCTGGTCACATAAAACCACTTCTCAGGAGCAGCCCCTTCCCATCTTTAGCAGGTGGCCATTCTGATCACTAAGCTTCCTACCTGTCCTTCCAGAAACCTGACTAGCCATTACCTCCCAGCTCAAAGTAAGTGCATCAAAAAGGAAAAATCCATTCCAGCTCAGCCACTCAGCAATCTTAATTAAGATAAGCCTGCTTATAAATATTCAACCAGTCAAGAAAATTCCACAAGCTTTGCTTATGGGGCTGCTTAATTACAACAGCTGAGTGTCAAGTTCCTGTGGGTGTCTCAGGCTGCTGTAAATACCATTAACTCCAAGAAAAAAGGCTGCATTCTCAGCAGCCAGAGAAGGAGTGCTTCAATCCAGTGGGAGAAAGCAACCACACACACTTTCAGACCAAGAAGAAAAAAGAAAGGAGGAGAGAGGAGGAGGAGGAGGAGGAGGAGGAGGAGGAGGAGGAGGAGGAGGAGGAAATGCATCCAAAGGAAGCCATAGCTTTGCTCCTGCTGAACTGGAAGGCAATCCTAGTTCTACCATGAAGAACCTGGTTTCCATGGAGGTTTTCTATCTACAGCAGCCTCAGTTTTCCCCACCTGCGAAATTATGGGCAAAGCTCTTTCAGCAGCCCCTTCTACTGTAATAGAGTCCCCAGTCCCAGACAATGGCTAAGGACTGAGAACTTGGCCATGGTAGTCTGTGCAGGCATAGATCAGACATAGGGAACACTCACTATGAGACCACAGTGTAAAGTGGTCACGGTGTGAAGCCACTACCAGAAGCCCAAACATATGTTCATTCTGATACTGTTAGGCTTCTATCCAAATGGCCTCAGAACTTTTTATATCTTTTATGGACCAAGTTGTGTCTTCCTAAAATTTATGAGTAGAGGGTCCAACTCCTCATGTGACTGTTTGAAGGATTAGAGCCTTTAAATGTCTGACTAATGTTAAATGAGGCTGTTAGGATGAGACCCGTGTCCATTCTAACCAGCATCTTTATGAGGGGGAGGAAAGACACAAGGGAAGTATGTGCTCAGAAAGGGGGGGGTTATGGTGATATTTTATTTGTGCTGAAATGTGATTTTATTTGTATGTTAATAAAGTTGCCTGGGGATCAGAGCTAAAAGCAAGCCATTTAGCATAACTCCGGCAGTAGTGGCACACGCCCTTAATCTGATCACATGGCAGGCAGAGTCTCTGCATAGTCAAGGACACAGCCAAACTGGTGACCCCAACCTTTAATCCCAGTACGAACCATAGAGACCTGGAGGTCTGTATAGACAGGCAGTAATGAGGAAATAATGTGGTTAGATTTAGAGCCAATGAGAAGGTAGAACAGAAAGGCAATAAAAAGACAGGTCACACAGGAGAAAGACTCTCTCTCAGGGGAAAGACGGCAGTGACTGGTAATAAGCTAAAGGCTATTGGCTAGTGCTCTGATCTCTTGGGCTTTTAACTTGGTATTTGGCTCTGTGTTTCTTATTTAATAAGACCTTTTAGAATTTCATCTACAGGGGGTGGCAAATGAGGACACTGTGGGAAGACAGTCATGTGTAACTTAGAGAGAGAGCTCACAAAACTACTCCTAGAACCTTGAGCTCAGACTTCCATACTTTGGAACTGTGAGCAATAAATTATGCTGTTCAAACCTCCTAAACTGTGCTATTTTGCTATGGCAACCCAACCAAATTGATAAGCTATTTCTGGATGTCAACACCTCTTCTCATTTCTATTGCTCAAACCTGCAACCTATTTCAGTGCCCATGTACTCCAAGAAGCACTACTTGGTGAAAAGAAATCAAGGAATACCTTGATATTTGTGTACCAGTCCTCATCTACTATAGAGTAGGAAAGCCCTACTTCCTGCCTTAAGGTGATACAAGACCATAGTGTGAGTCGTACTCCATAACTTCTCATGGTAAAAGCCAAGACTGGAACTTGTCCTACCCTTGCTTCATTCTCCATTATGATCACTTTACTCCCTTCTCCATTCTCTCTGGAGACCTACCTTAATAAAACATGTACACAGGTTATCATCTGAGGTTCTGCTTCCCGGGGGCCCTACTTGAGATGCGCCCCAATGTCATGACATAAAGCCAAGTTAATATTTTACATCCCATTTATTACTGCTCTTCCTGAACACCCATCACGCTGGCTTCAGACATTTCAGACTCCCTGTTCTGACACACACATTCTCTCAATCGTGTTTCTCGTGCATCAAAAGATCTAATCTCAGGTCTGCTCCTCAGAGCTTAGTGAGGTTATGTACATGGCTCTGGTCACCCTCTGAAAAACTCAGGTTCTATCCTAGCCTGTTCAAACTCAAGCTGCAGACTGTGTTCATCTAGAGGGACTATGGTTTTTTGAGGAACACTGAGAGAAGGAACCAGAATGGAGAGAAAACACAAAATTTTTAAGAAACCTTAGTATGAATCAGTGATTCGAATACTTTATTTAGAAGGAATGTGATAGAAGTCAATGAAGGCAGATACTGAGCAGGTCACTGCCATGGGCACTTTCACCTGCATCCTGTGGGGGTCCTTCTGAGTGTGTAGAACACACACGAGAGCTTCCCACCTACAGATCAATGCTGTTGAGGAACTTCTATAGCAATCTCTTTGGTAGATGGATCTGTGATCAACTGAGAGAAGAAACCAGAATGGGGAGAAAACACAAAACTTTTTAAGAAACCTTGGTATGAATCAGTGATTTGAATACTTTATTTAGAAGAGATAGAAGTCAATGAGGGCTTCTGCCCCAAGGGGTGCCACTGCTAGGCACTTATTATAGCCACAGAGTGACAGATCAGGCAGCAGTAGTCATCCAAGTCATCAGGTGCTGCACTTAGAAGGGGTGAAGGTATATGAATGAGACACCGCCAGATCTATCCCATAGAGGAAAGCTTTTCAGAACTCCCGCTGCTCAGAGGAGACTGATGACTAGCTGAAGAAGCGTACTCCAGAGTGACAAATTCCTGCCTTGAGTTTCACAAGTCATCACGAGCAGACAAGCTGTTCCACCTCTCAGAGCATCCACGTCTTTATAAAATGTGAGGTAAAAATTCACTACCATGGTGAAAGTTTAAGTAATAGGATATTTGCTTTGTCTCAAAATACCTCCGTCTTCAGACGTTATAAACAGTGACTTTGCAAAGGAGAAACCTGGAAATTGCCACCTGACCGAGCAACTGAAGCTAGCCCCTCCACAACACCACAAATCAACAGCTTGTGCTCTCTCGCAGGATGCTCAGAGGAAGACAAGAGCCTTTCCATCTATCCCTGTCAAAATTGCGCAACCGGAATCTAATCACAGGGAGACATCAGACAAAGTCAAAGAAAGAGAGAGTCTACAACATAATTGGCCTGAACACCTCAAAAAAAAGTCAAGGTGATGAAAGATAAAGTCTGAGGCGCAGTTTCTGATCGTAGGAGACTTAAGAAGATGTGACAGCTCAACGCAGTGTGCGAGCCAGGATCTGCTTGGGGTTTTGCTTTGTTTTCAGTTTGGCCGCAAAGGACCAACATCTAAATAATGTCTGTGGGTTATAAAACAATATTCTATAAATATCCCACTTCCTGGTTCTTATAATTATACAGTAGTTATATAAGGAGACTTTTGTTAAATAACAAAAGAGGGAAGAGGAATGGATAAAGGAGTTTGTTTTTGTCTGCGATGGCGACTGCTCGAACACCATAGTTGAAGTGGTATTTAAACAACACATCTCTCACGCTTCTAGAAACTGCAAGTCCAAGATCAAGGTGCTGGAAGAGCCGCTGTCTGGTCAGCTCTCCTACCAGGATCGCTCTCTTTTTTATTTCATGAAGCAAATGTACAAGTACAGGGCCATAATGTCACAGCATTCACAGGACTTGACCCTTCTGACCTACCCACCTCTTAAGAGCCTCATCTCCCAGTACCATTGCACTAGGGCTGGGATATAAGAACAAATTCCGGGGAGGGCACAGACATTGAGTCTGCGGCAGGTATCATGTCTGCAACTTACTCTAATCAGGAAAACAAACAAATTTCTTGCATGAGGGTTTCCTAAAGAATTTTTTAATGTGGGGTTGTCCTGTAGTTCCAGCACCATTTGTTTGTTTATAAGATCCATTTTTCTTTCCTTTGTCTTAAGTCATTTCACTACAAATATTCAACAGTATTACAATGTATCCAAACAGCAAGGAACACAGTAAACACATTAGATGACTTTATGTGTAGAAGACAAAAAAGTATTCCAGTTGACTTAAGTGTTAGGTCTATCCCCTGATTCACTGAAGTCAGACAAATGGACATAGGGCATTGCTTTGTACTGCACTACACAGGCTCTGTAAGAGGCAGCAAGTTTGGATACTGAGGAGAGCTGGCCAGCTCCAGCAAACTCATCTTTGCACAGCATCTGTATCAACTGTGCATTTCTGCATGACTTCTTTCCCTTGTCTTCCATGTTCTAGTCTAATCTTAAGGGCAGAGTCTTTATCTTTTCTTTTTAACATGGTATCAATACAAAATAGGAAATCAAGTGTTTTCCAAGTAAATTTCCTAATTTTTTTTAAAACTAAGCATGTCATTTAAGTGGTTATTGATATGATGATAATATGTGTTTAATTTCAAATTCTCCTCATTTGTTGCAACTATATAAGCAGCAGTGTATTAACCATGTGTCCTGCAACCTTGCTGTAATATTAGTTCCAGGTGTTTTTCTTTTCTTTTACTGATTGTAGATAATCACTTATCCATGATCAAAGGTAGTTTTCTTTCTTTCTTCCAATCTGTATACTTTTGGTTTCCCTTTTTTGTCTTATTGCATACCTTTGTATCTCTAATATGTTGAAATGGGCGTGTGAGAGAATACCCTTGCCTTGTTCCTGCTCTGCGTGAAAAAACCCTTGCATTATTCCTAATCCTCCTTCATTTTGTCACAATGCCTTCAATGAAGCACTGATTCTCATGGAACTTTCTGTCAAAGGCAAATCAGTTGGCATTGTGGTTCAGCACTGTTGTGGAGTCGGCCAAATAGGGTTCAAGTCTTAGCCCTTCCATTGGCTAGTTGTGAGGCAGTGGACAAATTACAAACCCTTGACAAGTCTTAGTTTTATTGATTCAACATGAGAAAAAAATGTCCTGAGTCCACATGGTTGTCCTCAAGAATTCTTGAAGAATGAGGCTGCCTTAGCCCATGTTGAGCTGTGATAATGGAATTTCCAGAGACTGGGTAATTAACAACAAAAACAAAAAACATACTTCTCACACAGCATCTGCTGACTACCTTCTTGCTGTGCCATAACATAGAGGAAGATGCCACAAAGACAAGACAAAGAAAAGCAGCAAAGTGTAGCCTCAACTCCATTTGTTTTTAGCATTAATTTTTCATAATTCCAAAAATCTCAAACTAATCACTATCAAATTTCCAACCTCTTAACATTGTTGTATCAGGTGTTAAATTCCATATGCCTGCTGGGAACATATTCAAATTATAGAAAAGATATTATTCAATAATTGGTATGTAGTAAGCGCTTGATAAATGATGACTATTATTACTGTTATTACTATTACACAGACTAATAGTTCTAAGACTTTAGTAACATAACAGGATACAGAATCAACTGGCACAAATCAACAGTTTCTCTACATAGCACCAACAAATATACAGAGAAGAAGATTGTGGACACATTCCCATTATTCACAATAGCCTCAAAGAAAATAAAATATCTAGAAATAAATGTAACCAAGGAAGTGAAAGACTTCTATAATGAAAACTTTAAATCTCTGAAGAAAGATAGAAAAAGACACTAGAAAATGGAAAGGCATCCCATGCTCATAGATTGATTGAATTAACATCCCAAAATGACCATTTTACCAAAAGTTATTTACAGATACAACGCAATACCAATCAATATCCCAATCTCATTCTTCACAGAAATCATATATATCCTAAAGTTCATAGGGGACCACAAAAGACCCTGAATAGCTAAAACAATTCTGAACAAAAAGAACAATGTTGTAGGGATTATAATTCCAGATATGAAGGTTTATTACAGACTCCTGTTAGGGAACCAGAGCCCAACAACCCTACTACAGCAGGCCCTGAATACTCCAACATAGCTGAAGTGGAAGAAAAAGACCTTAAAACAGCCTGTACGAAGAAATAGAGGTCCTTAAAGGGGAAATGAATAAATCCCTTACAGCAATCCAGGAAAACATAAACAAACAATGGAATGGAATGAATAAAATTGTTTAAGATTTGGAAATGGAAACAGAATCAATAAAGAAAACCCAAACTGGGGGAATTCTGGAAATGAAAAATTTAGACATGCAAACAGGTACTGCAGAGGCAAGTTTCATGAACAGAATTCAAGAGAAAGAAGAGAGATTCTCAGACACTGAAAATATGATAGAATAAATGGATACATTGCTCAAATAAGATGTTAAATCTAAAAAACTCCTGGCACAACATATCCAGGAAATCTGGGACACTGTGAGAAGATCAAATCTAAGAATAATAGGAATAGAGGAAGAAGAAGAAACACAGCTCAAAGGCCTAGTAAATACTTTTAACAAAATCATAGAAGAAAAATTTCCTAACCTAAAAGAGGAGATGCTAGAAAAGGTACAAGAATCATATGGAACATCAAATAAATTGGACCTGAAAAAACAGTTCCCTCAGCACATAATAATCAAAACACTAAATGTACAGAACAAAGAAAAAATATTAAAAGCTGCAAGGTAAACAGCCTTGCTGCAGTGGGAAGGGGCTTGGACCTGCCTGGGCTCAGTGTGCTGGGCTTTGCTGACTCCCCATGGGAGACCTTGATTTGGGGGATGTAGGGGTGCCAGGTGGCTTGGGAAAGAAGGCTGGGGTGGGAGGAGGGAGGAGGGGGGTCTGTGTATAGCATGTAGAGTGAGTAGAGAATTTCTTAATAAAGAAAATTTTTTTAAAAAAGGGTGCAAGGTAAAGAAGAGCATTTCAAGTATCATGTAAGGGAAGACCTGTTAGAAGTACAAATGACTTCTCAATGAAAACTCTTAGGGCCAGAAAGGCCTGGACAGATGTGCTGTAGACTCAGAGACCACAAATGTCAGCCCAGACTACTATACCCAGCCAAACTTTCAATCACCACAAATGGAGAAAATAAGATATTCCATGATAAGGCCAAATTTAAACAATATTTATCTACAAATCCACCTCTACAGAAGGTGGTAGAAGGAAAACTCCAACCTAAGGAGGTTAACTACATCTATGAGAATACAGGGAATAAAAAAAAAACCAATCTCAAGCAAGAAAAATTAAAAGAAGAGAAACATACACACACACACACACACACGCACACACACACCACCACCACCAACAACAACAACAACAACAACAACAAAATAACAGGAATCAACAATCATTGGTCATTGATACCTTACAATATGGTCTTTTTTGAATATCATCATAAACATTCACAAATATATATTTTTCACTGTTACATGCCCAACAGTATATTCCTCATATAATTTGTATACACTTGGCTTTGTTACAAATTCATTGGTAGAAATATCTTCTCTTTATTAATGTCATGGAAAGAATTACCTTGTCACTGAAATGTTTAAGTATTCTTATACATATATACACACACATTTCTTTCTGTATTCTTTATATTCCTGGATTATTATAAATACTTGAAGAATATACAAATGCATATAAATATTTAAATTTGGGTTTATTGTTTGCTTAAATTAATAAATACAAATTAAGTATAGCTATTTTAAATTAATTATGACATGCTTATTGCTGTTCATTTTTCTTGGTGAAGTACGGTATTTTGCTTCATTTTCTGTGACTAATAACACCATATCACAGACTGTTAAAAGAAGAGAGATTCATGTTGACTTACAGTTCAGGAGGCACAAAAGCTAATAGGATGTATGACAACGGTCTTTTGCAGACATGGTTTGTAGGCAATGGCAGGCACCATATGCCATGATATAGAGAGTGTTACTATTATTATCCTCCCCTTCATCTTATAAAGCTACTAGGATCCAGCCGTGAGTATTGATGTTCAGTGATTCAACCTCCATCCTGATGACTATATCTCTCTAAATCTTTCCCAACATTTCCACCTCTATCAAATAATGAGCTGAAGTTTTAACATTGATAGTAAAATACCTTCCACTGGAAATTAAGCCCCTACATGAGTTCTGTAAGGACACATAATTTCCAATCATACCAGACTACATCAGCTAAGTGTTTTATAACCTCATATTTAATTCTGACTCTATCAAATAGCAACTGTGATCTGCAACAGTAAATGTGATCAATTGACCAGTTGCTTTGGTTTTCTTTCTGTAAATAGAGATGATATTCATAGCCATCTGTCACAGAGTTGCTGTGAGGATTAACTAAGCTAACAAAATAATATGTTTAGTGTCAGCACTGAGACAAACAGGGCTTAAAAATATAAGTCAATTGTAAGCATAAACTGTCTCCACTTCCCCTCTTGAAAACAGTTCTACTTTTTGAAATATTGCTTATTCTTCATAGATTTCATTTTTCTCAATCTGTTGATGACTCGAATAGTTTTTTTAAGCCTGTAACTTTTCCTCTGATTTGAATTTTTACTGAATCCTGATTACTGCTCAAGACTTCCTTCATATTATATTGTAAAATCTGGTTGACAATTTCCACTAACTATTTTCATTACATTTAGCAATCAATCACTAGCTCTTTCAAGGCTTACTGGGTGTTATAGAGATCATCTGCAATGATTTTTTCCAGAGATCTCTCCATATTGTTTCCCTTTTTACCTTTTATAACTCAGTCTGTCCTTAATTGAAAATCATTGTGCATATATCTTAATTGAGAATCATTGATATGTCTGACATTTGAGTGCCAGGCTTTATTTCTATTGTAACATCTTGAAATCTATTGAGTATATCAGAATGCTGTTAACAATCATTGTATGGCTACATTCCATCAGCATAACAGTAGTATGTGGTTTTGTACTAGATCCCTGGCCTTTCTGGTCTTGGGTTCTTAGCTATGCAAGCAGTGATGGGAATGGGTTCCATCTCATGCAGTGGGCCTTGAATCCAATCAGATACTTGTTGGTTATTCCCATAAGTTTTGTGCTACTATTGAACAAACACATCTTACAGGTATGTTATCATTGTAGACTGAAGAGTTTGTATCTGTGTTGGTGTTGATCTTTCTCCTTTGGTAGCATTCAGAGTCCCTTCCAGTACCACATAAACACTAGTCTATAGGGGTGAAGAATCTAGGTAGGCACTAGCTCAACTACTCCATGTTGAAATAGTCATTGCAAACAATTTTAAAGAGAAGAAAATATAAAATTCATGTACTAAACCAGACTTTAGAGAATACAAATGCTTTAAAATGAAAATAAACACTCAAAGAGAGGGAAGGCTGGAATGTGAAGATGCAAATAAAATTCACAATTACCAAACAATATGGTCTTAATTCCCCAGTAAAAAGATACAGACTAACAGAATGGATGGGAAAATGGGATCTATTCTTCTGCTACAACAAAGAAACACACCTCAACATCAAAGATAGACATTACTTCAGGGTAATGGGTTAAAAAAGATATTCCAAGCAAATGGACCTAAGAAGCAAGCTGGTACAGCCATTTTAATACCTAACAAAATGGACTTCAAACCAAAACTAGTAAGAAGAGATAGGGAGAAAAAATCCATGAAGATGACATTTCAGTTCTTAGCATCTATGCCCCAAACACAAGAACACCAAAGTTTTAAAAGAAACATTTTTACAGCTTAAAATACATACTGACCCTCATGGACTGATTGTGGGAAACTTCAATACGCCACACTCACCAATAGGTCAACCAGACAGAAAGTAAGAAAGAAATAATGGTGCTAACAGACTTTATAAACCAAATGAACCTAAACAGATATTTACAGAACGTTTCACCCAAACACAGAAGAATATACCTTCTTTTCTGCACCTCAAAGAACTGTCTCCAAAACTGACCACATACCCAGATACAAAGCAAGTCTCAACAAATACAAGATAATTGAAATAACTTCCTGCATCCTATCAGAATGCTACAGATTGAAGTTGAATATTAACAACAACAGAAACATCAGAAAGCTTACAAACTCATGGAAACTGAGTAACTCTCTATTGAATTAAAAATGGATCAGTACAGAAATAAAGAAATTAAGGACTTTCTAGAATGGTATAAAAATTAATACACAACATACCCAAATTTATGGGACATAATTAAAGTGGTTCTAAGAGGCAAGTTCATAGCACTAAGTGTCTACTTAAAAAACTGGCAATATCTCATACTAGCAATGTAACAATATACCTGAAATCTCTAGAACGAAAAGAAAAAAATCACACCCAAAGGAGTAGGTGGCAAGAAATAATCAAATCCAGGCTGAAATTAATAAGATAGAAACAAAGAGAACAATACAAAGAATCAATGAAACAAAGAGTTGGTTCTTTGAGAAAAATCAGTAAGATTCACAAACCTTTACCCAAACTAACTAAAAGACAGACTGAGAATATTCAAATTAACAAAATCAGAAATTAAAAAGGGGAAACATTAACAAGAAATATCAAGGAAATTCAAAGAATCATAAGGACATAGTTTAAAAACCTATATTCAGCCAAATTGGAAAATCTAAAAGAATGGATAATTTTCTTAATAATTAAATCAAGATCAGATAAAAAATTTAAACAGACATATAACCCCTATGGAAATGAAAGCATTCATTAAAAGTCTCCCAACCAAAAAGATAAAAGCCAAGGGCCAGATGGTTTTAGCACAGAATTCTACCAGACTTTGAAAGAAGAGTTAATGCCAATACTCCTCAAATTATTCCACAAAATGGAAACAGAAGGAACATAGCCAAATTCATCTTATGTGGACATAGTTACCCTGATACCCAAACCACATATAAAGACCCAACAAAGAAAGAGAATTATGGACCAATTTCCCTTATGAATATAGATGCAAAAATACTCAATAAAATACTTGCAAACCTAACCCAAGAACACATCAAAAAGATCATTCACCATGATCAAGTAGGCTTCATCCCAGAGATGAAGGGATGGTTCAACATACAAAGATCAATAAATGTAATCTACCAGGCACTAAGGTCAACAATCAATAAATGGGACCTCATGAAACTGAGAAACTTCTGTAAGGCAAAGGACACAGTCATTCGGACAAAGCAATAGCCTACAGAATGGGAAAAGTTTTTTTTTTTTACCAACTCCACATCTGATAGAGGACTAATAAACAAAATACATAAAGAACTCAAGAATCTATATATAAAAGAACAAATAATACAATTTTTAAATGGAATACAGATCTAAACAGAAAATTCTCAATAGAGGGATCTCTAATGGCTGAGAAACATTTAAAGAAATTTCCAACATCCTTAGCCATCAAGGGAATGTAAATCATAACTACATTGAGATTTTATCTTATACCTGTCAGAATGGCTAAGATCAAAATCAAATGACAGCTCTTACTGGTGGAGATATGGAATAAGTGGAAAATCCCTCCATTGCTGGTGGAAGTGCAAGCTTGTATAGCCACTCTGGAAGTCAGTGTGGCACTTTCTCAGAAAGATGGAAATTGATCTACCTCAAAATCTAGCTATACCATTCTTGGGCATATACCCAAATGATGCTTCATCCAACCACAGAGACACTTGCTCAACCATGTTTGTTGCTGCTCTATTCACAATATCCAGAAATTGGAAACAACTTAGATAACTCTCAACAGAAGAACAGATAAAGAAAATGTGGTACATTTACACAATGGAATATTTCTCAACTGTTTAAAAAAAAATGACATCATGAAATTTGCAGGCAAATGAATGGAACTAGAAAAAAATCATCTGGAGTGAGGTAACTCAGACCTAAAAAGATAACTATGGTATGTATTTGCTTATATGTGGATATTAGCCATTAAATAAATGAAAACCAAGGTATAAGGTACATAGAACCAGAGAGGTTAAGTAGAGAAAGAGACTGGGACTGGAGGTAGGGCACATATGGATCTCACTCATGGGGAATATAGAATAGATTTTATGGATGGACTAAGGGTAGGGGAGATAGGAACAGGAAAATCAGGTAGGGAGAGGAGGGGAGATGGGGTTGAGGGAGGGAATGAGGGAAAAGACAGAATTGAGAGGCATTTGTGGAGTGGTATGGAAACCTAGTACAGTGGAAACTTCCTAAAATACATAAAGGTGATTCTAATGAAGTCTCCAAATAATGAGGGAAATAGAGTCCTAACTGGCCATCTCCTGTCACCAAATGAAGCTTCCAGAACGGGGACTGGGTTATATCCAACTGAGTTCTTGGCCAAAGGGGTTCCATGGAAATCACTAAACAACCCAGGCTATTGCCAATAGGTTGCTCTCCACCAAGTAGTAGAAAGGCCCTATTGTGCTGAAGATAACACCCATACAACTCATTGAACATGGAGTAGTCAAGGTTGTGTCTACACAGAAGCTTCATCCCCATGCTCTATGCCTTTGGTGTGGGAAGATACTCTGTAGGCTACCAAAAGAGAAACATAAACACTAAACCAGCCATAAAATCTCTGATCTACAATCTTTCCTGCCTGCAAAATATGCTAGGACAATGGTGACACAAAGCTTGTGGGTATAATCAACCAGTGTCTGACTTGGCTTAAGTACTGCTCCATGAGATGGACTATCGGACACTGCTTGGGTGACCAAGAACCAGAGACTAGATGGCTCAGAGACCTAGGGTAAAACCAAACAATATTTGTCTTAAAAAAAATAACAACAAAAGAACTCCCAATGATATTCTGCTATACTCATAGATCAGTGCCTTATTCAGCTTTCAACAGAGAAGCTTCCTCCTGGAGCAGATGAAAACAAATACAGAGACCCACAGCCAGACGTTACTCAAAGAGAGAAACGTTACAGGATGTCTCCATAAAATCTCTTTCCTCACAGCTCAGGGAACCCCACATAAGAGGATGTGGAAAGAGTGTAAGAGTCATTGGGGATAGAGGACACCAGGAGAACAAGGCCCTCTAAATCAACTGAACAAAGTTCATAGGAATTCACAGAGACTGAAGCAGCAAGCACAGGGCCTGCATGGGTCTGCTCCAGGTCCTCTGTGTATATAGTATAGCTTTCAGTTTAGTATTCTTATGGGACTCCTGAGTATGTGAATGAACAGGTCTCTGATTCTTGTGCCTTCTCTTGGGGCGCTACTCCTTCTGTTGGTTTGTCTTGTCCAACTTCAATATGATGGTTTTTGTTTTATCTTATCATATTTTATTTTGTTATGTTTTGTTCTTATCTCTTAGAAGCCTGTTCTTTTCTAATGAGAGTAGCTCTGGATAGGAGGGGAGGTGGGGAGGAGCTGGGAGGAGTAGAGGGAGGGGAAACTGTAATCAGGATATTTTGTGTGAGAATGAGAAAAAAAATCTATTTTTAATAAAAGGGATAAATTCTTTTTTAAAAACTACATATTACAGAGCCAGAGTAATAAAAACAATATGGTACTGGTACAAAAACAAACATGTAGACCAATGAAACAAAATTGAAGACCCAAACATAATTTACTCATAAATTTAGCCACTTGATATTTGAAAAAGATGCCAAAACATAAGCTGTAGAAAAGAAATCATCTTCTATTAACGGTGCTGGGAAAACTGGATGCCCACACGCAGAGTAATGAAATTAGACCTGTATCTATTACCTTGCACAAAAACTAACTCCAGATTAATCAAAGACCTAAAAGTTAAACCTGAAACTGTTGGGAAAATGCATAGGCAGTACTCTATATGATAAAAGTGTAGAAAAGGACTTTCTGAATAGGATTCCATTCGTCCAAGAATTAAGGCCAACAATTGACAGGTGGGACTTCATAAAACTAAGAAGTTTCTGCATGGCTAAAGAATCAACCAAGCAAAGAGGAAGTCCACAGAATGAGAGGCTCTTGGCCAGCTATACATCTGACATAGGATTAATTTCCAGAATATTCAAAGAACTCAAAAAACAAAGAGTCAAAAACATGACCCATTCAAAAATGGGTGTGGAACCTGAACAGAGAATTCTCAAAAGATTAGTAAAAAATGGCTAAGCAATATCCCCAAAACGTGTTTATTGTCCCCAGCAATCAGGGAAATGAAAAATCAAAACCACTTTGATATTTCATCTCATCCCAGTCAGAATGGCAAAGTCAAACAACTGGCAACAAATGCTAGAGGGGTGCAGGGAAAAGGGAACCCCTCATCACTATTGTGGGGATTGCAAACTGGGGTGCGGGAAAAAGGGAATCCCTCATCGCTATTGTGGGGATTGCAAACTGGGGTGCAGGGAAAAGGGAATCCCTCATCGCTATTGTGGGGATTGCAAACTGGGGTGCAGGGAAAAGGGAACCCCTCATCACTATTGTGGGGATTGCAAACTGGGGTGCAGGGAAAAGGGAACCCCTCATCGCTATTGTGGGGATTGCAAACTGGGGTGCAGGGAAAAGGGAACCCCTCATCGCTATTGTGGGGATTGCAAACTGGGGTGCAGGGAAAAGGGAACCCCTCATCGCTATTGTGGGGATTGCAAACTGGGGTGCAGGGAAAAGGGAACCCCTCATCACTATTGTGGGGATTGCAAACTGGGGTGCAGGGAAAAGGGAACCCCTCATCACTATTGTGGGGATTGCAAACTGGGGTGCAGGGAAAAGGGAACCCCTCATCGCTATTGTGGGGATTGCAAACTGGGGTGCAGGGAAAAGGGAATCCCTCATCGCTATTGTGGGGATTGCAAACTGGGGTGCAGGGAAAAGGGAACCCCTCATCACTATTGTGGGGATTGCAAACTGGGGTGCAGGGAAAAGGGAACCCCTCATCACTATTGTGGGGATTGCAAACTGGGGTGCAGGGAAAAGGGAACCCCTCATCGCTATTGTGGGGATTGCAAACTGGGGTGCAGGGAAAAGGGAACCCCTCATCGCTATTGTGGGGATTGCAAACTGGGGTGCAGGGAAAAGGGAACCCCTCATCACTATTGTGGGGATTGCAAACTGGGGTGCAGGGAAAAGGGAACCCCTCATCACTATTGTGGGGATTGCAAACTGGGGTGCGGGAAAAAGGGAATCCCTCATCGCTATTGTGGGGATTGCAAACTGGGGTGCAGGGAAAAGGGAATCCCTCATCGCTATTGTGGGGATTGCAAACTGGGGTGCAGGGAAAAGGGAACCCCTCATCACTATTGTGGGGATTGCAAACTGGGGTGCAGGGAAAAGGGAACCCCTCATCGCTATTGTGGGGATTGCAAACTGGGGTGCAGGGAAAAGGGAACCCCTCATCGCTATTGTGGGGATTGCAAACTGGGGTGCAGGGAAAAGGGAACCCCTCATCGCTATTGTGGGGATTGCAAACTGGGGTGCAGGGAAAAGGGAACCCCTCATCGCTATTGTGGGGATTGCAAACTGGGGTGCAGGGAAAAGGGAACCCCTCATCACTATTGTGGGGATTACAAACTGGGGTGCGGGGAAAAGGGAGCCCCTCATCACCATTGTGAGGATTGCAAACTGGGGTGCGGGGAAAAGGGAACCCCTCATCGCTATTGTGGGGATTGCAAACTGGTGCAGCCATGGAAATAAGTGTGGAGAAATCTCAAAATGCTAAAAATAAATCTGCCATATCGCACAGCTATACCTGTCCATGGCGCCCGTCCAAAGGATTCAGCATCCTACTTCACAGATACTTGTTCAGCCATATTTGTTGTTGCTCCATTCACAATAGCTAGGAAATGCAAACAACCTAAACGCCCTTCTACTAATGAATGGATAATGAAAATATGGTACATATACACTATGGAATACTATTTGGCTGTAAAAAAAAAAAATGAAATCATGAATTTTTCAGGTAAATAGATGGAACTAGAAAAGTTCATACTGAGTGAGATAACACAGACCTAGAGGGAAACATCTCATGTTCTCTCTCTCACTGGAGGCTCCTAGCTCCAAATCTTCAGATATGAACATACAGGCTGGAGTAAGTACAGAAACCGGGGAAGTACCATTGCCAGGAGAGGGGATCTGGGAGGCAATAGAGAGGAGAATAACAGTGTGCAAGTGATCCTATCAGGGAAACGAAAGGGGGGCCTCTTTAGGGAGTGGAAGGGATGGTAAATAAAGGAGAAGGAGAAAAGGGGTAAAATTATAATAAGAATGAAAAGGCATAAGGAATCATGCTATTAACTATTTACCTTTTAAAAAACCTATAATACATACATTTCTGTGTATAAATATACATATATAATTTTAATAAACTTTTCTCATTTAGGCTAATAATGTTCCCTTAAAAAAAACTAAAGACCAACTAACAAAAATCCCAAATGCTAAACATGAGAAGTCCTCTTTTGAGTTGTTGGCCAAGGCTGTCTAAGAGATGCCCAAAACATACAGCCTATTGTTATTGCCTTTACTTGCCCCACAGAGGTGAAAGGTGAGTCCCTATCTCTGAAGACATCATGCACTACAGAAACAGATCCCAGGGGTACCTGGGATGGAACTGACAGGAATATCTCTTTCCTAAGGATGAGCTTTCATGGTACCAGAAGGTGCCATGCAAGCTTTCAAAGAGGAAGGCAACCAAGGGCCCTACCTAGCTATGATGTCTATGAATCACATCAGCAGCCAGCATGGCACAGTAATCCTGAGGACGCAATGGTGGCATGCAAACCTTGGCAGTAATCAGCCACTCTCTAACTGGACTTAAAACATTGTGGATGAGGGATAAGATTGTAAGATGCAGAAGATCAGAGAGTTTGCTGTGAGACTGTGTCTCCTAGGAATGCCAGAAGGTATATCCATAAAATCTCAACAACATGACTGCCCCAAAATGAGTAAAACAAGGACGACATCAATAGACATGCCAAAGTGAACAGAGGAAAGACCACGAGGACTCAACCCTACACAAAGAGCCACAAGCAACTAAGGAACGCTGAGAGTGGAAGAAATAATAGAAGAATGAGTAGTTATAGGGTACCAAACGGTCAGTTCTGAAAAGAAAGGTGCAATGAATACTATGCAGACTAGGTAGTTTACACTTAGGAATGTATGTGTATACATATGAATATATGCATGCAATAACAATTAATGAGAAAACAAGAAGCCATGAATTTGAAAAGGGGCAATGAGAGGTTATGAGAAGGTCTGGGGGGAGAAAAGGGAAGGGAGAAATGTAATTATATTATAATCTCATTGTTTTAAATTTTTTAAAAAGGAGGCATCCTGCTATCAAGAATGGACTGGGGCAGACCATTTTCTACTTTATCCAGTAGGCAGAAGACTTGGGCAGACTCCTACAGCTAAGAGAATCTACTGGACACTGTTGCACAGCAGAGGTAAAGACCAGGAGTACCATGCCCTAGTCTCACCATGAGCTGAGAACAGGGAGCCTCAGCATTTGTGGTCTGAGGTCCCAGGTGGCAGCAGTGAGCTGCAGAAGGCACAGTCACTACAAACCAGGGCCCTCATTTGTATCTGGAAAGAAGGCCAGTTCTGAAGATTCTATCATTGGGGCTCTGCCAAACATGAATTAGAAATAAACTGTATAATGAACTATTTAGTTTTGACTTGAGTTTAAAAAAAAAAAAAGATTTACAAATGTGTCATTTTATTTAAAAAACAAAAAAAAATCCACCCCCTAGAGGAGACCACAACAGAATTAATTCTTCCTTGTATCACCTAGACAAGGTAGGAAGCTAAATATAGAGCTTGAGGTTTTAAGCCTTAGCATGTGTCAGAATCACCGAGAAGGCTCATTGAAACACAGCTGAGCTTCCCATTAAGAGCATTGGCTTCTCTTGCACAGGACTTCGCTTTGGTTCCCAGAACCCACATAGTGATTCACAACTGCCTGTAACTATAGTTCCAGAGGATCCGATGCCTTCTCCAGACACCATGCACAAACATGGTGGACATACATTCAGGAAAAACCCTCATACATACGAAAATAATTAAAGCAAAATTTAAGAAAAACACTGCCAAACATCATCCCAAGGGGCTCTGATTCCATATCTCTGTACAGTATATCATTGTCATATTTCTAAATATATATGAAGTTTTAATTTCATCTGAACAGGTAAAAATTTTAGGCATAAACACTGCATAGGATGTATTTATACTGAAAAATTCTTGTTCATGTGAAACTTAATTTAACAGAGCATCCTGTATGTCGTCTAACCTTATTGGAGTGGATTCCAAGTACTGCTATGTCTAACCACGTGTAGTGTTGTAATAATGCTACTGCCCCAGGTTTTGAGAACTTTGAGAATCACTGGGCAATACAGACCTTCTGCTTTAGCCATCTCCAATTCTATACAGAGTACTAAAGCTGGGAGTGTTGTGGGATATTTGTACACTGTGTGAAGACGTATTGCTGTGATTGGTGTAATAAAAAGCTGAACAGCCAATAGGTAGGCAGGAGGTATAGATGGGACTTCCAGGCAGACAGAGAACTCTGGGAAGAAGAAGGGCAAAGTCTTCGGTCAGGCACAGAGGAAGCAGGATGGGCAGTACAGAGTAAAGGTAACTGAGCCATATAAAAGAACATAGATGAAAAGATAAGGGTTAATTTAAGTTATAAGAAACAGGAACAAGCCTAAGCTAAGGCTGAGTTTTCATAATTAATAACAAGTCTCTGTGTTGTTATTTGTGAGCTGGTGGCTCAAATAAAAATCTATCTACAATGGAGATACTTGGCAAATACACGGATCATTTCCTGAGATGTTTAAAGGCCATGAAACATGGATAGTGCTGGCACCTCGTGGTGAATGGGAGGTGGCTCTTAAAGACTCACTGCTTAACTTGAGTGATTATAATCATTGCAACAACCAAAAAGTCTTAAGAGACTGGAAGTTTTGTTTCCTTGGCTAAGTTCATGCCGACAGTCATGGAAATTGGAACTGTTGCATTTGTGAGTAGGAGATGCTGAGTTACTGATGACAACAGGCTGTTCATTTGCATCTGGCAATCAATCCCCACATTTGTTTCCCTGTGTGAGTTTCTCATTGCTGCAGAGGTTCCGTCCCACCTTTGCTGGAGATCACAGGTGATGAGAAATGCATGCATGCCTGTTAAGTAATCCTTCTTTCCCAACCTGTCATTTAGCCTTTTGTTTTTTTTCTAAGTCTGGCTCGTGAATGAGTTCCAACTTGGTGATAGTCCCTATCATTTATACTCCAGGAAAGAGAATGCTGTTTCTCCAACTGGTTGTGTTTTATAAGCATGGGTCATACATAAGGTAAAATTGAATATAATGAAACAGAAGAGAGCACAATCAAATCAAATTGATATTTGCTGAGTGACAGCTGTGCACACACACAGATTCCTGGCTGTTCATATCCTAGCCTCTGTCTCTAGATTTTCATCAATGGAAATGAGTGTCAGTTGTGATTTATGGCCACACAAGAAGTTTTAAGGCGTCTACCTACCAAAAATGATGATTTACTTGATGTGGGTATGGCTTAAAAATAAAGGGACATTTAAGAGCTCCTGGGATAGTACAATGACCTGAGAAAACTACTGAATTTATAGTTGGTTCTTAATATTCATAGTGCTTGTGTTCTGTAAAGTCACTTTGAATAATGAATTTGAAAATATTGTACCATTGTTCCTTCGGGAAACACAGGTTTGGGTTCCTTCTAGCTTCTAGCAGTAATATTTTGGTCAGCCAGTCATAAATAACTTTGTCTCGTATATGTTTTTGTAATTCATGCCTGGACATAACTTATCTAGCTTAACATACATTTTCTCCATAAGTAATATCCCAGCTTTCTTGCTCATGGAAACATTATTCAGGACCTTAATACAAACTGCATTTGGGGACCTTCTAAACTGCAGAGTCATCAGAAAATGTAACAAGTGTCATTAAGTGCACTGAAAGGAACTTTGCTTACAGTTTGAGTGCTGAAACAAGACAGAGGAATGCCTTGTTCAACCTCAGCTGAAGTAATTCAAGGAACTCAAAATTTCTACCCCTCTGCACATGCCCACAAATGACCACAAGAGTGCCACAGGTATTGATGTAGGGATTGCAAACCTGTGTTAGCAAATGAGTAGATTCAGAAATACAAGATCATGTATCATGAGGATTAACTGTCAGTTGGACCCAGCAAGTCTACTCAGTTCATCAGCAAAGGAATCAGGGCAGGAACTCAAGCGAGACAAGAACCTGGGAGGAAGGAGATGATACAGAGGTCATGGAGGAATACTGGCCTTTGCCCAGTGGCTAGCTCAGCCGCTTCCTTATAGTACCCAGGATCACCAGTCAAGGGGTAGTGTTGCCAATGGTGAACTGGGCACATTAATCATCAATCCAGAAAAGGTACCACAGCCTTGCCCACAGGCCAATTTGGTGGGGACACTTTTTCAGTTGAGGTTCTCTCTTCCAAAATGGCTCTAAGTTGACATCAAATTTCTAGCACAGTGTATTCCCCAAAGATAAGCAGCAGGCTGTGTAGAGTACATTTCCTCACAGTAGCTCAGATCTGGAAATAACTAAACACTTTAACAGAAAGATAAAATGTGGTATACCTGAGTACACAAATAATAACCATCATTATTAAAAAACTAATCAATAATGCACACAATAACACATGACTCTAAAAAACACTGGGATGAGAAAAAGACATGAAACACAAAACATTTTATAGAGTATAACTGGTTATCTGAGGCTGGGAAGTAGAGGGGAGCTCGAAGAAGGAATAGTTAATGGGTACAGAGTATAACTGGAATCATGTCTAACATCCTCTAGCATGGTGAGTTAACTGTGACTGTGGTTTGACAATTAATTGTATGTTTCAAAATAGCTTGTAGAGAGGATTTCAGTGTCTTCCCAAAAAGAAATGATCAATGATTGAAGTAATAGATATGCTGATTACCCTGATCATCATGCATTGTGTCCACACACTGAAATACCCACTGTACTCCATAAATACATATTTTATTATGTATTAATCAAAATGTTCTTCAAATATCTTTAAAAGAACGCTCATTTTATATAAAAATTCAAAAATAAACTAATAGAATGCAAACATTGTAGATTCTAATCTAATTCTATTAATAACGCCTTGAATGTCCATGGTCTAAGTATGTTAAAGAACAAAATTGGATAAAATGGATCAAAAATAAGGACCCATCTGCATGTTGTCTACAAAAATCCCACTCCAGATATAAGTATGTAACTATCCATATTTATAAGTATATAAATTGAGAATAGTATCATGCTAACACTGATGAAAAGGATGGAGTAACTATATTAATTTTTTAAAAAAGCAGACTTTAGTGAAAAGAAAGTTATAAAAGTTAAAGAGAAACATTACATAATGAAAAAGAGGTCTATGATCCAAGAAGAGATAATAATCCTTAACATGTGTGTGCCTAACAACAGAATATTACAACATGAAGCAGCTGAAAGAACTTCAAGGAGAAACAGAAGAATTCACAGCTTCATTGGAGATCTCAACACTCCTCTCTGCAGAAGTGATCAGATCCAGCAGGCAGAAAATCAGTAGGGACATAATTGAACTCAACAGCACCATCAATCAGCATGATGGAATTGACATCTGTATAGTGGTCCATCCAACAAGAACAGAATACATATTCTCCAGTTCACATGGGACATAGATCACATTTTGGGCCATAAAAAGCCCCTGACACATTTAAGAAAATATAAATCATACATCTTCCTTCAGATCACAACAGAATCTAACTGAAACTCAATAACAAAAAGATGGCTAAAAATCCCAAAATGACTGGCTCACATCTAGTTCCAATTCCACACTTTTAAGAGTCCTCAGTTGCTGTGGGATGGTCTGTATGTCAAATGTGTTGCTGATTGATCAATAAATAAATCACTGATTGGCCAGTGGCCAGGCAGGAAGTATAGGCGGGACTAACAGAGAGGAGAATTGAGAGAACAGGAAGCTGGGTGGGGGAGACACTGCCAGCCGCCACCATAACAAGCCGCATGTGAAGATGCCAGTAAGCCACGAGCCATGTGGCAAGGTATAGATTTATAGAAATGGATTAATTTAAGCTGTAAGAACAGTTAGCAAGAAGCCTGCCATGGCCATACAGTTTGTAACCAATATAAGTCTCTGTGTTTACTTGGTTGGGTCTAAGTGGCTGTGGGACTGGCGGGTGAGAGAGATTTGCCCTGACCATGGGCCAGGCAGGAAAACTCTAGCTACACTCAGTGGTAAAGGATAATGTTAAGTGTCAACACCACTGGACTATAGTGCCCACTTGTTTATTAAAACACTTACCTAGATGCTGTTTGCTCTGGAAGCATATTTTAGGTATAGTTAACCTTTGGAGAAATAGATTCTAAGTAGAAGAAATTTTCTTCCACAATAAGAGAGGGCTGAGTCCAATAAGCTGGAAGCCTTGAGCATACAGTGAAGTTTCCCAAGGAAGCAGAAATTTGATCTAACATCTGCAACACAGAAGTCCTATCTGAAGTTCCAGTCCAGTGTTTTGCTCTCTGAGATTTGTGTTCATGAAGGTAACATCAATTCCTACCTGAATATCCAGTCTTTTGTCTTGGTTAGACTTTCCAGCCCCATAGTTGCATAAGCCAGTTCCTTAAAATTGCTTCTCTCCCTCTTTCTCTTTCTCCTTTTCTCCACACCACCCACAACATCCAATGTACAGGCAAGATGGAGAACTGACACATGGATCTGTAAAGCACTGTGAAGAAGCATTACAGAATCAATTATACAGAAGAAGAGAACATCTTTCTCTCTACACCGTGGTCTTCAGAACGACCAGAACAGGGTTAAAAGTAGAGACCTAGGAGTCTGGCATCCTTTAGGGTCTATCAGCCACTTGAGTACTTAATGGGCCTCTATAGACACAACACCACAGTAGGCAAGCTATCTAGGTGTCTTGGAGTTTCTATTGCTGTTATAAAACAGCATCACCAAAAACAACATGAGGAGGAAAGGGTTCATTTTACCTACTCTTTCACATCACAGTCCATCACTAAAAGCAGCCAGGGCAGGAACCTGGAGGCAGGAGCTAATGCAAAGGCTATGAAGGAGTGCTGTTTACTGAATTGCATCTCATGGCTTGCTCAGCCCACTTTTTTATAGAATTCGAGACCACCAGCCCAGGGATGGCCCCACCCACAAGGAAAAAGGACCCTCCTACATCAGTCATTAATCAAGAAAGTGCCCCCACAGGTTTGTCTACAACCAGATCTTATGATGTCATTTTCTCTATTGAGGCTACACTCCTCTCAGATGACTTTAGCTTGTGTACAGTTGACATAAAAACCAGCCAGTACAATTGACCCCTCTCTCAACTTGACATGCAGACACACCACTTATCAAGACATAACCTTTTCTTTCTTGTTGCCCCCAAACTCTCATATTATTTTTAATATCAATGTTAACATTAATGTTCCAACATAAGACATATTACAAACCTTAAAAGTCCCACTGTCTAAAATTTCAGACACTTTAGAAGTTCAGTCTCTTAACTGTGGGCTCCTGTAAATTCAAAAATAAATTAAATACTTTCTAATTCTAAGAGTGAAGAAGCAGGTCACAGCCACAATTGAAACAAAGCAAAACCAAATTTCAATAGTGTAAATAACTCAGTGTCCAAAGTCTAAGATTTACTCACCATTTTATTGGCCTATCCAGGGGCTTGGGTCACTTCTTTGGATCCACCCTCTTCACCCACACAGCTTGTCTCCTAGGCTCAGAACTGCTCCAGTCCACAGCTGATGCTCTTCTAGGCAGTTATCCCATGGTACTGGCATCTCCAAGATGCTGGGATCTTCTACTGCAGCTGGGCTGCCCTTTCACCAATAACCCTCTCCTGGACTCAACTCAGAGACTCCAGCCCTGCCACACTGTGCCAAGCCTCAGCTGCTCACTATGATCCCTTCATCCCCTCAAAACCAGTACCACCTGGTTTTTACACTACCAAGTTTGGCTGCCTCTAGACCACAGCTTCTGCTTGCTGGCCCTGAGGAAACACTTTCCAGCAGAGTCTTCCTCAGTGCTGCTGCTCTCTTCATAATCACAGTCATTCAGCAGGCCCAGCTGACCAGCACCCATTGCTCCAGCGAAGCAAAAGTTTTATTTCAGTGGTTCTGGTCTCTTGTTAATCACAGCTGATTCTTCAGCTCTGGTTGACCAGATACCATAGATTCTTAACACAAAATATCCTACAAATATCCCAGTAGAGTATTTGCTTCCTTCTGAAACTTCAGAAGTCAGGCCTCCATTGTCTGCACTGCACTCAGATTTGTCTTAAGTCATTCAACTCTGAATATTCACTGGCTTTTCCAACCCAAGTTCCAAAATCCTTCCAATCCTCCCCAAAACAACATGGTCAGATCTGTCACAGCGATACCCCATGATCCTGGTACCAATTTCTGTCTTAGCTCGGGTTACTGTTGCTATGACAAAACACCATGACCATAAACAACTTGAGAGGGTAAGTTTATTTTACTTACTCTTCCATGTTGCCTTTCATCATCATTGAAGGAAGTCAGATAAGAATTCAAGCAGGGCAGAAACCTGGAAGCAGGAGTTGATGCAGAGGCTATGGAGGGGTACTGTTTAGTGGCTTGCTCCTTCATGGCTTGCTCAGCCTGCTGTCTTATAAAATCCAGGACCATCAGGCCGGGGTGGCCCCACCCACAATGGGCTGGACTCTCCCCCATTGATCACTAATTAAGAAAATGCCCCCACAGGAAACTAGAAAGAACCAGACCTGGGGCCACAACAAGCTACATAAGTTTCTAGAAACTCCAGTCCACCTTTACCTCCCTGTCTTTGTTTACCTCTATCAGAGTATTAACCCCACTACTATTTGAATGTCTAATTGCATGAGATATCTCAGTCCCTCAGTTAGTTATAAATAGTTATGAGTCTCTACATTCATCACTGCCCACTGCAAAATAAGTTTCTCTGACCAAGGCTGAGAGAAACATTAATACACAAATATTGAGAAGGAAATTTGATAGCATGGACAGTTAGCAAAGCCACTGTAATAGCCCCTACACTCCAAGGTCTGTGTCCTCCCCATTATCATTTTGTGTAGCATCTTTCCACAATTTTGCACCCACCCTCTGCTGCACAGATCTACTGAAGACAGATGTCAGGAGCAAACTCCTGCAGGCCAGCTCATAGCTCCTACACAGCAGGGCCCAGTGGGCAGCTGTGGGGCTGTGAAAGGGTCTGAGGTACAGATCTCCGGTAATCCCTTGCTAACCTCTCACAAAAGAAACAGAGAGGACAAGCAGCTCACTCTGCCAATGGATATGATACAAAGCCAAAAGTCTCCCCCAGTTCATCATCACCTCGTCAGCCCTCTGGTGCTAATCTCCCTGTCGGGTGGTGGAGGAACTGCTACTTCTGGACAGTTTCCTACAGTTTGATGCTTATATTTCTAATCATGATTGCCACTTGCTGGCACCCTCTTTGGTATGTGAGCAGTTGCATTCATGTGAATGCTGTGTGCGCTCATCTCCTGCAACTGCTTAAAGTGAAAGGTGAAGTATTATTTTCCTGGAAAATTCAAACTTCCTTCTTCCATCTAAGGAACGGCCAGCTACTACTTCATCCATGGAAAGGGACACATGTTGGAGGCCCAAAACATTACAAAACTCCCCTTGGCAAAGAAGAGTGCATTCGGCCAAATTCTCATCACCAGGGAGCAAGTGACCCAGGCTCCCTGCTCTGTGTAATTTCATTTTTCTTGGCTGCTGCTTAAGGAAATCAGGTTCTAGTAACTGACTGTTATCGAGACCTTATTTTCCTCTGTACCTGAGTTGGATTCTCAACAAGGGCTATGACTACATCCAAGGTTCTCAGGGATAGGCTGAAGTCCCTTAGAGTCATGGATTGAAGTATCTAAGCAGGAGGAGTAGACCTCATTGCCTTGGGGCACAGGTGTAGCATCTTTATGGACTTCAATTTAACTTCCAGACTTAGTTTTTAACATCAAACACCATGGAGAAGTTTCCTTCAACCTCTGGGATAGACAATGAGACTTCATTGGTATTCAGACAGCTGTTTCTGGTTACTCTCTATTCCCAATGTGTGCTGCTGCTTTTCTTCCTTCCTTCTTTCCTTCCTTCCTTCCTTCCTTTTCTTTTTTCTTTCTTTTCTTCTTCTTCTTCTTCTTCTTCTTCTTCTTCTTCTTCTTCTTCTTCTTCTTCTCCTCCTCCTCCTCCTCCTCCTCCTCCTCCTCCTCCTCCTCCTCTCCTCCTCCTCCTCCTCTCCTCCTCCTCCTCCTTCCTCTTTTTCCATGGAACTGGAGAAACTTGATAGGAAAGAGTGAGAAACTCCAAGAGTACCACCTGCTCTAATGTGTACCTGGTTAATAGGCAATCAAGTAATTGCTGCCAATCTCCAATTCCCAGAATTTGGGAGGTTGAGGCAGGAGGACCATGAGTTTCAAGGCCATACTGGGCTATATAGTGATATCCTGTTTCAGAGAGAAGGGAAGGAGGAAGGGGAGAAGAAGGAGGGAGGATCAAATTCTCACAATGGGGAAGGTAAATAAATAGAATCCCTTTGGGAACCTGCTTTCTAGCCTCTTATAAAGTTAAACATGTTTACCTATGGCCCAGTAACTACTCCTGGCCTAAAGTAAATGGTGTGTTTTTTCTATCCATACATACAAACATCTTCATGCATCCATATAATTGGTTATACCTGGATGCTTATTGTAGATGTAAGATAAAAATAATCCAAATGTCCAGCAAAAGGAAAAGCATGGTACCTCCCATAATGGAATAATCCTCAATCATAAGGAGGCAGAACTAATGATACATGCAGCAACTTGGATGAATCTCAAAGTCATGCTAAATAAGAGAAGCCAGATACACTGAAGTGCATGTGGCAGGATTCTGCTCACGTGTGATCATAGAAGAGGCCATGCAAAACTGTGGAGATAGAAATCAGAACAGGGATTGCCCTAAAGGAGCATGTGAGGTTACCTGGAAAAAAAAAGGGCTATTACACAGAAAACTCTTGTCTTTAAACCTAGGCTTTTAAGATGTAGTAAGAGCCCCCAGTTGTGGTATGCTGTTAATACACATTGTCATCTTACCATGCAATGCTGGGTCCCGTATGAAGCAGAGTCAGAAGGAGTCAATTTGCAGTTGACATTTTAGGAGGTGTTCTTTGGGACAGAATTTGTGGAAGGGAGAGAGAGAAGCAGAAGTGGACAAAAAGCCATATACATTCTCAGCAAGGGACCCTCTTTGCCTCTGTCCAGCTGCCAAACAAACCCAAAGATGATGCATGGCTCTGTGGAAAACTCACTCCAGAGTTGGTGTCTCTGGCTGACCATGGGCCTGAGAACAAAGAAGCTGATATTGCTTGCAAAGATCACTAATGTCCTCTTGAAATGGATCAGGGAACTAAAAGAATTAATCATTGATTAATTAATAACCAACACACACTCATGCTAGGAGAAATGGGGGCATTATTTAGGCTTGGGCTCCAAAAGGGATCTTTGGATCTCTTAGTCAGTAGCTTACATTCTCATTGTTAGGCATCCTTCAGATGCTGGGCATCCCCAAGGCTCACTTGGGGATCTTATGAAGACTGAATGAAAGAAGGAAGTGGAGCAGGGAAAAGGGGAAATCCAATAGAATGCATTTGACAGAACATATATCTCTGTGCACAACTGCATCTCAACATCACCAGAAACCCCCTGAGGAACTGCATAGAGCATACTTCAGAACTGTCCTGCACTGCCTAAAGTTTTCCCTGGTAGTCTGACAGCCCCATATTAGGGGTGACACTCAAGTGTAGCCTGAACTACCTCTTGAGACATCAGAGAGCAGAGCCCAATGTACAGCAGATGTGGGATGCCAGACAGGGCATGCTGCACCACATCAGCCATATAGTAGGCTGACAGGAAGGCTGCCTTCAGCGATGGGCATGTGGTACACACAGTCACTCTGGGCTCCATAATCAAGAGCCCAGACTTGGGTTGTCAATGCTGCCGCCACTACTGTAATGCTGTGGGATGGTCTGTATGTCAAGTGTGTTGCTGATTGGTCAGTAAATAAATCACTGATTGGCCATTGGCTAGGCAGGAAGTATAGGCGGGACAAGGAAAAGAATTCTGGGAAGTGGAAGGCTGAGAGAGAGACACTGCCAGCCGCCATCAGGACAAGGAAGATGTAAGGTATCAGTAAGCCATGAGCCATGTGGCAAAGTAAAGATTAATAGAAATGGGCTAAATATAAGAGTAAGAGCTAGACAATAACAGGCCTGAGCTAATGGCCAAGCAGTTTAAATAATGTAAGAGTTTGTGTGTTTATTTTATAAGTGGGCTCTGGGACTGGCGGGACTTGGTGGTGGGAGCTGGAGAGAAATTCTCCAGCAACAAATGGCGTCCAACGTGGTGGCAAGAGTTTCCACCTAAAAACTTAAAAAAAAAAGATTCTAAAACGGACCTAAAAACAGCTTCCTAATTGTCTCTCTCAAATAAGCGGCAGCTGCCGGTTTGAGCTACTGGCGGGTTCCTAGCGTGTGCTCTCGACCTGCAATATGGTGGGAATGAGGCCTCTGCAAGTAACACATTAAGCTATGTGGTGGATTTAGCCTTTGCTAGTACAAAACAAAAAAAAGAAGTTTCTGGGCTACACGCTACTTTGGTAAAAGTGTAGACCCACTATTTCTGAGAGTTACGGCTCCCAGAGCTGGCGGAAAGCGGACCACCACCATGTTGGGAAGCTAAAGTGGGCGGAGCCAGCAGCCACTGCCCCATTTCAGGCTTAGAAGGCTGCAGTTTAAAGCAATAGGCTCACGCTAATATAAAAAAATAAGCCACGTAAAGATGGCTACCACACAAAGAATCTGGATTATGTTCTCTTTGATATTCGTAACTGCAGAAAAACATTTGATTGTAAAAGCTGTTGAGTTATGCCAAAATGTATATTTTAAAGGTACCTTGACTTCAAAATTTGGATATAAGGATATGTTGCTTTGGAAAAGAGTCTCTGCTTTTGTTTCCACAGAAAGCCAGAGACTATGGATTTGTTCCAGATTAAGATACATCAGGTTTGACCAGCCAAGACCCCCTGAAAGGTCTCCAATGACACCATGGCCCAGATGACTCAACATCCAGAATGGTTCCAAGGCAACTGGCTCAGACGATACAGCCTCATGGACTACTCCATGATCCTAAAATTTTCTTCATGTCCCCATAAGATACAGCGCCCCCCTCCAGCAGGAAGTAGTAAGAGAAGCTACGCCCAAATTCCCAAATATACCAAGCTGGCTTTAGAGATGGAATTGGCTCACTCCCCCTCTAAACCCAGACATATTGCTAAAAAAAAAAAAAGAAAATGGTTAAGAGATTCTTGTGTCCCAAATCAGAAGAGCCCTCTGGTGTGGGACAGAGAAAAAACAATATTTTTATTTAAATCAGGTTGATTATAAATACAATCTCTTTCTAAAACAAAAAGGGGGATAGTTTAGATATGATAGGATGAAAGGGTAGATTAATGAACCTACTTTTAAAGAGTAACAACTTGTTTAAAATGTTTTACATTGCTATAGATTTTAGTTTATTGATACAAATTTAAACTTAATTTTGTTATACTGTATATATATTTCTATTCTTGTTTGAGGTATTATGTTTATGTAACTCATTTAAAATTATAATGGATAATTAAAAAATAGATTAATAATTAGTCATCTATGATAATCATATTTGTAGCCATGTTAGTTAAGTCTTCTAGGTATACATAGTTATATTTCAGATAGATAGGTAGTCTTCAAACACTTCAAAGACCTACAGAATATGGCATTTAAAATGTTTTAAAAAATTTAGACTTTCTGGACAGTGAGACATGTCTGCTCCTGACAGCACTGATTTACTTCAGAGAGGAGGATGGGCATCGAAGACACTCCATATGGAGTTTATCTTCACCTTGACAAAAATAGCCATTTGGGCAAGAAACTGTTCTTGCCTGGACTGCTTGATCAACTGGACATGCAGGACCCATAGAAAGATGACCACTGAACTTTGCTTGACAAAACGGTCCTTCAGGTTCCTGCTTTGCAAAGAAAACTGCCAGACATTCTACAGGACACAGAGAAAAATGAATAAGAGACTCTAGGCCTGTGGGCTGAAGACAGATGCCCCAACTTTACAAGAAAACTTTGAATGACTGTCCAGGCTGCCAGCTGTCTCTGTCTACCCTACAAGACTCCTAAAAGTTGCTTATATCCTTCTCCATTTCTCAGGTAGTAGTATATCCTTCTGAGGTCTTTGATGTGGTTAAAGACTAGATACTTACAATTTTCCTTAGTTATAATAAAAGATAAGTTAGATATAAAACCTTAAACTTAGAAATAGAAGATAGATAGGATCTCTTCTTTAATATTGTAACTGTAATTCTTGCTTGATAATTGTTTTGTTATATGTAATTTTACTATGTTAAAGTTAAAACCTTCCTTTTTAAGAAAAGAAAAGGGGAAGTGCTGTGGGATGGTCTGTATGTCAAGTGTGTTGCTGATTGGTCAGTAAATAAATCACTGATTGGCCATTGGCTAGGCAGGAAGTATAGGCGGGACAAGGAAAAGAATTCTGGGAAGTGGAAGGCTGAGAGAGAGACACTGCCAGCCGCCATCAGGACAAGGAAGATGTAAGGTACCAGTAAGCCATGAGCCATGTGGCAAAGTAAAGATTAATAGAAATGGGCTAAATATAAGAGTAAGAGCTAGACAATAACAGGCCTGAGCTAATGGCCAAGCAGTTTAAATAATGTAAGAGTCTGTGTGTTTATTTTATAAGTGGGCTCTGGGACTGGCGGGACTTGGTGGTGGGAGCTGGAGAGAAATTCTCCAGCAACACTGTAACATTCTTAATTTTTATACAAAATACCCTTGCTTTCCTTTTGCAAGAGGTACTGCAAATTGTGTCACTGGCCCTGCTAAGAATCACCCCCTGTTGCTGCTCAGCATCCACCATGACTGTCAAAACAAGTCATATTCTTCTCAGGGCAATGCTGGCCAATGTCTGAGAAGACAGTGATAGAGGAAGGTGTAGCTAAAGTTTTCCTGCCTGGCCCGCAGTCAGGACAAATCTCTCTCACCTGCCAGTCCCACAGCCGCTCAGACCCGACCAAGTAAACACAAAGACTTATATTGCTTACAAATTGTATGGCCGTGGCAGGTTTCTTGCTAACTGTTCTTACAGCTTAAATTAATCCATTTCCATTAATCTATACATTGCCACATGGCTCGTGGCTTACCGGCATCTTCACATGCTGTTTGTCATCGTGGCGGCTGGCAGTGTCTCTGACTCAGCCTTCCACTTCCCAGCTTTATTCTCCTCCTTGTCCTGCCTATACTTCCTGCCTGGCCACTGGCCAATCAGTGATTTATTTATTGACCAATCAGCAACACATTTGACATACAGACCATCCCACAGCAGGAAGGCCCTAGAACCTCCATCTAATGTAAGAATCCTCTCATGGGCAGCCTTGGCTAGTACAGAATTCATGAGGTCTTCTTCGGGGTCTCACAGCTTTGCTACACAATCTTCTTCCTCCCTCTCTCCTTGTCAGATGCTCATTACCAGGAAGCCTTCCCCATCCTCACTTTGCCTCAGCATCTTCTTCCGAAAGACCACATCTGAAGTCAGAGTTGGAACAAGGGGTTATGATGTGAGGTGACAGGAACACTGTAGTGATGAGTTTTTCTGTCATCCAGCCTTGTGAGAATCCATCCCCACCACCAGCAATTTGACAGGGGAATTAAGAAAATATTTTTCTCAAGTCGCATGCAACGAAGTTGAAATGTACCAAAAGTCTTTGTCCTTGCATACACAAAAAAAAATTTTCCTACTACTTAAATTCTACCCTTGAATGCACATTAACAACTGGCCACCCATCGGTGTCCTAGGTTGATCTTGTCAAGCAATGCAATTGCAACAACTAGTTTGTTGTCAGCCAATGCAATTTCAACAACTAGTTTGTTGTTAACCAATGAAATTGTAACAATTAGTTTGCTGTCAACTCTTTCTTTACTCGTTTTCTTTTCATCTATAAAAACCAAAGTCCTCAGATGCCATTTGGGGAGCACTAACTCTAGACAGGATATGCCACCCCTTGAGTTGGTCATCATCATACTTAGTGCACCTCAACTTGCCTTCTACACAGACAAATGGAATGTCCTACTTGGAGGAGATCCCATATCTTAAAGTTCATTGACCTTCACCTAGGTTTTTTCCACAGCTACAGAGAGCTGTACTTTTGCCTCAGTTTCTCACTTGGCACTTCAGTTTGGTTGTAACAAGAGCTGTGCTAGGACCCTGAATAATTCTGCCAGCTCCTTCCCTAGGCTATTTAGGGAGGGTCGGTGGAAAAGAATAAGCACATGGGCCAGCAGATCTTGACATGTGAAAAGGCACAGCACAGCACAACGCTTCTGCGCTGTCCAGCCCTGCAAACACTTCACCACCAGAACATTGCTTATGTTCCCCCTTAGAGAACTCACCTTCTCCCACCTTCACACCCAACCTGATCTGTCTTGAGCCACTGTCTATAGACAAATAAAGCTCATGTCTCCCTGCACAAGTTACAGCATGGGTGACAAGGCAAAATGATGTTACCCTGCAACATATGCCTAGGAAATGCATGTGCAAAGTCTATCCTATGCTGATTCAAATGTGAAAGGGGTCTAAATCGTCTTTCCAAAGTTAGATTTAAAAAAAAATCATTACGGCTTTGCACACTGTATGTATGTGTGTGTGTGTGTGTGTATGTGTGTGTGTGTGTGTGTGTGTGTGTGTGTGTTTCTAGTATATATAGAAACAACTGAATTCTTGGTTTTTGTAGCATATTCCACTGCTGTCCCCATTGCACCCTCAACTAACCTCTTCAGTTTACTAGCAATCATTCTGAAGAGTTCCCAGGTACAATGAGAGCACCCTCACCCAAAGCATCTTTATCGTGTAGTTTCTCTAAAAGCTTTCTCTAGTACCAGGGAACATTACTCAAAACCATGCATAGGGCACCTGCAGTCCATGGTGCCAAACGATCTCAATCAGTAAGAGAAGAGAGTTGGAGGATGATCACCCCATCTTTCCCCCTGTTCATTCTCCCATGGGTCAGCTCCATAGCATGTTCTATTCCAGTGGCTCTCAAACTTTACTGTGCTGCAGAGCCACCCAGCAGATACAAATAACTTCAAGATTTTTGAATCTTTTTTATTCCCATCGTATTTTTTTATTAAGAACTTTTCTATTTGTTTTACATACCAACCACAGATTTCCCCTCTCCTCCCTCCTCCCACCCCTCAGTCTTCCCCCCCAAACCACCTCCCATTTCCATCTCCTCCAAGGCAAAGCCTCCCATGGGGAGTCAGTAGAGCCTGACATACTCAGTTGAGGCAGGTCCAAGCCCCTCTTGCTGCACCAAGGCTGTGCAAGGTGTCCCACCAGAGGCAGTGGGCTCCTCGTTCTCTGTCTTCCTGTCTCACCATATAATCTTTCCCTCTTGGAAACGCTTCAGTCATGATGCCACCTGTTGTAAGATCCTGTACTACAGCCCAACAAATATCAGACCTACACCATCAAATCTTCAAAACTGTGAGCCTAAAAGACCATTTTATCTTTATACACTCATCAGACTCAAGAACCTTGTTATAGCAACAGAAAGCAGGTTAATTAGATAATATCTTCCTGGGTTCTGATCTTTTTTTTAAAATAATCTTGCTATGTAGCCTAGACCGACCCCAAACTCATAATCTTTCTGTCTCCATCACTCAAATACTGACTGGGATTATGGAAGTATTATTCAATTTTGTCACTGTGACAAAATATTGGCAAAGAACAACTTAAAAGAGAATTTGAACTCATGGTTTCAGAGGTTTGAGTCCATGGTCAGTTGGTTCCATCATTTTTGTGTCCAAGGCAAGGAGATGAGAGGGCATGATGGAGCAAAACTGTTCAAATCATGCATCAAATAAAGCACTGGATGAAGCAGTCAGGGATAAGCTGTGCCCTCCCAGGGCATTCCTTCAGTGACGCATTTCCCCATCACCTAACTTCCACCCACTCCTGATACTGCCTCCCATTATGACTCTATGATGCAATAATCCACTAGTGAGGTCAGAGCCTTTATGATCCAATCACTTCCCACCTTTAGCACATGGAGTCTTTGGTGAGGAACACTTCATATCCTACATGCTACATACCATGTGTAGCACCATGCATGTAAAAAAATAATGTCCCGATGACTGAACTATTGTTGTAAGTCTACCAAGATGACCAAAAGGCTCATGTATATGGAGCAGGTGGGGGCAGATGGGGCATGGAATAGAAGAGAGAGTACCATACCAATTCAGACACTTTTTGCCATTTTTCCTGGACTTTCCATTCATGCCTCTAGAATGACCCTGCCCTGACTGGTATTAGACTCCTGACGACCAGAAGTCTTAGAAGATATGTTTATGTTATTTAAAGTCATCACAGTAGCCATGGAAATCCAACAAAATCCTTTGTTTTGAGGGCTAGAGAGAGGGCTCAGAGGTTAAACGCACTTGTGGATCTTACAAACAACCCAAGTTCAGTTCCCAGCATGCACTGGGCACTCAACCACCTGTAACTACAGTTCCAGGGTATCTAGTACCCTCTTCTGCCTTCATAGGATACAGGAATACATTCAGTTCTCTTATATACATTCAATCAAAATGTCATATACACAAAATAAATATTTTTTTAAAACTCTGTTCTTCATGGAGACTTTGCCTCCTTAGATGGTACTCATTTTACAATTATACCCTTCAAAGCAAAAGGTAAGTGTATCTTGGGGCAGTGAAGTCAACTTCCATATCTACCATATGATGAAAATAGGTGGAAAGCTGTCATATATCGAAACAACTTTACAACCTTACCCTGATAAATAAGTTGACTTTAAAAGCATAAATCTGTCTTCGTTTTATATGCCAGTCATGATGCTGCCATCCCCACCCCTTCTCGTCATCTACTGTAGCAGTGGGGACACAGTGACTTCCACACTGAGAGCCTGGCAGCAATATTTCTGTGGAAAAACTCAAATGGGCATATTGCTGGGCAGCCTGCAGGCCAAATGCTCATGGTCATGTTTACATTTCCTACAACATCTGTACTGTGGCTTCTGGGCTCCAGACTTGAAAGGGAAAGAGACACAGGAGCATCTTCGTAGCAATCACCACTTTCAAAGACAATCAGGGCCTGAAGAGATAGCTCAGTCAGTAAGATGCTGGCTGTGTAAGTGTGAGGTTCTGAATCCCATCCTCACAGTCCACATAAAAGATTGGGGAGAGGTGTTACATTCTTGTAATCCTGACTCTGGGGAGGAAGAGACCATTAGATCCCTGGGTCTTACTGCCAGCCAGCTTAATGTAGTCAGTAAGATCTGGACCAGTGAAAGACTGTCAAAAGACAAGGTGGACTGCTCCCGAGGAAACCTGAAATAGACTTCTGGCCTCAACATGCACTCCAGATGTATACCTCCTCCCAAACACACCACACACACACACACACACACACACACACACACACACACAAACAAGCTTATGCACACTGATCCAATTGACTTTTTATTTAAGTGAGACTACTGCATTCTGGGAAATCCATTGGTGTGTTCAGAAGTACCGAGATCTATGTGTGTGCAAACGAGCTCCTTAAAATGCGCACATATGCCCTAAATAACTGATCCTAAACAGGCTCCTCCCAAATGGGACATGTTTTCAAGTCTCCTTTGCTACAGCTGGGAGCTGAAATATTACCCAAAGGCTCATTGTGAAAGATTTGGTCACTAGCGCATGGCACTGTGGGGAGTTGGTAAAAGCTCCAGGAGGTGGCAATCTAGTGGAAGAAAATTAGGTCACTGGGAGTCTGGCCTTGAAGAGGATATCGGAATCCCATTTTGTTGTTCCCTCCCTCCGAGTGACCATGGACTGAAACCATAGGCCAAAATCTTTCTAAGTTGATTATCTGGATTGTTCTGTTACAGGAGGAAAAGCTAATTCGCATCTTTCTCCAGGGAATCATGCCTATCTCGAGGGGAACAATGTCAGTTCTTCTTGAATTCTTCCCCATTTCTGCTTCTACTCCAGAAAGAGACAATACTCACTGAGAAGCTAAACCAGCTCACCCAGGATCCTGAGTTTCCTAGAGAAACTCACTGCTTGAGACATCAGTCCTCAGTCTTAAAAGGCTGGTAAGTCAGTCCTGTGTAGGTAGTGTGATTATCCAAGAATGGTGCCAATTTACCCTCAAGTTGTTCAGAGTGGTTCGTACAGTATGGTTACCCTACCTGTTCTCTGAGGTCCTGGTCTGCTGGTTGATCTGGTTGTCACATTTTGTTAGTTAATAGTTGGATATCCACCCAACATCCAACACAGATGATATTTGGGCCCAATTTAGCACATAGCTAATCCTCAGCTCACTGACAGTACCTGCAGTTCATTTCTTCCTTTTGTCTCCCCAGGAAGTGTGAAACCATGTCCCTATCAAAGAATCTAAATGCTACATCCTAAAATTAAAGTTAGGTGTCTACCTTACAGTAAGCCCCAAAATAAATTGTAGCTGCTGCAAAGAGTTAGATTTCATAGATAGAAGTAAAATGAAGAGTTCAGATTCACAAAATCGTGGGAGGGAATATAATTGCTCTAGGCACTGAAAAGGAAACTGTAAAAGAAAAATCTTATAATAATGTTTAATAATATCAATTGTTTAAGTTTTTAAATGGAAAAAGTGCTGTCATAACCTCAAAATTCAAAGAGAAGATCAACCCAGGGAAAATTGTATACAACCTATAGAAAAAAAAACAGTCACTATATTTTATTTTTAAGAATAATTCAACTGACCAATGTCCTACTAATTAATACTTCCATTTAAATATAGCCAAGAGCATAAAAACAATAGATACCACATTCAGACATTGAAAACTCAACCTTTAATAGCCCCAAAGGGAAAAAAAGGGCAAGTAAGTAACCCACAAAATCAAAGCACAGATATCAAATTTAGCCCGTTTACTATTTCTGGGAAGCAAGAAAATAGTCCATAGTCAACAGGACACACAGATTTCAACAGTCATGCCAATGTAACTCCTGAAGCTGAGACAGAGGTGAGCAAGTAAACACACCTGGGCACAGCTGTAAGGACAAGAGTTCGTCCATTTCTCTGAAGAGCAATTTTAGTCATGTCAAAAGCCTAATCAATCCATTGAATATACAGTGGTTCATCATTTTATACCGGTGCAACTCAGATAAAATTCCTGTTGGGCCTCACCCCTAAATTCCTGTTAGCATGTTCATAACTATCTCCTAAGGAGTCTAATTCTAACTTTGAAGACTGCCCAGACATTAAAACTCACCCAAAAAAAAAGCCCTCTTTCCTATGTGATATCCAAAGCCCACTTCTCTCTGTGATAACTATGGGTACAGACTTCCCTCCCCCTGTTTTAGGATTCAGGTGGAAAATAGCTTTGCATATCAATAGTCTTGTAGACATTATGTCCTCCCAGGGAAACAACAACCAATGTCCTCACCCTGGTTCTTGCATCCACAGGAAGAAAACTTTGTAGACACAGGGCCTGGCTTTTACAAGCTTGGAAGATGATGACAGGCCACTTGGGAGTCAACCAAGGTCAGGACCATCCCAGTATTGAAATCAGAGGTGTGTAAACTCAAAGCATAGGGAACTGAAGGCTCGGTGAGTTCAGCCAATCCTATGTCTGGGAATGGAGTGCAAAACAGCCAGTGACAAGTAGTTGATAAACATAATCTGCTTAGGAGCCTGGAGGAGAGGAATGTGGGGAGGGAACAGCAATATAGAAGCAGTTCTGGGTGTCGCCCAAGGAGTTCTCATTTTCCTCCATTCATCACCTGCCATTGTCCCTGATTATGGTTTTTGCTCCCGTCCATCTCGCATCCTTACATTAATCCTTCCAATTTGGGGCAATTTCATTACATTGTGTTTGCTAATTTCCCATTTAGAGCAACATGGAGGCAGGTTTCCACTGCTTCCTGGATGGCTCAGAAGCCAGCTGAACAGCTAAGACACATGAATTCTCTGCTTCTAGAGTCTGCCTTTTGTGAAACAGTATTAGCTTTGAAATGCAGGCACCCAAAGCTGAGGAGCAGATGCTTCTGTAAAAAAAATGCAAAAGGTGGGAATCAGAATGGAGGACGCACAGCTGAAGGAGAAGTACAAGGCAGGGCACTGGTGTGGGCTCTTAGCTCAGAGACTGACCTGAAAGCAGAGGTGGTTCCTTTCTACTTTCCTCTTTCTGTTAAGCTTTTATTTTTTGCCTCCTATAAGAAATAGGGTTAGTGACAGAGGTTTATGAATAACCTGGTGTGACTACCATGACCACCCATCCACTAGCCTTTGGAATAAATTGCTCCCACCCAAATGACAGGATCATCGTCCACCTACAGCTCTGGGCTATGGTTTGGATAAGGGTCCTGTAGATACCTACTTGTTACAGGATTGATTCCTAGGCTATGGTGTGTTTGGGAAATAATGGAGCCTTTAAGAGGAGTAGAAGAGAATGAGGTCACTGGGGGGCAACCCTTGAATGGAATGTTGGAACTCTTGCCTCTTCCTACCTCCTTGCTTCCTGGCCATGATGAGAACAGTATTGCTCTATCATACATTCCCTGACATAATATGCTGCCTCACCACTGCCCCAAAGGTAAGAGGGCCAAGCAGCTGCAAGATGAAGCCTCCAAAACTATGAACCAAAGATTTTGCTTTACTTTTAAGTTGTCTCCAGCGTTTTGTCACAGTAACAGAAAGCCGACAAGTACACATATTACTCTAAAACAATAACAACTTATATACCTCACAATTCTATGAATCATGAGTTCAGGCTATGCTCGCTGGGCTATTCTTTTCATCTTCAAGTTGGTTTTGCTGATCTTGTCTGGTCTTCTCATGTAAAGGTCTCAACAAGGATGCAATGATTAGTTACTTGACATAGTAGAAAAGAGTCTCAGTGAGGAATTGTCTAGATTAGGTTAGCCTGTGGATGGGCTGGTTAGAGATTTTCTTAATCAGGTTAATTGAGGTGGGAAGACCACCCTCAGTGTGAGCAGCACTGTTTCACAGACTGGGTCCTAGACTGAATGAAAAGGAGAGTGAGCTGAGCACTATCGTGTGTGCATACATCCTTTGCCCTCTGTTTCTTGACTATGGATGCAGTGTGACCTGATGTCTCAGGCTTTGTGAGTGCCCTGCAGTGATGGACCGTAACTAAGAACTGTGAACTGAAATAACCCCATTCTCTTTTCAGTTTATTTTGTCAGGGTATTTTATCACAGCAACAAAAGAGAAAACTAACATCACTTTCTGTCTCTGACAAACTGACTCTGTCATCCTTCCAAAGGCTAGCCTGGCAGAATGGCATGGTGGAGGCAGAGTCCTAAAGAGAGCACGCAGAGGTGTGCACCACTGCAGGAGGCCCAGCCAAGACTGGATAGCCAGAATCAAAGGGGTAGACAACAGCCCACCCCCTATATTGGTGGGAGAAGCCACACAGTTACATTGTAAGACACAGTAGCCATTTTTTGCAATATTCTTATCTTAGTTAGGGTTTCTATTGCTGTGATGAACCACCATGACCAAAGTAACTTGAGGAGGAAAATGTTTATTTTGCTTACATATCACAGTCCAAGGGAACAAGAAGACAAGACAGGAATTCAAATAGGGCAGGAATCTGGAGGCAAGAGTTGATGAAGAGGTCATGGAGGTATCTGCTTCCTGGCTTGCTCATCAGGACTTGCTTAGCCTGCTTTGTTATAGAACCCAGGACCACCAGCCCAGGAGTAACCCCACCCATAATGGACTGGGCCCTCCCACATCAATCACTAATTAGAAAATACCCCCAGGCTTGTCTACAGTCCTATTTTATGAAGGCATTTTCTCAGTTTAAGTTCCTTCCTCTCATATGACTATAGCTTGTGTCAAGTTGACATAAAACTAGCCAGCACAAGGCCGGGCGGTGGTGGCACACGCCTTTAATCCCAGCACTTGGGAGGCAGAGGCAGGTGGATCTCTGTGAGTTTGAGGCCAGCCTGGGCTACCAAGTGAGTTCCAGGAAAGGCGCAAAGCTACACAGAGAAACCCTGTCTCGAAAAAACAAAACAAAACAAAACAAAAAAACAAAAAAACAAAAAAAAAAAAACTAGCCAGCACAGTTCTTATCTAAACTCTGCATTCAGAAAGATGAATATTGGACATTGGGGTTTCTATGCCATTAAAAATGAAGTCCCCTGGGGTATTTTCTGTGCCTTTTTCAGAATAATCCTCTGTCCAGAAAACAAAACAAATCCTTTTCAGAGGGGTCTCATGGGCATCTCTTTAATGGAGGGGCAATGAAGATCTTTGAGTCTCGTCTCCCAGAGCTAAAGCTTATCCCCAGGTGGATGGAGGAAATTGAGCCTTGCTTGTGACTCTTCTTCCAGGCTCAGTCCTCACCAATCAAGAACTTTGGCATACATCCTAGAGAATAAGTGTGCCAAAGATGAGGAATAGAGACAATGGTGGCCTAGAGTCTTCCCTTTGCAGGGCCTGCTTTGAAGTTGAGTGAGCTCATGACCAAGAGACAGTGAACACTTCCACAGCTATCTTGAGTCTGAATGCTGACACAGTTCTCTCTTTTTTTTCTCTAGGTTAAAAGAAAAAAAAAAACTAGTCACGTTGCATGCTTTACTGAGGAGTGGGGAATGAATCAATGCATTCCATTTACATACAAAGCTTTCATAAAGATGGAGGAAATTCAAGTGTTTAAACACAGATTACTTCCTGTGTCAAGACATGAGCTTCTGAAGGCTCTTGTCCTGGGACAGATGCATGTTAGTGAGAGTCATAATCCTAAACCCATTGAGTTCACAGTCAAAGTCCTCACATTTAGGAATAAGAATGTCATTAAGTAATGGAGCATATGCCTAGCAGGCATGGCCTTGCACTGATTCTAAAACATGCTTTTCTCCTATCCTAGCAGCTTTGAACTTGAGCTTCCAATTATCATCAAATGTTCTTCAGTTTCTGTCGCCTATACACACCTGAATATTAAAATATCAGCAACAAAACCTGAAAGGTGGGTATCAGCATTGTGGATGGAAATCCTGGAGCTGCCTCGAATGAAGACGGGAGTGAGAATCATTTTAACAGAGGATGTGAAAAAGGACTCTGAGGATGGGATTTCAAGCCCTGGCAGCTAGGTGAGGTGAGGGAGACAGTTCTCCTCTCACAACTTTTTTCTTCTTCCCCTTATGTCTCAAGCACATGTTGTATGCATTTGGGATAAAGGTAAGCCACCAGTTGAGGAGATACATAAATGGGAAGCGAATGTAGAAAGTACTCACCTGAGACAGAGCGAACAAACTGTGGTTGTGAGATTGTGATATGTATTTCCTGGTTTTCATCCACTTCCTCTTTAACTCCTTCAAGACTGGTCATGCAAACTCTAATATTCCACTACCTTTAGCTGGCCACAAAGAAGTTCTCCAACCTATGGAACTTGTCTGGAAGCAGGTCATAGGACCTCGCTCATCCTGACAGCACCTGCCCACTACCGCATTAAGAATGCAGCATTAAGAATTGTCGTTAATGAAGCTCTCTCTCATCCTCAGAGAAGCTTCTCTTTGTAATAGGCAGAGGTCATCACACAGAAACACAAATGATCAAAGTGCAGAGAATAATTGACAGTGATGTACTCAATCCCAAACAGAGACGAATTTCTAAGTGGTCTTATTAAGTAAAAAACATAGAGCCAAATATAGGGCTGAAAACCTTAGAGAGATCAGGGAAATAGTGAGAGCCACCAGCCAACCTTACCTCACCAACTCTGCAGCTTCCAAATGCGAGTTACTTCCAAATGCGAGTGTCTACCCACGCACAGATGCCTTGCTCTTCTGCCATCTGATTTGCTCTCTCTGTCCAGCTACATCACTTCCTCTTCCTACACAGCTCTGTCATTTTCTGTCTGTCTGTACAGACCTCCAGACCTCCATGGTTAACTAGTGTTGGAATTAAGGCATGTGCCACCACACCTGGCTCTGTTTCCACTGTGGCCTAGAACACATAGAGATCCTGCCTGCTAAGTGATAGGATTAAGGGCATGTGCTACCACTGCCTGACTTCTTTGTTTACTTATAATGGCTAGCCTTTTTCCTCTGATCTCCAGGCAAGCTTTATTTATTAAAGCACAAATAAAATATCACCACATTTCAGCACAAATAAAATATCACCACACCTGAATGAGATGCCTGTGTCTCCACTCCTCCTGCAAAGGTTCAGAGAACATGGCAGAGGAGAGGAGGGAAAGCCTGTAGGAGCCAGAGGTCCTGGAGGATTGCAGCTGAGCAACGCCTTCTCTATGTGCCAGGAAGTTTTTCTCATGAGCTCAGCAGCTGTGGTTGCTACGTGAGACTTGCACAAGAACTTGGAAACAACCTAGATGTCCCTCAACTGAAGAATAGATAAAGAAAATGTGGTACATTTACACAATGGAGGATTACTTAGCTGTTAAAACAATGACATCAAGAAATTTGTAGACAAGCCAGGCGGTGGTGGTGCACGCCTTTAATCCCAGCATTCGGGTGGCAGAGGCAGGCGGATCTCTGTGAGTTTGAGGCCAGCCTGGTCTACAAAGCGAGTTCCGGGAAAGGCGCAAAGCTACACAAAGAAACCCTGTAGAAAAAAAAAATAGAAAAAAATCAGCCTGAGTGCGGTAATCCAGACCAAAAAGGGCAAACATGGTATGTACTCCCTCATAAGTGGATATTAGATGTAAAGTAGAGAATAACTTGCCTCAGACCAAGAGAGGCTAGGTAACCAGGAAGGCCTAAAGGGGACACTTGGATCTCCCTGGGAAGGGGAAATAGAAGAGATTTCATAGGTGGACTGGGGGCGGGTGGGAATAGGAAGATGAGGGATCAGGTCAGGTTGGGGTGAGGTGATGAGAGTACTGGAAGACATGACTGGCGAAGGGGGGCATTTCGGGGTCAAGTAGAAACCTGGTGCAGGGGAATCTACACGGATGACCCCAGCTAAGACTCCAAGCAATTGCAGATATGTAGCCTGAACTGGTCATCTCCTGAGACTAGGCAAGACTCCAATGGAGGGACTGGGTCACCAACCCAGCCACATAACCTTCACCCTACAGTCTATCCAGCCTAGGGGATGTGCTGGAAAGGCTGGTAAGGGATAGGGGTGGCACAGAGATTGTGAGAGTGGCCAACCAATGACTAGTCCACCCTGAGACAAAGTCACCAGTGAGCCTACCCGACACTGTGTGGAGCACCAGAACCCAGAGGCTGAAAGGCCCAGAGACTTGGAATAGAACCAAACATGACTGGAGGGGATAAAATGTCGATGTAATGATGCCTAATGATACTTTTCTGTACTGATAGAGTGGTGCCTAGCCCAGTTGTTATTAGAGAGGCTTCATCCAGCAGCTGGTGGAAACAGAAGCAGAGACCTACAGTCAAACATTAAGCCAAGCTCAGGAAATCTTGCCTAAGAGAGGAAGGAAGGATTGTAGGAGCCAGAGGGGTCAAGGACACCATGAAAAAACCCACAGAATCAATTAACCTGGGCTCATAGGAGCTCACAGAGACTGAACCAACAACCAGGGAGCCTGCGTGGGACTGACCTAGGCCCTCTGCATATATGGGACAGTTGTGTAGTTTGGTCTTCTTATGGGACTCCTAACAGTGGGAGCAGGGCCTGTCTTGGACTCTTTACTGGCTTTTGGGACCCTATCCCTCATACTGGGTTGCCTTGCCCAGCCTTAATACAAGACGAGGTGCAACTTACTGCAACTTGATATGCCATATTTTGTCGATATCCATGGGAGGCCTGCTCCTTTCTGAATAGAAACAGAGGAGTGAATAGGAGAAGGCAGGAAAAGGGGGGGGGACTGGGAGGAGAAGAGGGAGGGAAAACTGTGGTCGGAATGTAAAAGAGAGAGAGAGAAAGAAAGAAAGAAAGAAAGAAAGAAAGAAAGAAAGGAAGGAAGGAAGGAAGGAAAAGGAAGGAAGAGAAAGAAAGAAAGAAAGAAAGAAAGAAAGAAAGAAAGAAAGAAAGAAAGAAAGAAAGAAAGAAAGAAAGAAAGGAAGGAAGGAAGGAAGGAAGGAAAAGGAAGGAAGAGAATTGTCTCTAGATCCATAATAATTTACGGCAGTTTATTTTATATGGAGCCTGCCCTCACCAGCTACCACCTGAACTTCCTCTCTGAAGGACAAGGAAAAGTGGTTCCAAGAGATTGGCCTAGAATCGAAGAACTTTAAAGCTTAGAGCAGTATTGTCAACCCATGGGTCATGACCCCTTTGGGGGGTCACATATCAGATTCCTGCATATAAGATATTTACATTATGATTCATAACAGTAGCAAAATTACACTTACAAAGTAGCAATGAGATAATTTTATGGTTGGAGGTCACCTCAACATGAAGAATGAGAGTGTTTACTAATCCATCTTAACTAAATCCCCAAGAGAGGTGTGCCTTGACCCAAAGGCAAGCACAGAATATGGGCTATCCCCTTCAAAATTCATGTTCATTTCTTAATAACTTGGTGAGTTATTAAGAGGGCTGAAGCCTAATATAACCATGATGATTAGAGATGAGACCTTCAGGAGATAATTCGGATTAAATAAACTCATTAGAGTGAAGCCTTTGTAATTACATACTGGTTGTTTTACAAAAAGAGGGTAAGAGAAGACTAGATTGGCATGATGCATGTGCTCTATCTCTTATCAAGTGATCATTTGTGACTCTCCATGTCAGAGCTTATTGGCTGCTGCCTGGACAGACACCCAAATGCAGCCGTGGGTTTCTGAGAGCACAGTCTCAAGCTTACCTCCTTTTTCACTGTCCCTTCAGTGAAGTCACAGACTCCTCTCCATCATGACACTGATCTCCAGGGCTTGGGGAAATCTAGGATCACAGATGTCAAAATAGAACAAAAGAAGCCTAAACCATTCTGGAACTTTCAGCTTTAAGGGTCTTTGATTCAAATTGGAGCTATCCACCCCTTATTCCAATGATCTCCTCCAGAACACAAAATCTGAGTGAGGTTCAGAGCTTTGAAGGGGCTTCCTAGCCCAGACCATAAGAAGATAACTGCTAGTCATTTCCCTACACTGAAAGCCCGTGCATGGATGGCTCTTGCACCTCCCCAGCCTTCTGTTTCTTCTGTCTTTGACATCCAGGATTAGTCATCTTCCCTGTTATTGTGACAAAATACTCAACATAATCTTGAAAGAAAAGGTTTTATTTTGCCCCGTGACTTCATAGGTTCAATCCATGGTAGCTTGACCCCATGTGCTTGGGTAGAACATCAGGACAATGGAGAGAAATGTGACAGAGGAGCGTCTTGATCTTACAGCAAACAGGATGCAAGCAGAGAGGGAATATAGGAAAGAACCATGACAAGCTGTAACTCCCAACGACATGCCCTCAGTAACCCCCACCTCCTACCTCTCACCTCCTAATGGTGTTATCATATTATGAATCAATAAAGGGATTGATTATTCATTGGCTCTTGTGATCTTGTTGTCTTGGAAATGCCATCACAGACACACCCAGATCTTTACTGATCTCCCAAGCATCTCAGTCTTACTAAACTGACAATGATGCTTAAGCACCACGTCTCCATTCTCCAGCCTCACTGAACTTTTCTTGGGCTCCCAGAACTTATCCATTTCTACAAACCATCAGATAAGACATGCATTCTGTTTCCTCTGCCTGGAATTTTATCACCTTTGCCCCACCTTGGGTTATTCCCCTGTCTTTTCTAGGACCCTATCCCTCAGGAAATTTGACCTGATTTCCCCCTTGGACTATGAGGTAGACTGACCCCCAAGCTATTCATTCTGAACCCTCATATGATGTGAAGCTAGGAGCTGCAGAGGAAGTTCCCTGAGAGAGGAAAATGTTCCTTTTGCCTACTAATGTACCCTGAGACATGGCAAAGGACAGATACATTAGGTAGTATGTGCTTGATAACTATCACAGAGTTCATGGATAAGCAAATGATTGAATGGTGAGGGGCTAGGGGGCATCAATGACTTGTCCATTTTCTTCAAGCAAAAGCTAAGATCTCAAAGAAAAATGGTGGCCAAAAGGAACATGACTATCCCTGGACTTCCTTCCTAACTCCAGTCTTCTTAGTCTTCCCAGAGGATACGGTTGGGAAATATTATTTTAAGGTGTGTTACTTTTGTTTGTGTTGCATTCGTTTAACTCTGTGAACCTGTGTTACTTTGTCTGTCTAAAACACCTGACTGGGCTAATAAATAACTGAACAGCCAATAGCAAGTCAAGAGAGAGATAGGCGGGGCTGGCAGGCAGAGAGAATACATAGAAAGAGAAATCTGGGAGGAGAAGAAGAGAGAAAGAAAAGAAGAAGAAGAAGAAGAAGAAGAAGAAGAAGAAGAAGAAGAAGAAGAAGAAGAAGAAGGAAGAAGGAAGAAGGAAGAAGGAAGAAGGAAGAAGGAAGAAAGAAGAAAAGAAAGAAGAAAGAAAGAAGAAAGAAAGAAGAAGAAGAAAAAGAAAAAGAAAAAGATGGAAGAGTGAGAGATGAAGTAGCCAAAGAGGGAGGGGGACTCCAGGTGCCAGCCACCCAGCTAAGTAGCAAGCTATGGAAAGAGAGTAAGAGTAAGATTTACAGAAGTAAGAGAACAGGAAAAGCCCAGAGGCACAAGGTAGATGGGACAAGTTAAGGAAAGCTGGCGAGAAACTAAGCCAAGATATGGCCGGGCATTCATAATTAAGAATAAGCCTCCATGTGTGATTTATTTGGGAGCTGGGTGGTGGACCCCCCAAAAAAGCCAAAACAACCAACAACAGGATACCCCTGAATCCCACCCTCTCTGGGCTCATGTTTGGTGACCTTACAAAAGCTTCAATGTCTTCACAGATTCCCAAGCTTCATTGGAGATCCCATGCTCAATGTGCCCACAGCAGACTCCAATCATGTTTTGCAAACCACCAAGAGCTCAAATGAGAAACTCATTCAGCTGAGAAGCTATGTGACCCTCTAACTTAAAAACCACTTTCCAGGTGAGCAGCAAGGGCCAGCACACCAGCCCTAACACCACTGACTAAAACTATCAGTACATAGAACTCATCTGAAGGCCAGTGGCCATCTTCAGAAAAATCTAGCATCATCAGCATCTATCCCTTCAGCCTCCTTAGAAAAAAACAACAAAAAAGGCACTGGAAGGTGAGATTCTTCTAGCCTTTTCTCTTTAGGAAACAAGGTTATAGGCAAGAACATGGAAATAACCATCATTCATCCATCTGCCCTGGAGGCAGCCAAGCAGCCCTCCAGCCTGGTGTTTTCCTCAGCTGTTTGGCATCATCTGTGTAGCTGCCCCAACCACGAGCCTGTGGGGATGACTCACGAGAGCCCCCTTCCAGCCCATTGCCTGGGCCGCCTATAAATCTCATCTGGCCTTTGGGAGCCTCCAGCTGTTTTCAAGAGTTAACCAAACATCAATTTAATTATACTGCTAGACTATATAAATATTGTGCTCCACAAAATGGTACAAAACATATTTTTAGGCAGTCACAGATGTTTTGTGTGATTAGCCAAGTCACAGGTCTACAAGAATTTTTTTCTCCAATGAAAAGTAAATAAGAATCCTCAGCAGTCACTCATGGGCATGTCCTGCCGTGATTCAGCATGTGGCCCTCTGTGTTCTAAGGGACTCCTTCCTGGTTCTTCACCTCTGCACTGATACTTGCCTCAGAGTCTCCATCTGTAGCCCAGGTTGGCCTACACTCACTGTAGCCTAGGCTGGCTTGAACTTTCAGCATTCTTCCTGTCTCAGTTGCCTAAGTGCTGGTATTACAGGAGTGTGCGCCCATGTATAGTTCTATGTCTTTTGACTTTTTATTGAAGGTTAGTAGCCACAAAGTACAAGTCTGCTGTATATCTCAGGACACACTCACACGATAGGCTCAAAAAAAAGAGGACAAGACCAGGGCTCTAGGAAGTCCCATTTTCACCCCTTTCAAAAATCCAATAAGCAAATAAATACAAAAAGAAAAAAAAGGAAGAAAGAAACAGAAGGAGGAGAGGGAGGGAGGGAGGGAGGGAAGGAGGGAAGCTGGGCCCAGTGCTGCATGCCTGAAATCCCAGCACTCAGGAGTTGGAGATAGGACTGTAAGTTCAAAACTAGTGTAGGCTCTACACTTGTTTTAAAAGACCAAATA